>NC_051310.1:112942148-113258649 GCF_015220235.1 Choloepus didactylus | reverse complement strand
AATCACCTGTATGAAAAAAAAGTTAAAAAGAAAACAAACATACAATAAAAGAGCATTTCAAAGAGACCATAGCAAGGGAGTAAGAAAAAGACAACTAACCTAAGATAACTGCTTAACTTCCAACATGTTCCTACTTTACCCCAAGAAAGTTACATAATATAGCAACATTTCAGTGAACTTGTTCTTACTACAACCATCAGAAATTAACAGACCATAGTCATTTCTGGGCATCCCCAGAACGTTAAATAGCTTATCTGTTCTTCTTGGATTATTGTTCCCCCTTCCTTAATTGCTCTCTACTGCTAGTTCCCCTACATTCTACATTATAAACCATTTGTTTTACATTTTTCAAAGTTCACATTAGTGGTAGCATATAATATTTCTCTTTTTGTGCCTGGCTTATTTCGCTCAGCATTATGTCTTCAAGGTTCATCCATGTTGTCATATGTTTCACTAGATCGTTCCTTCTTACTGCCGCGTAGTATTCCATCGTGTGTATATACCACATTTTATTTATCCACTCATCTGTTGAAGGACATTTGGGTTGTTTCCATCTCTTGGCAATTGTGAATAATGCTGCTATGAACATTGGCGTGCAGATATCTGTTCGTGTCACTGCTTTCCGATCTTCCGGGTATATACCGAGGAGTGCAATCGCTGGATCGAATGGTAGCTCTATATCTAGTTTTCTAAGGAACTGCCAGACTGACTTCCAGAGTGGCTGAACCATTATACAGTCCCACCAACAATGAATAAGAGTTCCAATTTCTCCACATCCCCTCCAGCATTTGTAGTTTCCTGTTTGTTTAATGGCAGCCATTCTAACCGGTGTTAGATGGTATCTCATTGTGGTCTTAATTTGCATCTCTCTAATAGCTAGTGAAGCTGAACATTTTTTCATGTGTTTCTTGGTCATTTGTATTTCCTCTTCAGAGAACTGTCTTTTCATATCTTTTGCCCATTTTATAATTGGGCTGTCTGTACTATTGTCGTTGAGTTGTAGGATTTCTTTGTATATGCAAGATATCAGTCTTTTGTCAGATACATGGTTTCCAAAAATTTTTTCCCATTGAGTTGGCTGCCTCTTTACCTTTTTGAGAAATTCCTTTGAGGTGCAGAAACTTCTAAGCTTGAGGAGTTCCCATTTATCTATTTTCTCTTTTGTTGCTTGTGCTTTGGGTGTAAAGTCTAGGAAGTGGCCTCCTAATACAAGGTCTTGAAGATGTTTTCCTACATTATCTTCTAGGAGTTTTATGGTACTTTCTTTTATATTGAGATCTTTGGTCCATTTTGAGTTAATTTTTGTGTAGGGGGTGAGGTAGGGGTCCTCTTTCATTCTTTTGGATATGGATATCCAACTCTCCCAGCCCCATTTGTTGAAAAGACCATTATGGCTCAGTTCGGTGACTTTGGGGGCCTTATCAAAGATCAGTCGGCCATAGATCTGAGGGTCTATCTCTGAATTCTCAATTCGATTCCATTGATCTATATGTCTATCTTTGTGCCAGTACCATGCTGTCTTGGCAACTGTGGCTTTATAATAAGCTTCAAAGTCAGGGAGTGTAAGTCCTCCCACTTCGTTTTTCTTTTTTAGAGTGTCTTTAGCAATTCGAGGCATCTTCCCTTTCCAAATAAATTTGATAACTAGCTTTTCCAAGCCTGCAAAGTAGGTTGTTGGAATTTTGATTGGGATTGCATTGAATCTGTAGATGAGTTTGGGTAGAATTGACATCTTAATGACATTTAGCCTTCCTATCCATGAACATGGAATATTTTTCCATCTTTTAAGGTCCCCTTCTATTTCTTTTAGTAGAGTTATGTAGTTTTCTTTGTATAGGTCTTTTACATCTTTGGTTAAGTTGATTCCTAGGTACTTGATTTTTTTAGTTGCTATTGAAAATGGTATCTTTTTCTTGAGTGTCTCTTCAGTTTGTTCATTTCTAGCATATAGAAACATTACTGACTTATGTGCATTAATCTTGTATCCCGCTACTTTGCTAAATTTGTTTATTAGCTCTAGTAGGTGTATCGTTGATTTCTCAGGGTTTTCTAGATATAAGATCATATCATCTGCAAACAATGACAGTTTTACTTCTTCTTTTCCA
Organism: Choloepus didactylus; assembly: GCF_015220235.1. NCBI lineage: Eukaryota > Metazoa > Chordata > Mammalia > Pilosa > Megalonychidae > Choloepus > Choloepus didactylus. The sequence goes on along the minus strand of NC_051310.1, from coordinate 113,256,544 downwards.
ATTTGGATGCCTTTTATTTCTTTGTCTTGCCGGATTGCCCTGGCTAGCACTTCCAGCACAATGTTGAATAACAGTGGTGACAGCGGGCATCCTTGTCTTGTTCCTGATCTTAGAGGGAAGGCTTTCAGTCTCTCACCATTGAGTACTATGCTGGCTGTGGGTTTTTCATATATGCTCTTTATCATGTTGAGGAAGTTTCCTTCAATTCCTACCTTTTGAAGTGTTTTTATCAAAAAGGGATGTTGGATTTTGTCAAATGCTTTTTCAGCATCTATTGAGATGATCAATTGATTTTTCCCTTTCGAGTTTTTAATGTGTTGTAATACATTGATTGTTTTTCTGATGTTGAACCATCCTTGCATGCCTGGAATGAACCCCACTTGGTCATGGTGTATGATTTTTTTTAATGTGTCTTTGGATTCGATTTGCAAGTATTTTGTTGAGGATTTTTGCATCTATATTCATTAGGGAGATTGGCCGGTAGTTTTCCTTTTTTGTAGCATCTTTGCCTGGTTTTGGTATTAGATTGATGTTAGCTTCATAAAATGAGTTAGGTAGTGTTCCATTTTTTTCAATGTTTTGAAAGAGTTTGAGTAAGATTGGTGTCAGTTCTTTCTGGAAAGTTTGGTAGAATTCCCCTGTGAAGCCATCTGGCCCTGGGCATTTATTTGTGGGAAGATTTTTGATGACTGATTGGATCTCTTTGCTTGTGATGGGTTGGTTGAGGTCTTCTATTTCTTCTCTGGTCAGTCTAGGTTGTTCATATGTTTCCAGGAAATTGTCCATTTCTTCTACATTATCCAGTTTGTTGCCATACAGTTGTTCATAATATCCTCTTATAATTTTTTTAATTTCTTCAGGATCTGCAGTTATGTCACCTTTTTCATTCATTATTTTGTTTATATGGGTCTTCTCTCTTTTTGATTTTGTCAGTCTAGCTAGGGGCTTGTCAATCTTGTTGATCTTCTCAAAGAACCAACTTTTGGTGATATTTATCCTTTCTATTGTTTTTTTGTTCTCTATGTCATTTATTTCTGCTTTAATCCTTGTTATTTCTTTTCTTCTACTTGGTTTAGGATTGGTTTGCTGTTCATTTTCTAGCTTCTTCAGTTGATCCATTAGTTCTTTGATTTTGGCTCTTTCTTCCTTTTTAATATATGCGTTTAGTGCTATAAATTTCCCCCTTAGCACTGCTTTTGCTGCATCCCATAGGTTTTGGTATGTTGTGTTCTCATTTTCATTCGTCTCTATATATTTAGCAATTTCTCTTGCTATTTCTTCTTTAACCCACTGATTGTTTAGGAGTGTGTTGTTTAACCTCCAGGTATTTGTGAATTTTCTAAATCTCTGATGGTTATTGACTTCTAATTGTATTCCATTGTGGTCAGAGAATGTGCTTTGAATAATTTCAATCTTTTTAAATTTATTGAGGCTTGTTTTATGTCCCAGCATATGATCTATTCTGGAGAAAGTTCCGTGAGCACTAGAAAAGTATGTGTATCCTGGTGATTTGGGATGTAATGTCCTGTAGATGTCTGTTAAATCTAATTCATTTATCAGATTGTTTAGGTTTTCAATTTCCTTATTGGTCTTCTGTCTGGTTGATCTATCTATAGGAGAGAGTGATGTGTTGAAGTCTCCCACAATTATTGTGGAAACATCAATTGCTTCCTTTAGTTTTGCCAATGTTTCTCTCATGTATTTTGTGGCACCTTGATTGGGTGCATAGACATTTACGATTGTTATTTCTTCTTGCTGAATTGCCCCTTTTATTAGTATGTAGTGGCCTTCTTTGTCTCTCAAAACATCCCTGCATTTGAAGTCTATTTTATCTGAGATTAATATTGCTACACCTGCTTTCTTTTGGCTGTAGCTTGCATGAAATATTTTTTTCCATCCTTTCACTTTCAATTTCTTTGTGTCCCTGTGTCTAAGATGAGTCTCTTGTATGCAACATATTGATGGTTCATTTTTTTTGATCCATTCTGCGAATCTATATCTTTTAATTGGGGAGTTTAATCCATTTACATTCAACGTTAAAACCGTGAAGGCATTTCTTGAATCGGCCATCTTATCCTTTGGATTATGTTTGCCATATTTTTCCCTCTCTCTATTAATATCCTTTATTGTACCCATACCGAATCTCTTTAGTACTGAACCTTTCTCCAAGTCTCTCTGTCCTGTCTTTGTTTCTCTGTCTGTAGGGCTCCCTTTAGTATCTCCAGTAGGGCAGGTCTCTTGTTAGCAAATTCTCTCAGCATTTCTTTGTCTGTGAAAAATTTAAGCTCTCCCTCAAATTTGAAGGAGAGCTTTGCTGGATAAAGTATTCTTGGCTGGAAATTCCTCTCTCTCAGAATTTTAAATATATCGTGCCATTGCCTTCTCGCCTCCATGGTGGCTGCTGAGTAGTCACTACTTAGTCTTATGCTGTTTCCTTTGTATGTGGTGAATTGCTTTTCTCTTGCTGCTTTCAGAACTTGCTCCTTCTCTTCTATGTTTGACAGTGTGATCAGTATATGTCTCGGAGTGGGTTTTTTTGGATTTATTCTATTTGGAGTTCGCTGAGCATTTATGATTTGTGTATTTATGTTGTTTAGAAGATTTGGGAAGTTTTCCCCAACAATTTCTTTGAATACTCTTCCTAGACCTTTATCCTTTTCTTCCCCTTCTGGGACACCAATGAGTCTTATATTCGGACGTTTCATATTATCTATCATATCCCTGAGGTCCATTTCGAGTTTTTCAATTTTTTTCCCCATTCTTTCTTTTATGCTTTCATTTTCCATTCTGTCATCTTCCAGGTCACTGATTCGTTGTTCAACTTCCTCTAGTCTTGTACTATGAGTGTCCAGAATCTTTTTAATTTGGTCAACAGTTTCTTTAATTTCCATAAGATCATCCATTTTTTTATTTAGTCTTGCAATGTCTTCTTTATGCTCTTCTAGGGTCTTCTTGATTTCCTTCATATCCCGTACTAGGGTCTCATTGTTCATCTTTAGTTCTTTGAGTAGCTGCTCTAGGTGTGTCTCTTCTGGTCTTTTGATTTGGGTGCTTGGGCTTGGGTTATCCATATCGTCTGGTTTTTTCATATGCTTTATAATTTTCTGTTGTTTTTGGCCTCGTGGCATTTGCTGAACTTGATAGGGTTCTTTTAGGGTTTGTAGACCAGTTGAAGTCCTTATCTCTAATTTATCAGATCTACAGCTTCGTGGAGTACACTTTCTCTAACTAACCAGCAGGTGGCGTCCACGAGCCACCTGTTCTCCACAAGCCAGATCTCCCCCGCTTAGCCTTTTTGGTGAGTGGGGGAGTGAGTCTTGTGGGGCCCAATTGGTGTCCCAAGCTTGCGTGTGTAGTTGGTGTTGCCTGCCCTGTATGTGGGGCGTGTTTCTGGGCAGTCGGGGAGGGGGGGTGGCCCTAACAATCAAATCTCCCTGATGATCCTAGAGTTTTAAAGCTACTGCAATAGTCTAATCCTTCAGTTCAGTCCTGCCACAGTTTGTCTCTGCCACTGACCCACAAGTCTTTGGTATTGGCGTATGGCTCCTGAGACTTGCAAGTGGGCCCCTCTTCCAGGCTGTGCACCCCGGGTCCTCTGTTGAGGGATGACTGTGCTATGTCACAGGTGAGTGCCGTCCCCCCAGGGCAGTTCTGGGCTGCTGGGCTGTGTTGCGAGGCTCCCAGTCTGCTCAAATGATGGCTGAATGGGGCTCTGTTAATTCACACTGCTCCCCCTTCCCAGCTCTGGGACATTCAGCTGAGGTTGCAGGGAAGGCTAATGTCCACGCCCAGTTTTGTGGTGTGTGCCTGTTATTTGAAGCACTTCCGTCACACTGGGTTGTCTGGGGCAGCTCTGGGCTATGGGGCTGGCGATGGGCAGGAGTGTTTCCTGTCCACCAGGATGGTGGCTGTGAGCGGACGCCCCCCTTTTCTTGGGAAGTTGTGTTGTTTAGTGAATTTTCTCAGCCACTGGATTATTGCCTTTTGTCTCAGAGCTCTCTTATTTCTGCTCTTGACTTGACGTGCCCAAATTTCAATTCTTTGAAGCTTTCTTATTGAGCTTCTTAGAGTAATTGTTTTAGAAAAAGCAAAAAGGATTTAAAAAAAAAAAAAAAAAAAAAAAAAAAACGGCCCTCCTCAGAGATCTAATGGGTTATTGAAATGCTAATAGACAAAGCAACCAGGGCCATTAAGGAAAGGTGCCCTGGGCAGAGAGATCAGCCTTGCTTAGGGATTTGCATATGCGCCTCAAGGCCTGATCTCCGCCCTTCCCCCTTCTGTGTTCACCAGAACTCCAAAAATCCTCTGCTTTTACTTTGGAGCTTCTCGTGTTGTTTTCCTTCTATGCCCGTCTCCTCTCTGCTGGGCTGGCTGCTCTCAGAGTCTCTGGTGTCTGGCCTCAGTCTATCTATGGTTGGAGTTTGAATCAGTAGAATGAGTTTCCGATGAGAGCAGCCACTGCAATTCTCCCTTCTCCTTCCTGGAGCTGACAGCCCCTCCTCCCCCGGGACTGAGCCTGGCAGGGAGGGGCGCGGGTCCCCTGGCCGCAAAAACTTACAGATTTCGCTGATCTCAGCAGTTCCACGTTTTCATGAGTGTTGTATGAAGTATGCCCAAAGACAGATTGCTCTGTGGTGTCCAGTCCACGCAGTTCCTGGCTTTTTACCTACTTTCCTGGAGGAGTAACTAAAACATACAGCTCACCAGTCTGCCATCTTGCCCCGCCTCCTCTATTCATTTTAAGTTTTATTTTTAAAGACTGAATTTTTGCAAATAATCTTCCCTGGGTATTAAAAGCAGGGGAAACAAAACCATACCCAAAAGCAAAAACAAAACTTGGGGCAGGAGGGAGATAAAAATTACATTCACTTTCCAAATGAGTTTGAACCATAAAGAATGGGCTTTACTGCCTTTTTTTGTCAAACATTTGAAATTTATAAAGTATAATTCCATATTCCATTAAAAAGAAGAAAAACAACAGTGAAAACTGTTCTTATGGAGGTGAGTGGGGCAGTATTCAGAATCCTGTTTGAAGGGGTGTTTAACGCCCATACCAAAAGCGTAATCTATCAAATGTTCCTCTCATTTGACAACTTTCAAATGATTTAGAGAACGTAAGACTCAAGTAGAATGTGAAGTTCAGTTCTGAATAGTAAAGAAGGGTTAGTACAGGGTAGTATTTACAAAGCAGAAGCAGATATATGTGCATAGCACCAGATTTTTCAGGTAAGCAAGTTCAGCCCCAAACTTACTGTGGTGACAGTTTTGTATTTTTAAACTTTCCTTATTATTACCCAGAGTAGAAAGCTGTGAAATGTTTCAGGTTGGTGCTACTCACTAAGGTGTGAATTCACAAGGTGTCTTGTTTGCATCTGAACTGATTCTAAGTCTCAGGACTCCAAGACATCTCCAAACCCAGTTACGAACTCTACTGGTTTTGTACATCTAACTTGGGATCATCCATTTTTAATTCTTAGAAGTTGGCTAGAGAATTTCTTCATTAATGACAATGTGTGCAAATGTGCATACTCACATAGTGAAAATCCATAAATAATTCTAACAGCCAAAGGATATTTTTTATCATAAATTAACCAAAGAAAGTGACATTAGAAGTGATAGGACTAAAAATATATTTTTAGAGTCTTTTTAATACCCATGGTACTGAAACATTCAATTTATTGTCTGATATCTGGATATTTCTGGATTTTAGATTCCACGAACTTCAGATTCTGAAGGTAAAAAAGCCAAACTCTTCAATATGGGAAATTCTATCTGGCTGTACTTTTAGACTTTTTAGATGATAGTATTCTTCCATTTTTGAAAAAAATGTCTCGAATCTTTATAAATAGTATTAATAGACTATCCCAATAGGTCATATTCTGGATAAATATTCTGTAGTATAACTTGCATTTCTACCTAATATTTTAGATATTAAAATAAAGGTAAAATTTGAATGAGGGCCAATTGTCTGATATTAAAATTTAAATTGACATTTGGCTTTGTGAGCCATTTTCAATGTGTACTATATTAATAGCAACAGAGAACATTTTTGAATCACAGTAGGTTGAATCTGACTTTGCAGAAGCAGACTTGGACCTCTCTGGCTTTCCTTTCACAAGGATCAATGAGTCAGTCTGGGTGGTGTACGCTACCCTTTACATTACTCACTGCATTCAGGCTTATGGATATTAACATGCGATCCTAGGACAACACTGACATTAGCACTGATATTTTTGGATCATTCTCCCAAATAATAAGATAGGTAGACAGACAGACAGACAGATAGATAGACAGACAGACAGATAGATATACAGAGAGCTCTGCAGCTGGACTAATTACTTCAAATAGCAGCAGACATGGAAAATAAGCACTTAATTGCTTGCTTCATAAGTTTAAATTCATTTTAAATTTGCTATATTAAGTTTAAAAATTAAAAAAATATCAACTTACTATAAACCATTTAAAATATTTATAATACAACTTCATGGTCAAAACATTTGAATAGTCTATGAAAACAAGAGATACTTGATCTCACATTTCTGTTTAGGTTCCATATGTGATTTTTCAATCTGTCTCTTCCAGGGGAAACCATAATAGAATTGTTTTATTTTGTGGCAACTAATTTTTGTTTAGGAGTTTCCTCATCAAAAAATACTTATTACAGGGGAGTTAAAGGGAAGAAAAAGGAATCAAAGTGGCTCTCTCCCCACTTGTTACTATTCTCTTCTTAAAACATTCTGTACATATACAAAGCTATCTGGACCTTCTGAACCATTTACAAATGCATTTTCAAAAATTGAAGGAAAAAGTTTAGTCTAAAAGTGTTATTTTATACACTGATTATATAATACATATCGAAAGTACACACACGCACACATAGTTTAAAGATAAGGTTCTCCAAAGGTTTTTCGACATTCCATCACTCCTGTACTTGGTGGTCTATCACAGTTGTGTGTACTCTTGACTTGACTGGGTGTGAGACGATCGTATGCCATCTTGTACTCTTTATCAAATGCATCTGCAAAAATTCATAAAGAAATAAACATAAAGAAATTTATGTCTGATGTTGCCAACAATCAAATAAATACTACAAAACCACAAAATTAGAGGCCAAGAGGGAATCTCGAGGTCATTTCTCCCATCCAAAGGACACAAGAATTTTAAAAGCTAGAAGGGGAACCTTAGGGTCCACAAAATTTTACAGCTAGATTGCTCAGACCAGTGAAACTTAAAGTTTTAGGATGCCAACTTCTAATTTTTACCAAGTTACAATGCTGAAAGCCACCAAATATCATACATGTGGTTTCTGTACCTTGCTTTTCATACTCAATAAAGAGTAAGAATAAATAATGTCATTTTCTGCCAAGATAAACAAAAATTTTTTTAGCCATATTTTCTTTACACTAGTCTTTTATACTTTTATGGTTTCAGTTTTTATATTTTAATTTTTTTTACCCAACTGGTATTTATTTTGGTTTAAATATCCTAAACTTCCTATTATGGGAAATCCTCAGGAAATCCAAAGATCTTCTGATATCACTGTGTAATGATTTTTTCCTCTTTCTTATGGAAACAGATGGAGCTAATAGATTGTGACCTTTATCATATTATGGATATTATACAGGGTTTGTGTGCCTTTTCCAGAAGATAATTTACATGTGACTAAAAAGGAGAACCTACGACATTTTAGATATTCCTGTTAAAAGTTTCCCTTTCTCTAGAAATCATGCTAACTTACAGCTTATTTTTAACAGACACAGGGGCAAAATTTGCCTGTCAGAGATTCAAGAGGTATGAATTATGACTGAATACACAAAGATCACACATTTTTGCCATGGGAAGGGGGACAGACATCAGAGCATCTTCCCTCTTTGAAACAGTCCCACCACACTGCCCAGGAAGTTTGAGTTGGAAGCAAACTGCATGAGCAACTAAGCTTCACCAGCTTGGAGGTCCAGAATTCTTTGGACATTCAAATAAATCTCACCTTCGGTGGAGGGCTAGAGAAATAACTGAATGTGAATCTGGGCTTGAAGTAGGTAGAGAAAAAAAGAGATGGTAAAAGTGATCTGAGTACTAGTTAAAAGGTCTAGCTCAAAGAGGAAAATTGTTCCTTGATTTTGGGATGCTCTCACATCTTTTCCCAAGTGGCCAGAACAACTGTTACAATAGCATTTACTAATATTCTACTGTTCCCAACCGATTTTACCATATATTAAATTCTTATATATATTTGTGTGTATTTCTACACTGTCTACTCTATACTATCAATTTATCTTGCTCTGCCTATGCTAGCATTATCCTGGTGTAATTACAGCAGCTTCTAGAATATTTCCTGGCTACTCCTACCTCCCACTCCCACCCCACAATTAATTTTCTTTTAAATTGAGATATTTCATATACCATACAATTTTAAATGTACAATTCTGTGGTTTTTACTATATTCACACAGTTGTACAACCATCACCACTTCCAGCCCCTGGCAACTACTAAGTTACTTCTATCTCTGTGGATTTACCTATTCTGGACATTTCATATAAATGGGATCATACAATATTTGGCCTTTTTGTGTCTGGTTTCTTTTATTAAGCATGATGTTTTCAAGGTTCATTCATGTTGCATCATGTATCAGTACTTCATATTCCATTGTATGACAAAAAAATATTTTGTTTATCCATTCATTTGGGTTGTTTCCACTTTTTGGCTTCTATAAATAATGCACCTATGAACATTCACTTACAAGTTTTCGTATGAGCATATATTTTCCATTTTGGGGGGTGTATACCTAGGAGTGGAACTGCTGGGACATATGGCAACTATATGTTTAACATTTTGAAAAACTGCCAAACTGTTTTCCACAGTGGCTGCGCCATTTTACATCCCCATCAGCTATATGGGAGGTTTCAATTTCTCCACATCCTTGCCAACACTTATTTTCCTTTTCTTAAAAAAATTATTTCCATCCTAGTGGGTGTGAAGTGGTATCTCATTGTGGTTTTGATTTGCTGGATTCAGCCTGCTAGTATCTTCTTGAGGGGTTTTGTGTCAATATTAATAAAGGGTATAGGTCTGCTCAAAGTCCCTGGCTTGAAATTTGAACCCATTCACTCTTGTCCTCTTTTTTAATGGAAAGGGTAGCTCAATACATTCATACAATATTTTTATATACAAAATTATAGGTTAATTACAGCTATGTTTCCCTTAGCCTTTTCCATCAAATATTCCTTAATTCTAAATAATTTTTACCTTTCTACTGGAACTTCTCCAAATTTTCCCAATTTTATTTCAAACAGGTAATCACCAATTTAATGTGATTTCTGAGTACAGTGTTTCTTGATTATATTTCTCTGATCTGTTTTAGTTTCCCAGCTACTAAAACAAATACCATATAATGGGTTGACTTAACAACAGGAATTTATAGGCTCATGGTTCAGAGGCTAGAAGGTTTGTTTTCTCCCAAGGTCAGTATTTTTTGGCTGGCTGGCAATCCTTGGGGTTCCTTGGCTTTTCTGTCACATGGCAATGCACGTGGCGGCATCTTCTCCTTTCTCTTCCAGGCTCTACTGACTTCCAGCTTCTGGTTGCTCCCTGTGGCTTCTCTTTCCATCTGACTTTTTGACTCTACTTATATCGGACTCCAATAATCCAAATTAAAGCCCAACCTGATTCAGCTGGGTCACACCGTAACTAAGTAACATCTTCAAGATATCTTATGCACAATGAGTCCACACCCACCAAATGTGGACTAAGACCAAGAACATGCCAAAACTGGGGTACACAAATTAAATCCACCACAGTTTGCCTTCTGGACCCCAAAAAGACATATTCTTCCCACATATAAAATACATTCACTCCATTACAACATCCCAAAAGTCTTGAGTCATTTCAGTAACAATGCTAAGTACAAAGTCCCATCAAAATCAGTCATGGTCTGTCCTTGCGCAAAATTACTCTGTCTGATAGATCTGTGAAACCTAGAAAACAAGTTGTCTGCTTCCAATATACAATGGTGGGACCGGCATAGGAAACACTCCCTTTTCAGAAGAGAGAAATAGCAAGGGAAACAGGTCTCAAGTCTGAAACTCAGCAGGGCAAACTCCATTAGATTTCAAGGTCTGAGAATCATCTGTGGCTTGATTCTTTGTCCTATGAACTTGATGAAATGGCAGCCCAAACCTTTCCAAGTGCTTCTGCAGTGGCCAAGCTCTCCCTGAACTCTGGGGTGTAGGCCCCACCCTCTCCAAGCACTGGAATGACAGCCAGGCTCTGCTGGCGGTCAGGGCTCAGGCCCCATCTACTCTGAACACAGGGGTGGTGGCATTCTCCTTGAATAGTCGGGCGCAAAGCCTGCTCCCTCCAAGCACTGGGACAGATGGCCTGCTCTCTCCAACCACAGGGGTGGACCCGCTCTTTCCACACAGGTGGGAGACTGTGCTTTCTTGGTCTGGGATCTTTTCGGTCCAGACCTCTGCTTCCATGGGCGTGCCCTTGAAGTCATTCTTTCAATTCATCCCTTCTCTGTCCCTTTCAGGCACTGCTTCTCTTCATTCAAATTTCACAAAAACTTGTTGCTTTGAGTGCAGTTCAAGGAGGTCCAAATAATCAGACTACAGAACTTTCCAGAGATCCTTCCTGGATAACTGTATTTCCAATCCTTACTTCTACTGAAATGGATGACTGGATCCATGTTCAGCCATATCTTCTTTAGCAAAGAGTGTTTTAGTTAAACCCTCACATGGAATCTTGATCCCTGGAGACTCATTTCCCAGAAGCTCAGGGAGGTCCCTGATAGAGCTGCTGCTAGCCCTAGTCTCAGAGCATGCTATCTGGATAGGCTCAGAATCCACCAATTTCTGGTTTCTTTGTGCTTATGAGGTCAGTTTTCAGCATATCTCTTTCATCTTGAATTTTACTATGCTTAGCTTGGAAATCTCCTCTGCTAAATGCCCAAGTCCATTGCTTACAAGTTCCACTTTCAATCCAAATCAGAAAACAATTTTGCCAGGTTCTCTGCCACTTTATAACCAGAATCGTCTTTCTTCCAATTTCCAATAACATTTTCATTATTTCCTTCCAAGGCCTCACTAGAGGTACCTTTAAGATCCATGTTTCTACTGATAGTCTCTTCAAAGCAATTTGGGCTTTTCCTGTCAGTACTTCACAATTCTTCCAGCCTCTCCCCATTACCAAAGCTGTTTCCACATTCCACATTTTTAGTTATTTATCAGAGCAGCACCCCACTTTCTGGTACTAAAAACCATTTTTGGTTTCCTGGTTGCTAAAAAAAATACTATACAATGGGTTAGCTTAACAATAGGAATTTACTGTCTCAAAGTTGCAGAGTCTAGAAGGCTTGCTTCCTGGTGTCTTCTGGCTGGCCAGCAATCTTTGGGGTTCTTTGGCTTTTCCATCAGGTGGCAATGCATGTGGTGGCATCTTCTCCTTTCTCTTCTGGGTTCTACTGAATTCCAGCTTCTGGCTGCTCCCGTGGTGGCTTCTTTCTCTGTCTGACTTTTTCACTCTCCTTATAAAGGACTCCAATAATCTGGATTAAAACCCAACCTGAGTCAGTTGGGCCACACTTTAACTGAAGTAACATCTTGAAGAGATTTTATTTACAGTGGGTCCACACCCAACAAATTGTGGAATAAGGCCAAGGACATGTCCAAATTGGGGTACACAATTCAATCTACCACAATGTGAAATTTTTTTTTCTTTAATAAAGGTACTAAACATTGATTCCAGCTGGCTTGGATTTATAGCTAAATATTTTAAGGCCATTTTAGTGTAAGCCAATTTCCCACTCCTACCTTTTATATGAGCAGATTTATTTTCTTTCTAACTAAATTAGTCTCTTTGTCCTTCAAATGTTTGTTTTATCTAAAATATCATACACAACTAATAATTACTTTCTCTAAGATGCTTGCCATTTCACTCATACATACTTTTTACTGTCAAATTCTACAAACTCTCTTTTGGCATCAAGGCTGACAATTCCCAGTGGTACGAGTCACCTCTGGTTGGATGGTATCTTACGCCCCTTGAGATGCCCAGTTAGGAATGGTTGTTGTTAGCCCTCTCCTTCATGCACTAATTCCTGCTCTCTCTCCCATCTTGCAATGAACTTGTTGGGAAACCACCATCACAGGGAGAGCCTTTGCTCTCTAGATGTCTCCTCAGTTCTGACTGACCAACCTGTAATACTGCACATGCTTGTTATACACTATCATCATTTTGACTCTGATGCCACGAATAAACAGCTGTGGCAAACATCACAGGCATTTTAAAAGTTACCCAAAGCGTTGATGCTGAAGAATCTGGTTTGTTTTTGTTAAGACCAGTATACTATACCACCCAATAGAAGCATTACATATTCTGTCATTAATTGGTGGGGTTAAGTAGAGCACCCAAGTCAGATACTACTCAAGTCAGAGGAATTATATATATTAATTATCATCAATGAATTCATAATATTATTAATTCTCAACTAGAATCCCAAAATTCGACATGAGTCCTTCTCTACCTGATAGCCATCTAAATTAAGTCTACCACCAATTTCCTTCTTTTTGTCTATCAGTGACTATTTCTGCCCTTTCTTAGGACCTAGAAGTGGAAAATTAAAGGAGGCCAAAAACAATAACTGGGAGAAGGAGATAATTAATGAAAACAGTTTGGGACTAGTAAAATATGAATCTTGCTACCTTAAATCCTTTCTGAAACAAGCTTAAGGTCGTTAGTGATATAACACAATGGGCCAAAAATATTGGGTCAGAAATTAAGACCTTCTGGTTCAAATGTGGCTCTATTATTTACTGTTAACCCAAGATTAAGTTATTTAACCTCTCAGAGTCACAGTCTCCTCAATCATAATAGGGAGATGTTAACAATACCCATATAGGACTTTGGGGAGAATTATGAAAGCACTTGCTACAGTGTGAGACACACAGTGAGCCCACAAAAAAAGTTAGTTTTTTATTATTTATCATTATTATTACTACCATGACCAAAGTATCAAATTACTTTTTATATTAGGTAAAAAAGTCAAAGAACCAATCTTCTAATAAATTATTACAATTTGATATTAATGTAATAAATTAAGTCTAAAATATAAAAACACTTTGGAAACTATGCCATTATATATAAATATTACATATATCATGATGAATTACCTATGTCAATGTTTTCTCTTCCCAGTGCCACAAGTGAGAGAAATAGTATTTCTCTGTATAAACTCCTATGGGTAGAAAAAAGAGTGGGGCAAATATTAGTATTCATGTAGTCCATATGTTCTGTATAAAATTTGCATGCTAATATAAGCATGAGCTATTCTAAGAAGTCAATAAGCAAACAATGTGAATCTGCTTAGAAGATTCATTAAACAAATATATTTGTTTATGAGAATGACTTACCGCTGTCTTTTAAAATGTGGACACTTATTCAAGGTCTCTAAAATCTGACTCATTGGTCCATAGACATCATTCATTTTAATGCTTCTTACCATACTTTTCAATAGTTCCTGGGTAAATGAGCTATCACCTTTTTGCAATAAATGGACCATTGGATACTTTTGGGCTGCAAAACAACAAAAAGAGCAGATGGAGGAACTGTTCTGTGTAGAAAGGAGAAAGAAATTAAGCAGCAACTGACAGCTATTAAAGAAGTTATAAAGCACCAAAAATAAAAAATAATAGATAAAGGGAGGAATAAATAAAAATCTAAGAATGAAGTAAGCAAAAAGAAAAAAAAAAGGAAAAAACAGACAACTAATGACAAAAATAAGCCTAAAGCTTTTTGTTGCCTCAAATAGCCAATATCTAAAATATTGTTTCCCTTAATTCAGCCCATGAAGGAAATTCTAAATCAGCAGCCTGGAATGGAAACGAATAAAATGTAAGTGGAAAGAAGAAGTTGGGACAAGCAATGTGCTGAAAGCTGAACTCTATAAAACACGACCCTCCCAGCACACACACAGCACCCTTCCCCCCCAAAACAGCCTGGAACTCCATAGAAAGTAGCACTAAAAACATCAAACTTAACACTCACTCTCAAACAAAAGGGTACGGTTTTGACCTGCAAGACAAAAAGGAGTATAGTAAAATAAAAGTCAGTTATACATTAGTTTTGGCTATTTAAAGCAAGTAGAGATTACTCTCATTTGATCCAAGTTAGCATTCTCTGATGGCACTTACTATGGGCATTCCAGAGGATGTACAAGGGCTGTCCTGGATCCTGATGTAATTTCATATTGTCCCATAACATTTGTATTAACACGTATTTACTGTCTTCAGACATACAGTGGCGGGGAATCTGTGTTGTAGAATAAACACACATTCATTCATGATCCTTACATGATAATTTTCAATAAATACTCTGTAAAGATTCTTACAAATATTTAAAAACAAGAGAACAGAAAATGATTGATTTGTATGCATTTTACACTTCCTGAAAAAAGGATGAGATGAGTTGAGAAGCTAATGACCTCTAAAGCAGCAACAGGCAAGATTTGACAAAGTACTAATATCGTGAGAAAGGGTATCATGTAGGGCTAATCTGGGCCTGCTCACGACTGAGGGTCCACAGAGGATGAATTCAGGAGCCCCATTCTGTGTCAGCCTAAGATCCAAGTCCAGGGGACCCTGACTGAGTTAACCACTTGGTCACTCATTTATCATGTACTGAAAATCCAAAGCACATGTATAATCACAGACATGAAGTATATGAAGGGAGAAGGCAGCGCTCCTGAACTTAAGAGACTTTGCAATATAGTAGTGACATCATATAAAGAAAACTAAAAATGCTTTTAGAACAACATATCAAAAATACAAATGAACACATAAACTAACTGCTGTTAAGCAAATTCAGAGTAATGAAATTCGGAGAATGGTAGCACATGATTGTGAGCAGACATTCTCCTTACAAAAAGTTAGGCTTGCTTCTGAAAGGGGTATGAGACATGAGTGTTACAGAGACCCAGGCAATGTGTGAGTACATATTTTGCTAACTCACAAACCCTTCTCATAAGAGTTGTTACCAGTATATTTTTATGACTATAAAATTAATTCATACACATTTTGGGTAAATTCTAGAAGGAGGCTAAATATATGACTTTACTGCTAGACTGTAAGAAGAAAAATACTTAGCATAAAAATAAACTTACTTTTTTACAATTAGGAATATGTGAACATTACAATGGTGACAGTAGCATTGCCTTTTAGTTAATTTTTACTCTCATACCTTTGAATACTTATTACAATGCTCAGAAGAAAGAATCAATCCAGGTAAGTTACTGGGCAAATCAAGACGTCTAAAATACCACACCAGGTTCCAAAAAACAATTGGGTGATGGTCCACAAAGTCTGCCACTGTTATTGCATGATCACCTTCATTTTCCAATAAGCTTTCAAGTTCCTTCCATACTACTAAAGGACTAAGATATGGAACAGTGATAGGATCTGGACTTGGGAGGTGCCATTCTAATCCTAAAGAATCCTGTTGAAGAAATAAAAACCATAAATGCAATGCAAAAATGATGATACTAAACTATTTTCTCAAATTCCTATCAATAATTTCCACATAAGTAGAAAGGTATTATAATTTTGTCATGGAATCAGAGACTCTTCTTGATAATAATAAAACTGAAGCAAATAAGGCTTGTAAAGACAAGGGAAACAAAATCATATGTAAATTATCATTCTACAAAATTTTAAATACCAAAAATACATACTGTAGCTCCTTGTAAAGTAGCTGGGAGGCTGCCTGTTGGAATGAGCTTCTGTCTTCCACTTTTTTCCTTATCCAAGGGGCCGTAAGTACTAACACTTCTGGCCATTGGAAATACTGGACATTTTGACATAGTTGTTTTTGATCTATCAGTAGGAATCTGAATACTTCGGGCACATGAATTTTCCTGTGGTTTAGATTTGCTTGGGCACAGAAAGAGAAAAAGTCGTGTCAATGTCTAGATTTACTTTATTTCACCTAGAAGAACAATGTTCCTCTCTTTAGAATCACAGCTGGACATAGCAGAGAAAATCAAAGGAAAGGTGTTACTAAGGCTTCAGCTGGAAAGCAGGATACATTTTTAAGTAGTCTACTCATGTTAAATTTCTTTTTTATACAATGAACTCTTAAATATTCAAGAGTCATTCATTTATCCAAAATATTTGGTAGACAATTTTTATATAGTCAAAATCATGGTAGGCCTAGAGGATACAAAGCAGAAAAATCTGGTACCTATACCTTTAGGATGTCATAGGCTAGTGGGAGAGAAAGTCAAGGAAAGGGCTGCAACCAAACTATGATAGAGCCATGATGAAAGAATGTGCACACGGAGATTTTTGGTTTTGCTGCCTTAGTCTTTGGGATCAAACAGGACAAGTTAGCCTGCCAGTACTATGTAGGTCTTTTCTTTTGCACATGCAGCTACAGATATGGCTTCATTTGCCTGGCTATATATGGTTTACTTAGCACTTCTGCAAAATGGAGTCAATTTCTGCATTTGTAGAATTACTTAAAGCTTACTGTATAAGCCTTACTTCACAGTTTCTATATCAGCTCCAAATCTTTTTTTAGATTATTAAATATTCCTAAGTAGAAAATTAAATGTTCCGAAGAAATAAGTTAGTACTGACTTAATTCCTGAAGATACGGAGATAAGGAGAAGATGGTCATTATAAACTTCAAGTGTTCTATAGAATTTTTTCCCTTAAAATAGTAATAAACATTATCATATACAAATTATGCAGCTTAAATTACAGGAATTCATAAAGCATAAAATACAGCTGTTTATATTTAAACATTTAGGTTATTAAACAATTTTAATATTGTTTTAATTAAGAGTAAGAATTTAAGATTGAGTCAATTATTGTGAATGTTAAATCTTAAATGGCCAGCTAATTTTTCTGTCATATATCTGAAACATGGATAATGTGTATGTTAAAGTAGACAATGCCACATAATCTTAATTACCTATTTAGATCAAAATTTCCTTGAACTGATATAACAGATGTGTCAAGACCACCAGAGGCTGATGCTGAGATGCAAGAATGTCTTGCCTGACTTGAAAAGGAGGATGGAAAATGTATATTTTCAGTAGATGGGCTCGACTTCAAAAAGTACCTGTAATGTGAATCAAAGTAGCTTTTTTAGGAAAGAGATTCTAGGAAATACGATTCTTAAATATGAAAGAGAAAAAGCACAAATCTTTACCTTCCTGGTCGTCTTAAATCTCTTACTTCAATATTCAGAAAGGGTAAGAAAAGATTGCCACAAAATGGGCATGTAGTATTGAGATTTGAATCATCTGCTGTCCACCCAGCCATGATTTCCTCATCATGGACAAGACAATCACAAGTTCGACACCGAGAACAACTTGAAATAAGAACCTACAGGAAAAAATAGCACTTTATAAAGCAAGTTGGTTAGTTAGTGCATAGTATGACAGGAAAACTAAATAGACTGGAAAATTAAAACTCAGAAGGATCCAGATGTTACAAACAAAAAATGGATTACAATCAATGCATGACATGATATACTCATCGCTCACTAATTCAACTAAATCTATTGCAAAATTCTTGCCTAAAAGGAAAACTTGAATTTAAATGAGCATTTTTCATTATTTTTAATATAAAATCTGCCATGGTTTTATTAATGGAAAAGCAAATTCAGGCATTAATACCTAAACATGTATTTGTAATTACATATTATAGATCAGTGCTAATCAAAGTATGGTCGCTAGACCAGTACTGGTCCACAAACTGTTTCTTACTGGTTTATGGTGAGATAAGTACAGGAATTGATAGGAGGTTTTTAGATTGGAAATTGAAAACAAAACAAAACTCCCTGGTTCATCACTGTAGGTAGTTAAGAAGCACTGCTGTAGATAACTGTAAATGCTGTCATTACATTAATAAACTATAAAATTTCCTGGTAAATCCACCAGGAACTTTGAAAACTGTAACATCAGTGCTCAGCACTTTTATCCAGTGTATGCAAATTTATTTATTTTCCAGATTTATTCAAATTAACATGAAATAGCAATAACACTCATAAATGTATCTGGAAGCAATTTTTTACATGAAAATCCGTGGAAAATTTAAAAATATAAAAGTATAATTTTTCTCATTGTAAGACCATGGGGCATAGGAGCATTCCCAGCAGAGAGCTACATCAAACTGGCACAAAGAATGAAAGATATGATGGAAGACACTGACAACATATGCCAAGATTGCTCCCTGCACCTTCACCAAGAAAAGTTTGATTTCACAGCAAAAATGGATTTTATGTGTTTAAAATGTAAAATAAAAATTCAAATACCAATATTTGATATATATTCAACAACATATGCCACAGGATAAAGAAAAATGCTGAAAATGAAAATACTTTTCCATGTAGACAAATCTCAAAGCAGACATGGAACTGTTCTAGCAGGGATAAAGCAGAATGGCTTCAATAATTTGAAATATTGGATATCCAAAAACTGGATTTTAAGTTTATTCAGACAAGATACACATTCTGAGATTCGCAGGTGCTCCAAATTATACACTATGGTGAATAAAGCACTGTCAGTTTAGGAAGAATTGCTATAGAGATAATTTAACTTTTATTACTGTTCAGTACCATCAATATTTAAGAAATGTAAATTATGAGGATGTTCTTTTGAGTAAAATTGTACCTCCATTGCATAGTTCTGGAAGATATTTATATTACTTGTGTTGCAGGAAGATGCCACTTCCGATTTCCCAGATAAGACAAACTTTGACAGGGATCCTGTTCATTATTAAAAAAAGAGGAAAACCATTAAAATTAATGAGAAAGCATATAAGAATCTTTCACACTCATAAATACTCTGATAAAATGTCAACCCACTCTACACAAAATATTAAAGGTAATTTAAGACAAAAAATAAATAATGAAAAAATGTTTTTCAATGCATGCCTGTTTGATTTCAGTACAAACCAAAGGCAATGTACTCTAATTCCACACTTCCCCACAAGCTAGGTGAGTTCATTACACATTTATGAAGCACTAGTTTCCATGTATATGAGATAGAAAGCATTCCAACTGTACATATTTACTATTGTGCTTTCTATCTTTCCATGTTTAAAATAGAGGAGTTCTGTGGTCAAATCAATTGTTGACAGTGACTGTATCTCATTAGTGAAACTGGAGGTAATCTATAACTTCTCTAAACTTTTCTTTTTTGTTGTTATTGAATTTTATGAATGAGCATTGGTATTCTTACAAATATAAAGGTGGAAAAAAGTTATGGTGTAAACCAAAAGCTGACAAGAAATAAAGGGGATAAGAAAACATGTTAAATTAAATAAGACTGGGGAATGCAATTAACATAATCCATATTAAATGTCCTGATTGCTTCAAAAAATAAATGACAAGGAAAAAAAGATACCCCCACAACTACCACTGGCATCAGCCCCTGCCACGTGGAGATGACTGAGAGAAGCACAGAGAGAAAACTCAAGTCTAACAGTCCATAAGATGCTTAGAGCTGGTGGTAACTGCAGTTCTTCCCTTGATGCTTTCCCACTAGCTTTCTATAATAATCCCTTTCTGCTACAGCTAGTTCAAAACTGGTTTTATTACCAAAATACCCCTGACTAATACAATCACTTTGGAGAGCAGCCTTCCTTTTGTATCTAATCAATCTATAGCATAAGAATAAATATTCATTTTCAGATTGTGAGTTAAGTTTTTTTTTGATTAGCACAATAAAGTGTTCTTGTATGTTAAAAAAAATGAGGAAAGGAAACTAATCACCTGATTTCTTCAACAAATATATGGCAAGGGAGGAAAAAAAAAAGAAAAAGGAGGGGGAACAAAGATGGAAAGACACTTAATAGGCATATCAACCAAATGTAACACACATTGAACTTGTTTGGATCCCAATTTGAACAAACCACCTATAAAAAGATATTTACGAGACAACAGTGAAAATCCAAAATTAAATAAGTATTTGATATTATAAAATATTATATAAATACCATATTTTAAAGCATGACAATGACATGATTATGATTTCAAAAAAGGAATCTTTCACAAAAGATACATACTGTATGAGTTCATAAAATGTTAAAAAATGGCCAAATTAATCTATATTGTTAGAAGTTAAGATAATGTTTACCTATGGAGGAAGTAGTAACTAGATGGGGGCATGAGAAGGGATTCTTGGTGCTGTTAATGTTTCGCTTCTTGATCTGAGTGCTGGTTACTCAGGCGTGATGAAGTTGTGAAATTTATTTACATACAGTAAAGTACACACAGTTATACTTTACTGAAAAGTTAAAAAATATATTACATAAAAAGTTCTTACATTTTAGAGATACATATTGAAGTATTTCTGATTACAATCATATGTTACTGCAATTTACTTTTTTTAAAACTTTTTATTTTGAAATACTTTTAAACTTACAGGACAGTTATAAAAAATAATACAAACACCATAGAGAGAACTCCATCATACCTTTATCCCACCAGCCACCCAGATCCACCAATTTTAACATTTTGTCACATTTGTCATATCACCCTTGTTAACTATCCATCATGCTATCAATCTATCTCTCCATCTATCTGTGTATATGTCTGTCTAAACATATATTTATCAATCCATTTTCTGAACACTTGAGTGTAGGCTGTATGCATCATGCTCCTTGAAACCTTAATACTGCCAACTATATTTCCTAAGAACAAGGATATTCACTTATGTATCTACCATAGGTATGGTTATCAAGTTCAAGAGAATTAACATTGATATAAAATTTTTAATCTATATTCATTTTTCTCATATGTGTCTGCAATTTACTTTTAAATAATCCAATGGGGAAGGAAAAATTACTGGCAATAGAGAGAGGGGGGAATATATAAAACACGAAAAGCCATTTGTTGATATTGTTGAAGCAGGGTAAAGGGTACATGAGGGTTCATTAGGTTAATCAGTCTACTTCTGTGTATGTTTGAAAATTTCCATAATGAAAGCTTTATAAAAGCGCAAAGGGAAAACTCCTAGAAGATAATGTAGGGAAACATCTTCAAGACCGTGTATTAGGAGGTCACTTCTTAGACCTTATAGCCAAAGCACAAGCAATGAAATAAAAAAACAGGTAAATGGGAACTCCTCAAAATTCAAAGCTTCTGTACCTCAAAGGAATTTGTCAAAAAGGTGAAGAGGCAGCCAACTCAATGGGAAAAAATATTTGGAAACCATGTATCTGACAAAAGACTGATATCTTGCATATATAAAGAAATCCTACAACTCAACGACAATAGTAAAAACAGCCCAATTATAAAATGGGCAAAAGATAAGAAAAGACAGTTCTCTGAAGAGGACATACAAATGGCTAAAAAAACATGTGAAAAAATGTTTATCTTCACTAGCTATTAGGGAGATGCAAATTAAGACCACAATGAGTTATCATCTCTCACCAATTAGAATGGCTGCCATTAAACAAACAGGAAACTACAAATGCTGCAGAGGATGTGGAGAAATTGGAACTCTTATTCATTGCTGGTGGGAATGTATAATGGTTCAGCCACTCTGGAGGACTGTCTACGGTTCCTTAGAAAACTAGATATTGAGTTACCCTCCAATCTAGCAATTTCATTTCTCGGTATGTACCCAGAAGATCTGAAGGCAGTGACACGAACAGACATTTGCACACCAATGTTCACAGCAGCATTATTCACAATTGCCAAGAAATGGAAACAACCCAAATGCCCTTCAACAGATGAGTGGATAAACAAAATGTGGTATATACACATGATGGAATACTACGTGGCAGTAAGAAGGAACAATGTCGTGAAACATATGACAACATGAATGAAACTTGAAGACATAATTCTGAGTGAAACAAGCCAGACACAAAAAAAGAGATATTGTATGTTACCACTAATGTGAACTCTGTGTGAAAAATGTAAAATAAATGGCTTATATTGTAGAATGTAGGGGAGCTAGAGATAGACAGCAACTACTGAAGGTGGAACGATAATCTAATAAGAACAGATAAGCTACTGATAATCTCAATGTTATGGGAATGCTCAGAAATGCTATGGTTTGTAAATTTTCTTGGGTATGGTAGGAACATATTGGAAGCAATATAGTTATTTTAGGTTATTTGGTTTTCTTATTCCTTTGTTTTGTTTGAATATTTTTTTATTTTTTGATAAAGTAAGAAAAAACTATTGCATTTAAAAATTATTAGCTTCAATGTAGTTATTTTAGGTTATTTGTTTTTCTTATTCCTTTGTTTGATTATGGTTTGTTAATTTTCTTGGGGTATGGTACGAACATCTTGGAAGCAAAGTAGCTATTTTAGGTTATTTGCTTTTCTTATTCCTTTGTTTTGTTTTGTTTGAAATGTTTTTCTTTTGAATTTTTTTTGATAAATAAAGTTAAAAAAAGAGTAAAGGGGCAAATGAAAAAAAATTTATTGGATGCATTCTTCATTCCATATAGTAGGAAAAATTTCCAAAAGATCAAATATCTAAATCAGAGGTCAAATCCAACCAGCAATGTGTTTTGTGTGGCCCTGAAAAAAGAATGATTTTTACTTTTAAAGGATTGTTTAAAAAAAAAGGCAAAAAAAAAAAAAAAAAAAAAATAAAAAGAAAAATATGTTACAGAGATGTATATAACCTACAAAGCCAAAAATATTTACTATTGACCCTTTGCAGAAAAAGTTTGCTGACCCCAGAAAATGTTAAATATAAAACCAGATTAAGCATCAGGAGGAAACATAGGTAAATTCCTTTATAACATAGGAAAGGGGAAACTTTTTCTAACAATGACTCAAATCCAGAAACAACACGGGAGAAAAACAAATTTGATGACATTAAATTAAAAACTTTAGCATGGCAAAATAAACAACACAGCTTGACAAAACTTGCAAAAAGCACTTGCAATTTATATAAGTGGCAATGGAATAATTCCCTAGTATTAAAAATGCTAAAACAGAAGGGGATAAAAAAGAAACAATTGAAAAGCAGGCAAAGCACAGCTCACAGAAAAAAAATACAAATGGTCTGTAGACATATAAAAACATACTCACCTACATTTAGAAGAGAAATGTAATTAAAACTAAACAGAAATACATTTCTCACCTATCAGACTGGCAAAAATCCAAAAGTTTGCCAACATACTTTGTTGACAAGGCTGTGGGGAAATAGGGACTCTCACATACTGCTGGTGAGAATGCAAAATAGTACACCCATGGGGAAAGGGACTTGGCAATATCACTTCAATATAGAATCTTGAAGTATCTCCCAAAGATACAATATGACATATATGCATTGTAGCATTATTAATATTAGACAAAGACCGGAAACGTAAAGTCCAACTATTGGGAAGTGATTAAAATAAACTACGAAAGAGCCACACGATGAACTATGCAGCTGTAAAAATGAATGAGTGACATCCCTATACAATGATAATGAATAATCTCCAGTATATACTGTTAAATGAAAAAAGCAAGTGGCAGGACAGTATGTTCAGGCATGTTACCTTTTGAGCAAGAAGGGTGGAAAGTAATGAGAATATATGTATGCCTATATTTTTAAAAAGCAACAGTGAACCAAAAACTTATAAGAATGTTTACCTCTAGGGACAGGGAGAAAACAAGATGAGTGAATAGAAATGGAAGCTGGACTTCTCTCAAAGGGTTTTATTATTTTGATTTTAGAGCCATGAAAATCTTTTACACAATTAAAAATAAATTAAATCATAAAGAAAAAAAGCAAAGGTACTACAAATCACATGAAACTACAAATCAAATACAGTGTGACAGAACTGTCTGAACAAACCTTCTAAGGAGGCAGAACTTTCCAGGCTTGTTCGGCTGAGATCAACTCCCTTAGTCCCAGAAGTGGCACTGCCTTCTTGGGAGGTAGCAGCTCCTTCCAACTCATGGCAGACATCTTCATCTGTTAAAGAGGTAGATTCAGAATCCTGGGCTCCCACTGAAGAAAGACTGGTACGATCAGAACTTTGATCCTAAGAACATAATTATAAGCTTAATTTTCTTCATATTTACACTTAATTTTTTAAAAATTCACTTCTAAGATAGAGAAAACACCCATCACCTAACTACTTAAGATAATCAGTTAAGCAATAACATATTTAAAACAAGATAAAACAATTTTACAATAGCAGACTAAGTAGGAGAAACATACCCTGAAGATCAGTTTTTTAGTTCTAGCAAAGCATATACCCATTAGTAAGGTAACCCTGCTGACTTCATTTATTATAATTTTCTTCCCTACAAATCCAAGTCCAGAATCATACCATTAGATTTTATTCTTTTCCACAATTATCCAGGTTCCAAAGATATATAGTTCCAGTTTTCATTCTTGAGAATACCAAAGTATAAGAATTTTTTTTTCTGGTTATGTCAATAATATATGAGAAGTTATATATCACAATGTGGCTAAAAGGGGAAATTTTAGGCTGTATATGTTACTAGAATAAAAATTTAAAAATCACCCCAAAGGATTGTACAACACAAACAGTGAACCCTATTGTAAATGATGGACTACAGTTAATAGTAAAAGTATTCAAATGTTCTTTCTTTCATGAATAGTAACAAATGTACCACACTAATGCAAGGTGTTAATAATAGGGTAGTAAATGAGAACTCAGTATTTTACGCATGATTTTTCTGTAAACGTACAACTTCTCTAATCAAAATAATAATAATATATGAGAAAATCTGGTAGATACAAATATTTATATGAAGAAAAAAATTAATGCGATAACTCCATTATCCAGAAAATACTTTTTTTTTTCCAACTCTGTGTGTGTGTGTGTGTGTGTGTGTGTGTGTGTGTGTGTGTGTAGTATTGTTGAGCTGTTATTTTTAATCATATAGAGTTTTGGCATTTTCAGGTAGTCAAATCTTTTAATCCTTTATGGGTTCTGGGTTCTTGTATCATGCTGAGGAAACTTTTCTGCAGCCCTAAATGATGAAAATTTCTTGTTTTTTTTTTCTTTTTTAAAAAATCTTCATAAATTTACATTTAGGTATCTAAGGTTTAGTTTTTGTTCAGTGTGAGGCAGGAATATGACTTTTTCCCAAATGGATAGCTAATTATTCCAAAACATTTTATTTAATATTCTCTTGTTCATTACTGGTTTGAAATGCTATCTTTTCATATACCAAATTTTTATGTTGTTTTATTTCTGGACTTTGTTCCAGTCCACTGTTCTCTTTCTCTTCTACAGTAAGAGCATACTGTTTTAATTTAATTATAGTTTTAGCATGTGTTTTGGTATTTTGGAGGTCAGTCTCTATCATTTTTCTTTTTCAAAAATTTCTTCGGAGCCAGGATTGTGGGAAGATGGTGCAATAAGAAGCTCTGGGAATTAGTCCATCCACTGGAGCAACTATTAAACAGGTAGGAACAGTCTGAACCAACTATTTCAAAATTCTGGAGTCCAGTAGAACACTGTACAGCATCCAGGGAAAAGCAGGAGGAAGAGGATGGTACATTTCAGTAAAGAACAGTAAATTGCTCTCCTTGCAAGATGGTTACTGGTCAATATGCCCCACTCTCGCTGCAGCTAGAGTGGCCCCTGGCATAACTTGCTGGTGCCAGAAAAGGACATAATAATCCATTTCCCCAAGATCTGGGGTGGGCACGGGTCAACTGCTGTTCATACTTTTGATTAGTGATTTTGGATTGCTAGGGGCTTGGCTCTGAGGTCAGCCATTGTGCCAACCCACGCTGGAGAAAGGTGGTGGAGGAAACTTAAAGATGCTAAGTTTTCTCAGAACTGCAGAGAATAGTTGAAGGGCTGCATTTTCTGGACAAGTCAAGAAAGCATAGCTTAAGGGAGCCATCGAAGAAACTCGTAGAGCCCTTCCTTGCTCCTCCTTCATCCCCTCTCCAGGGCAGCTTAGAGCTGGTCTACACCCCCTTTGTGGATCTCTGGCCTTATTCCTACTGAGAAAGATGGATTTGGGGAAACTCCTGTCCAGTGTGCTCTCCCACCCCAAATTTGCCCCTCAGACAAAAGCAGCTTGAGACAATGAAAGCAGCGTAAGAAACAAATGAGGTGGACAGTCTGGGGCAAAGGATTACCTGGTTTTAACATCCTGGAGAGGGAGAAGTTCAGTTTCCTGGGAAGTAGTGGGGGCATTCAAACTCCTGTAAACAGGGGCACTTCTAAGCGACTAGCAAATACAAGCCCAGGACAAGAAACAGGCCATGAAAAGACAGGGAGGATCCTGCAATTTGCATTTGCCATGGGGGGACCTTCCTGATAGGAGGGCTGGCAGTCAAGAAAATATCTATCATATCACCAGCTGGCTACAAACTCAAGAAACAGACATCTCAAGGAATAAACTCCATAGTTAACAATTTAAAATATTAAAATGTACAGCATGCAGCAAAAGATTACAAGACAATCAAAGAAACAAGAAATGATGACCCATCCAAAGAAAGAGGATAAAAATCCAGAAAATGCCAATGAAGAAGATGTTCTAGGGAAAGACTTTTAAAAAAATGATCTTCAATATTCTCAAGGAGATGAAGGAAAATACAGAGGAAGAACTAAAGGATATCAAGAAAACAATGAATGAACAATATGAAATCTTAGTAAAGAGACGGAAATTTTCTAAAGGAACCAAACAGAACTACTGGAATTAAAGACCACCATAACTGGAATGAAAAATCCCCAGAAGGGTTTCAACAGTAGATTGGAGCTAGCAAAAGAAAGAATAAGTGACCTGGAAGATAACACAATTGAGATGAGTCAGGGTGAGGAGCAGAAAGAAAAAAGAAATATAAAAAGCAAAAATAACCTAAGAGACCTCTGGGAAACCATCAAATGTACCAATATATTCATTATGGGAGTCCCAGAAGAAGAAAGAAAAAAATAAAGGGGGTAGAAGGAATAATCAATGAAATAATTACAGAAAACTTCCCTAACTTAGCAAAAGACATGAGCATCCACATCCAAGAAGCCCCGAAAACACAAAAGAGGATAAACATGAAGAAGAATACAACTTGTCACATACTGATCAAACTGTGGAATGCAAAGGACAGGGAGAGTGGTCTGAAAGCTGCAAGAGAAAAGCAAGGTGCTATGTACAAAGGAGTCTCAAATACACTGAGTGCCAATTTCTCATCAGATACCATGGAGGCAAGAAGGCAGTGGGTTGAAATACTCAAAGTGCTGAAAGAAAATAACTGCCAACCAAGAATTTTTATTTTTGTTTCTTTATTAGAGAAGTTGTGGGTTTACAGATCATGCATTAAATACAGGATTCCCATATACCACCCTATTATTAACACCTTGCATTGGTGTGGGACATTTTTTGCAATTAATGATAACATTTTTATAATTGTATGATTAACTATAATCCATGGTTTAACTTAGAGTTCACTGTTTTTGTAGTGTAGTTCCATGGATTTAAATTTAAAAATTACCAAAACATTTCCGTCATTCCAAATAGGGACCCTGTACATTTTAAAACTTAACTTCTCATTCCCTATCCTCACCCCATCCCCTGATAACCTATATTCCAGATTCTGATGTGGTGAGTTGGCTTATTCTAATTATTTCAAATCAATGAAATCATATAATATTTGTCTTTTTGCATCTGGCTTACTTCATGCATCCAGAGGCACTTTCTTTCAGAAATGAGGGATAAACAAAGACATTCCCAGATAAACAAAAGCGGAGGGAGTTCATCACCACTAGACTTGCCCTAAAGGGGACTCTTCAGATTGAAAGGAAAGGACACTAGACAATGGTTCAAAGTGGCATGAAGAAATAAAGACCTCTGACAAAAGTAACCATTTGACTAACTACAAATCAAGTGCTATTATATTGTATTTTTTGGTATGAAACTCCACTTCTTACTTCCTACAGATGCTAAAATTCAAAGAACATAAAAAGTAATGGTTTTAGACATACAATGTAAAACAAAGTAAATATTTATAAATAATAAATTTATAAATTCATTTTATAATTTTATTATTATAAAATACTTTATAACAGAAATATAAATATATTTATATTTTATATAACATTAATAAAAATAAATTTCATAACCATTCCTGAAAGAGAGAGGGAAAAAAACAGTGCCTAGCCCAACTATTCCTTAAGTAGTCTTTTAATTTAATTATCCAGCTAATTACGCCACAGCCTGCTTCTCTGGGCTGCTTTGAAGAGAGTAACTCTCATCTCAGCAGTTGCTCTCACTTGAGACTATTTTGGAGGCTATACTTTCCAATTCTATATCTGGGCATCTCCATTAGTCCAATCTCATTTAGTTTCTGATCACTGTATGGCATGGTTTTCTATTCCCATTGCTATAATGGAATTACCATTCCCACATATTTTCTCATATATATTTTTTGTCATTTAAACAGGATTTTGAGAAGAAAGCAAGACAAATATGTATTTCAACACTTGAACCAGAGGTCTAGATACTATTTTTTTTTTAAAAAAAACAAAACTTCATATAAAGGGGATGTTCTAGTTTGCTAATGCTGCCGGAATGCA
The DNA here is from genome assembly GCF_015220235.1 of Choloepus didactylus. Lineage (NCBI taxonomy): Eukaryota > Metazoa > Chordata > Mammalia > Pilosa > Megalonychidae > Choloepus > Choloepus didactylus. The sequence goes on along the minus strand of NC_051310.1, from coordinate 113,228,025 downwards.
AAACACCAGAGACGGACTGGCTTTTATAAAAGGGGGTTTATTTGGTTACACAGTTACAGTCTTAAGGCCATAAAATGTCCAAGGTAACACCTCAACAACTGGGTACCTTCACTGGAGGATGGCCACTGGCATCCAGAAAACCTCTGTTAGCTGGGAAGGCATATGGCTGGCGGATGCTCCAAAATGCTGGTTTCAAAATGGCTTTCTCCCAGGATGTTCCTCTCTTGGCTGCAGTTCCTCAAAAATGTCACTCTTAGTTGCTCTTGGGTTGTTTGTCCTCTCTTAGCTTCTCTGGAGCAAGAGTCTGCTTTCAACGGCCGTCTTCAAAGTGTCCCTCTTGGCTGTGGCTCCTCTTCAAAATGTCACTCTCAGCTGCACTGAGTTCCTTCTGTTTGTCAGCTCATTTATATGGCTCCACTGATCAAGGCCCACCCTGAATGGGTGGGGCCATACCTTCATGGAAATATCTCATCAGAGTTATCGCCTACAGTTGGGTGGGGCACATTTCCATGCAAACAACCAAATCCAAATGTTCCAACTTAATCCACACTAATATGTCTGCCCCACAAGATTGCATCAAAGAATATGGCTTTTTCTGGGGGACATAATACATGCAAACCAGCACAGGGGAGTTGAATAATTTCTACCTAAACCACATAATATGAAAGTTTGAGTAGAGGGATATAAGAAAAAAAAGATATTTACATCAGGAGACATTAAATTCTCTATACATAAAAAATTAATGTGCGACTACAAATTTCCTTGATTACAATTATTTAGTGCTTTCACTGGGTTAGATCTTCTTATACAATGCTTTAAAATGACTATTTTAATCCCTAAAATGATTTTATTAAGTAGGAGAGAGTAAAGCAGTGTTAACGAGGGGTCTTTCTGATACTGGTGATTTGTATTCTCTTTTTCTTGGTCTGTTTAGTCAATTTTGTTGTTCTTTTTAAGGAATAAGCTTTTGGTTTCATTGATATTCTCTCTTTCCAGTTTCATTGCTTTCTGCTCTATCTTTATTATTTTCTTCCTCCAAATTTATTCTGAGCTTACTTTGTTCTTATTTTTCTAGCTTAAGGTGGCATCATAAATCATTATTTTAAACTTTTTTTCTAATACAGCATTTAAAAGCAAAGTTCACATCTAAGCACAGTGTTAGTAGTATTCCACAAATTTTGATATGTTACATTTTTGTTCATTCAGTACAAATTATATTCTAATTTTCCTTACGATTTTATCTTTGACTCATGAATTATCTGGAAGTGTGTTGGGGTTTTCCTTGATATCTTACTATTAATGATTTCTAATTGAATTCCATTATGGTTAGAGAATATGGTTTGATGTTTTATAAATAAATTTATTGACTTATAATTTACATGCCATAAAATTCACCCATTTTAGGTGTACAGCAAGGTTTTTTTAGTAAATTTACTGAGTTTTAGAATATTTCTATCTTTAGGACATTTTCCTCACCCCAGTGACATCTCTTCTGCCTGTTTAGAGTTAAGCTCCATTCCTGCTTCTAGCCTCAGGCAACAACTCATCTACTATCACTGTAGATGAGCCTTTTCTGTACATTTCAAATAAGTGGATTTCATATACCATTTGGTTTTTTATGTCTGACTTCTTTCACTTAGCATAATATTTTTGAGGTGCCTCCATTTTTTTTTCATCATGTATCATTATTTCCTTCCTTTATTACTGAATAATATTACTTTGTATGGATATACCACTTTGTTCATCTACTCACTACTTGATGAAAATTTGGGTTGTTTCCATTTTTTGGCTATTATAAATAATGCTGCTATAAACATCTGCATGCAAATCTTTGTATGGTTTATGTTTTCATTTCTCCTGGGTAGATACTTAGGAGTGAAATTGCTGAGTTGTATGGTAAATTTATGCTCACCCATTTAGGAAACTGCCAAACTGTTTTCTAAAGTGCTTGTATCATTCTATATTCCCACCAGCAATATATGAGGGTTCCCATTACTCCACATACTCACCAACATTTATTAATGCCCATTTTTTGGCTTATAGCCATGCTAGTAGGCATGAAATGGCATTCTGTGGTTTCAATTTGCCTTTCTCTAATGACCAATGATGTTGGGCATGTTTTCATGAGCTCATTAGCCATTTATAAATCTTCTTTGATGAAATGTCTTTTCAAATCTTTTGCCCATTTTTTACATGGGTTGTTGGTCTTTTTGAGTTTTAAGAGTTATTTGTACATTACGGATATGAGTCCTTTATCAGATATGTGATTTACAAATCTTTCTCTCTGTTTCTGATCTGTTTTTTCATTTTCTTAATGGTATTTTTTTTTTTTTTTAAATCATCATTTTATTGAGATATATTCACATACCACGCAGTCATACAAAACAAATTGTACTTTTGATTGTTTACAGTACCATTACATAGTTGTACATTCATCACCTAAATCAATCCCTGACACCTTCATTAGCACACACACAAAAATAACAAGAATAATAATTAGAGTGAAAAAGAGCAATTGAAGTAAAAAAGAACACTGGGTACCTTTGTCTGTCTGTTTCCCTCCCCTACTTTTCTTTTTTTTTTTTTTTTTTTTTTTTTAAATCATCATTTTATTGAGATATATTCACATACCACGCAGTCATACAAAACAAATTGTACTTTCGATTGTTTACAGTACCATTACATAGTTGTACATTCATCACCTAAATCAATCCCTGACACCTTCATTAGCACACACACAAAAATAACAAGAATAATAATTAGAGTGAAAAAGAGCAATTGAAGTAAAAAAGAACACTGGGTACCTTTGTCTGTTTGTTTCCTTCCCCTACTTTTCTACACATCCATCCATAAACTAGACAAAGTGGTGTTTGGTCCTTATGGCTTTCCCGATCCCATTGTCACCCCTCATAAGCTACATTTTTATACAACTGTCTTTGAGATTCATGGGTTCTGGGTTGTAGTTTGATAGTTTCAGGTATCCACCACCAGCTACCCCAATTCTTTAGAACCTAAAAAGGGTTGTCTAAAGTGTGCATAAGAGTGCCCACCAGAGTGACCTCTCGGCTCCTTTTGGAATCTCTCTGCCACTGAAGCTTATTTCATTTCCTTTCACATCCCCCTTTTGGTCAAGAAGATGTTCTCCGTCCCACGGTGCCAGGTCTACATTCCTCCCTGGGAGTCATATTCCACGTTGCCAGGGAGATTCACTTCCCTGGGTGTCTGATCCCACGTAGGGGGGAGGGCAGTGATTTCACCTTTCAAGTTGGCTTAGCCAGAGAGAGAGGGCCACATCTGAGCAACAAAGAGGCATTCAGGAGGAGACTCTTAGGCACAAATACAGGGAGGCTTAGCCTCTCCTTTGCAGCAACCGTCTTCCCAAGGGTAAAACTTATGGTAGAGGGCTCAACCCATCAAACCACCAGTCCCCTATGTCTGTGGTCATGTTAGCAACCATGGAGGTGGGGTAGGCGAATACCCCTGCATTCTCCACAGGCTCCTCAAGGGGGCACTACATCTTTTTTTTTTTTTTTTTTCCCCTTGTTTGTCTTTTTTCATTTTTTTTTTTTTTTTTTTTTTTTAACTTTCCCTTCTTTTTTCAAATCACCTGTATGAAAAAAAAAGTTAAAAAGAAAACAAACATACAATAAAAGAGCATTTCAAAGAGACCATAGCAAGGGAGTAAGAAAAAGACAACTAACCTAAGATAACTGCTTAACTTCCAACATGTTCCTACTTTACCCCAAGAAAGTTACATAATATAGCAACATTTCAGTGAACTTGTTCCTACTACAACCATCAGAAATTAACAGACCATAGTCATTTCTGGGCATCCCCAGAACGTTAAATAGCTTATCTGTTCTTCCTGGATTATTGTTCCCCCTTCCTTAATTGCTCTCTACTGCTAGTTCCCCTACATTCTACATTATAAACCATTTGTTTTACATTTTTCAAAGTTCACATTAGTGGTAGCATATAATATTTCTCTTTTTGTGCCTGGCTTATTTCGCTCAGCATTATGTCTTCAAGGTTCATCCATGTTGTCATATGTTTCACCAGATCGTTCCTTCTTACTGCCGCGTAGTATTCCATCGTGTGTATATACCACATTTTATTTATCCACTCATCTGTTGAAGGACATTTGGGTTGTTTCCATCTCTTGGCAATTGTGAATAATGCTGCTATGAACATTGGCGTGCAGATATCTGTTCGTGTCACTGCTTTCCGATCTTCCGGGTATATACCGAGGAGTGCAATCGCTGGATCGAATGGTAGCTCTATATCTAGTTTTCTAAGGAACTGCCAGACTGACTTCCAGAGTGGCTGAACCATTATACAGTCCCACCAACAATGAATAAGAGTTCCAATTTCTCCACATCCCCTCCAGCATTTGTAGTTTCCTGTTTGTTTAATGGCAGCCATTCTAACCGGTGTTAGATGGTATCTCATTGTGGTCTTAATTTGCATCTCTCTAATAGCTAGTGAAGCTGAACATTTTTTCATGTGTTTCTTGGTCATTTGTATTTCCTCTTCAGAGAACTGTCTTTTCATATCTTTTGCCCATTTTATAATTGGGCTGTCTGTACTATTGTCATTGAGTTGTAGGATTTCTTTGTATATGCAAGATATCAGTCTTTTGTCAGATACATGGTTTCCAAAAATTTTTTCCCATTGAGTTGGCTGCCTCTTTACCTTTTTGAGAAATTCCTTTGAGGTGCAGAAACTTCTAAGCTTGAGGAGTTCCCATTTATCTATTTTCTCTTTTGTTGCTTGTGCTTTGGGTGTAAAGTCTAGGAAGTGGCCTCCTAATACAAGGTCTTGAAGATGTTTTCCTACATTATCTTCTAGGAGTTCTATGGTACTTTCTTTTATATTGAGATCTTTGGTCCATTTTGAGTTAATTTTTGTGTAGGGGGTGAGGTAGGGGTCCTCTTTCATTCTTTTGGATATGGATATCCAACTCTCCCAGCCCCATTTGTTGAAAAGACCATTATGGCTCAGTTCGGTGACTTTGGGGGCCTTATCAAAGATCAGTCGGCCATAGATCTGAGGGTCTATCTCTGAATTCTCAATTCGATTCCATTGATCTATATGTCTATCTTTGTGCCAGTACCATGCTGTCTTGGCAACTGTGGCTTTATAATAAGCTTCAAAGTCAGGGAGTGTAAGTCCTCCCACTTCGTTTTTCTTTTTTAGAGTGTCTTTAGCAATTCGAGGCATCTTCCCTTTCCAAATAAATTTGATAACTAGCTTTTCCAAGTCTGCAAAGTAGGTTGTTGGAATTTTGATTGGGATTGCATTGAATCTGTAGATGAGTTTGGGTAGAATTGACATCTTAATGACATTTAGCCTTCCTATCCATGAACATGGAATATTTTTCCATCTTTTAAGGTCCCCTTCTATTTCTTTTAGTAGAGTTATGTAGTTTTCTTTGTATAGGTCTTTTACATCTTTGGTTAAGTTGATTCCTAGGTACTTGATTTTTTTAGTTGCTATTGAAAATGGTATCTTTTTCTTGAGTGTCTCTTCAGTTTGTTCATTTCTAGCATATAGAAACATTACTGACTTATGTGCATTAATCTTGTATCCCGCTACTTTGCTAAATTTGTTTATTAGCTCTAGTAGGTGTATCGTTGATTTCTCAGGGTTTTCTAGATATAAGATCATATCATCTGCAAACAATGACAGTTTTACTTCTTCTTTTCCAATTTGGATGCCTTTTATTTCTTTGTCTTGCCGGATTGCCCTGGCTAGCACTTCCAGCACAATGTTGAATAACAGTGGTGACAGCGGGCATCCTTGTCTTGTTCCTGATCTTAGAGGGAAGGCTTTCAGTCTCTCACCATTGAGTACTATGCTGGCTGTGGGTTTTTCATATATGCTCTTTATCATGTTGAGGAAGTTTCCTTCAATTCCTACCTTTTGAAGTGTTTTTATCAAAAAGGGATGTTGGATTTTGTCAAATGCTTTTTCAGCATCTATTGAGATGATCAATTGATTTTTCCCTTTCGAGTTTTTAATGTGTTGTAATACATTGATTGTTTTTCTGATGTTGAACCATCCTTGCATGCCTGGAATGAACCCCACTTGGTCATGGTGTATGATTTTTTTAATGTGTCTTTGGATTCGATTTGCAAGTATTTTGTTGAGGATTTTTGCATCTATATTCATTAGGGAGATTGGCCGGTAGTTTTCCTTTTTTGTAGCATCTTTGCCTGGTTTTGGTATTAGATTGATGTTAGCTTCATAAAATGAGTTAGGTAGTGTTCCATTTTTTTCAATGTTTTGAAAGAGTTTGAGTAAGATTGGTGTCAGTTCTTTCTGGAAAGTTTGGTAGAATTCCCCTGTGAAGCCATCTGGCCCTGGGCATTTATTTGTGGGAAGATTTTTGATGACTGATTGGATCTCTTTGCTTGTGATGGGTTGGTTGAGGTCTTCTATTTCTTCTCTGGTCAGTCTAGGTTGTTCATATGTTTCCAGGAAATTGTCCATTTCTTCTACATTATCCAGTTTGTTGCCATACAGTTGTTCATAATATCCTCTTATAATTTTTTTAATTTCTTCAGGATCTGCAGTTATGTCACCTTTTTCATTCATTATTTTGTTTATATGGGTCTTCTCTCTTTTTGATTTTGTCAGTCTAGCTAGGGGCTTGTCAATCTTGTTGATCTTCTCAAAGAACCAACTTTTGGTGATATTTATCCTTTCTATTGTTTTTTTGTTCTCTATGTCATTTATTTCTGCTTTAATCCTTGTTATTTCTTTTCTTCTACTTGGTTTAGGATTGGTTTGCTGTTCATTTTCTAGCTTCTTCAGTTGATCCATTAGTTCTTTGATTTTGGCTCTTTCTTCCTTTTTAATATATGCGTTTAGTGCTATAAATTTCCCCCTTAGCACTGCTTTTGCTGCATCCCATAGGTTTTGGTATGTTGTGTTCTCATTTTCATTCGTCTCTATATATTTAGCAATTTCTCTTGCTATTTCTTCTTTAACCCACTGATTGTTTAGGAGTGTGTTGTTTAACCTCCAGGTATTTGTGAATTTTCTAAGTCTCTGATGGTTATTGACTTCTAATTGTATTCCATTGTGGTCAGAGAATGTGCTTTGAATGATTTCAATCTTTTTAAATTTATTGAGGCTTGTTTTATGTCCCAGCATATGATCTATTCTGGAGAAAGTTCCGTGAGCACTAGAAAAGTACGTGTATCCTGGTGATTTGGGATGTAATGTCCTGTAGATGTCTGTTAAATCTAATTCATTTATCAGATTGTTTAGGTTTTCAATTTCCTTATTGGTCTTCTGTCTGGTTGATCTATCTATAGGAGAGAGTGATGTGTTGAAGTCTCCCACAATTATTGTGGAAACATCAATTGCTTCCTTTAGTTTTGCCAATGTTTCTCTCATGTATTTTGTGGCACCTTGATTGGGTGCATAGACATTTACGATTGTTATTTCTTCTTGCTGAATTGCCCCTTTTATTAGTATGTAGTGGCCTTCTTTGTCTCTCAAAACATCCCTGCATTTGAAGTCTATTTTATCTGAGATTAATATTGCTACACCTGCTTTCTTTTGGCTGTAGCTTGCATGAAATATTTTTTTCCATCCTTTCACTTTCAATTTCTTTGTGTCCCTGTGTCTAAGATGAGTCTCTTGTATGCAACATATTGATGGTTCATTTTTTTTGATCCATTCTGCGAATCTATATCTTTTAATTGGGGAGTTTAATCCATTTACATTCAACGTTAAAACCGTGAAGGCATTTCTTGAATCGGCCATCTTATCCTTTGGATTATGTTTGCCATATTTTTCCCTCTCTCTATTAATATCCTTTATTGTACCCATACCGAATCTCTTTAGTACTGAACCTTTCTCCAAGTCTCTCTGTCCTGTCTTTGTTTCTCTGTCTGTAGGGCTCCCTTTAGTATCTCCAGTAGGGCAGGTCTCTTGTTAGCAAATTCTCTCAGCATTTCTTTGTCTGTGAAAAATTTAAGCTCTCCCTCAAATTTGAAGGAGAGCTTTGCTGGATAAAGTATTCTTGGCTGGAAATTCCTCTCTCTCAGAATTTTAAATATATCGTGCCATTGCCTTCTCGCCTCCATGGTGGCTGCTGAGTAGTCACTACTTAGTCTTATGCTGTTTCCTTTGTATGTGGTGAATTGCTTTTCTCTTGCTGCTTTCAGAACTTGCTCCTTCTCTTCTATGTTTGACAGTGTGATCAGTATATGTCTCGGAGTGGGTTTTTTTTGGATTTATTCTATTTGGAGTTCGCTGAGCATTTATGATTTGTGTATTTATGTTGTTTAGAAGATTTGGGAAGTTTTCCCCAACAATTTCTTTGAATACTCTTCCTAGACCTTTACCCTTTTCTTCCCCTTCTGGGACACCAATGAGTCTTATATTCGGACGCTTCATATTATCTATCATATCCCTGAGGTCCATTTCGAGTTTTTCAATTTTTTTCCCCATTCTTTCTTTTATGCTTTCATTTTCCATTCTGTCATCTTCCAGGTCACTGATTCGTTGTTCAACTTCCTCTAGTCTTGTACTATGAGTGTCCAGAATCTTTTTAATTTGGTCAACAGTTTCTTTAATTTCCATAAGATCATCCATTTTTTTATTTAGTCTTGCAATGTCTTCTTTATGCTCTTCTAGGGTCTTCTTGATTTCCTTCATATCCCGTACTAGGGTCTCATTGTTCATCTTTAGTTCTTTGAGTAGCTGCTCTAGGTGTGTCTCTTCTGGTCTTTTGATTTGGGTGCTTGGGCTTGGGTTATCCATATCGTCTGGTTTTTTCATATGCTTTATAATTTTCTGTTGTTTTTGGCCTCGTGGCATTTGCTGTCCTTGATAGGGTTCTTTTAGGGTTTGTAGACCAGTTGAAGTCCTTATCTCTAATTTATCAGATCTACAGCTTCGTGGAGTACACTTTCTCTAACTAACCAGCAGGTGGCGTCCACGAGCCACCTGTTCTCCACAAGCCAGATCTCCCCTGCTTAGCCTTTTTGGTGAGTGGGGGAGTGAGTCTTGTGGGGCCCAATTGGTGTCCCAAGCTTGCGTGTGTAGTTGGTGTTGCCTGCCCTGTATGTGGGGTGTGTTTCTGGGCAGTCGGGGAGGGGGGGTGGCCCTAACAATCAAATCTCCCTGATGATCCTAGAGTTTTAAAGCTACTGCAATAGTCTAATCCTTCAGTTCAGTCCTGCCACAGTTTGTCTCTGCCACTGACCCACAAGTCTTTGGTATTGGCGTATGGCTCCTGAGACTTGCAAGTGGGCCCCTCTTCCAGGCTGTGCACCCCGGGTCCTCTGTTGAGGGATGACTGTGCTATGTCACAGGTGAGTGCCGTCCCCCCAGGGCAGTTCTGGGCTGCTGGGCTGTGTTGGGAGGCTCCCAGTCTGCTCAAATGATGGCTGAATGGGGCTCTGTTAATTCACACTGCTCCCCCTTCCCAGCTCTGGGACATTCAGCTGAGGTTGCAGGGAAGGCTAATGTCCACGCCCAGTTTTGTGGTGTGTGCCTGTTATTTGAAGCACTTCCGTCACACTGGGTTGTCTGGGGCAGCTCTGGGCTATGGGGCTGGCGATGGGCAGGAGTGTTTCCTGTCCACCAGGATGGTGGCTGTGAGCGGACACCCCCCTTTTCTTGGGAAGTTGTGTTGTTTAGTGAATTTTCTCAGCCACTGGATTATTGCCTTTTGTCTCAGAGCTCTCTTATTTCTGCTCTTGACTTGACGTGCCCAAATTTCAATTCTTTGAAGCTTTCTGTATTGAGCTTCTTAGAGTAATTGTTTTAGAAAAAGCAAAAAGGATTTAAAAAAAAAAAAAAAAAAAAAAAAAAAAAACGGCCCTCCTCAGAGATCTAATGGGTTATTGAAATGCTAATAGACAAAGCAACCAGGGCCATTAAGGAAAGGTGCCCTGGGCAGAGAGATCAGCCTTGCTTCGGGATTTGCATATGCACCTCAAGGCCTGATCTCCGCCCTTCCCCTTTCTGTGTTCACCAGAACTCCAAAAATCCTCTGCTTTTACTTTGGAGCTTCTCGTGTTGTTTTCCTTCTATGCCCGTCTCCTCTCTGCTGGGCTGGCTGCTCTCAGAGTCTCTGGTGTCTGGCCTCAGTCTATCTATGGTTGGAGTTTGAATCAGTAGAATGAGTTTCCGATGAGAGCAGCCACTGCAATTCTCCCTTCTCCTTCCTGGAGCTGACAGCCCCTCCTCCCCCGGGACTGAGCCTGGCAGGGAGGGGCGCGGGTCCCCTGGCCGCAAAAACTTACAGATTTCGGTGATCTCAGCAGTTCCACGTTTTCATGAGTGTTGTATGAAGTATGCCCAAAGACAGATTGCTCTGTGGTGTCCAGTCCACGCAGTTCCTGGCTTTTTACCTACTTTCCTGGAGGAGTAACTAAAACATACAGCTCACCAGTCTGCCATCTTGCCCCGCCCCCTTAATGGTATTTTTTGAAGCACAAAAATTTTGAATTTTGATAAAGTCCAGTTTACAATCTTTTTTTCTTTTTATAGATTGTGCTTTTGGCATTATACCTAACTCAAGGTCTTGAAGATTTTCTTCTAAAAAATTTTATAGTTTTATGAAAGACACGAATATACACATTCATGTTACTCAAAAAACTCAAGAGCATAAACCCAAATAGACCCACACCACAGCATATCATAATTAAACTATTGAATGCCAAAGATAAAGAGAGGATTCTGAAAGCCATGAGAGAGAAGCAATGTGACGATTTTTAAAATCAGAAACCATGGAGACAAGAAAGCAGAGGGAAGATATATTTAAAGAGCAGAAGGAAAAAAAAAAGTTCTAACCCAGAATTCTAAATCCAGCAAAACTGTCTTTCAAAAAATGAGGGAGAGGCCTCTCTCTATGGAATGGCATAACACTGACTTCACTCTCCTGACCCGCCATCAGGATGTCTTCTGTTTTAGACTTAAAGCCTCCAGATTGTTCCTATGCCAGATAAGCTCTGCAACTCAGAAGTACCGGTCTCTCCAAGAACAACAACCAGTTTTATCCCTCTGCCCCATAATGTTGATGCCCCTTTTCTCAGCATGAAGAAGTTAGAAGTGTCTCACCCAGATATCCTTCAATATTGAGAGAAAATTATCAAATGAGAAGGAGCAGTTGTAACCAAGAAGTTAGGATTTAAGGACTGATTGTGATTACTGAATCATTATGTAGATATTCCTTTTTACTTTCTGGTATATTAGAGTAGACAGGGAAATACCTGAAACCTGAACCGTAATCCAGCTGCCTTGATCTCTGATAATGATTGTATAGCATTTATCTTGTGCCCTTGTGATTGTAAAAACCTTGTGACTAACCTTCACTTGTACCCATTTATCCAGTTTTTCAATTTAGAGTCTTAAGATCACTAAAGACAGCCACTAATGTTTATTAATGAAGGATCTTGGGCCAGCCCAGAACTAATCCACCCCAAGTCCAAAGTTATCATATTAAGGCTGCCATTTTCTTACATATATTCTGTGACTAGGCATGTAATCAATCTGCGCATGCTCCATAATTAAATCACCTCTAACTACATCATCTGGGGCCATTGTGCTCATTATCCTAAAATCTGCCCATCTTGCGATACTATAAAACTATCAAAATTACTGTAGCTTGAAGAGACAGATTTTGCTGCTTCACACCTAGCAATAAAACTTCTCTTTCAAAAAAAAAAAAAAAAAAAGCAAAGCAAGTAACAATTGTGAAAATAATTTGAATACAGAGGGTTAAAAAGAAAAATACATTGTGATACCATCAATTTTCAGATGCCCTACAGGTTAAGCTTAATTGACCACTTCTGTTCTGGCCAATTGTGGGTTACGAGTTTATTAGTTCTTTTGGAGCATCTTTGCCATTATCCCCCTCTCACTGGGCACATGACATTTCATGCAACCTTCCCACATTATCTCCTCTACTGCAACCATCCCCTTTAAATGCTGGTTTCTTTAATAGTGATCTAAAAATTTTCAGGCATTAAATGGGCTTCTTTTTCTTCAAAATTACATAAAATTAAAAACTTTCTTCAATATATTGGAATGGATGAAATTTTTAACTTAGTAAACTGGTGAATTTATAGAAATGGAGAATGTATAGGAAGATGGTAAATACTGCAAAGTGCATTTAAGGAAGTTAAAAAAATAAAAGCAAGTCAAAATTGTAATTCCAAAGTTTTAATTTTGAAATGGCAAGGCATGCTACAATCATCTCTTGCAATATTTATGTGAAATAGCCATGAAAAATTATATACTTAGAAGGAGAAACAGAGAGACAGAATATGATTGTCTTCCAGGCGTTAAAAGACCAAACACTGTGCAATCTTGGGCATTTCATGTGAATCTATAATTATGTCAAAATTAAAAGTAAAAAAAACATGGCCAATGCCCAAAACATTGTAATTCCTGAAATCATATCATTCCAACAATTAATAATTATACAACATTCTAAATACCATTCATGGAAATTAGAATGAAAAACACAACATGCAGAAGTCTTCCAAGTAGTTACTATATGGATTGTAGGAAGGTCTAAAGTAGGTGCAATAGAGAAATTAGGACTAACTTTTTCTCTAAATGTATCAGTGAAATTATAGATATGAGAACTGTTATCCAAATTATAAAATGAAACCTCTTCCAACTCATAGTCCAGAAAAATTCCAAGTTACCAAGATTTCATTGTATCCATAGCAAGATGAGGCACAGATTCATAAGCATTTGGGATTAAGATGTAATAGCATTTCTGGGAAAACAGTCTTTACAGACACTACAGCCCATTCTCCCTTGCCTCTTCCTTCTACCTGCCAATAATGCCTGCCACAAAAATATCCCTGAAATTCAGGACAGCTGGAAAAAAAAATCATAAACTTCTCAAGTTGTGAGGAAAAAAAAAAAATGAGGGAGAGATTAAGACATTCCCAGACAATCAAAGGCTGAGGGAGTTCATCAACACTGCATCAGCCTTACAAGAGATGCTGAAGAGTTCTGCAGGTTGACAGGAAAGGACAACAGACAACAGATTGAAGCCACATGAAAAAATAAAGATATTTGGTGAGGGTAACAACATGGGTATATATCAATGCCAGCACTATTGTATTTTTGGTGTGCAACTCCACTTTTAAATTCTTACAGTGTCTAAAAGGCAAATGCATAAAATGTGATGATAAATCATTGGTTTTAGACTCATAATGTATAAACATGTAAAAGGATTACATAAGAGTGGGGATAGAAGGGTACAGGAACATAGCTTGTGTATAGTATTGAACTTAAGTCACTATCAAAGCAAATGGGATTGTTAGAGATTTAGGATGTTAAATTTAAGACTCATGTTAACTACAAAGAAAATATCAGAGAATATGAAAGCTCATAGAGACAGAAATTAGAACAGAATTTAGAGTACAGGTTGCCCAGGAAGGCAGGGGGAATGGAGAATAATGCAGTGTGGATATAGCATTTCTGTTTGGGGAGATGGGAAAGTTTTAGAAATGTGAGGTTGTGAGGGGACCATAATATTCTGAATGTGATTAATCCCATTGAATACTATGCTTGGGCGTGGCTGAGATGGGAAAGTTCATGTTGTATATACTCTGCCACAATTAAAAAATTAAAGAGATGATGACAATTAATGCAGTACATGATCCTGGATGGGACCTGGCAAGGGAGAAGAAAAGGCTCAAAAGGAAATTATCAGGACATATGAAAAAACTGGAATATAGACTATATGTTTTATATCAATGTTAAATTGCTTGAACTTGATAACTGTATTTACTGGAGTTATATAAGTGAATATCCTTGTTCTTAGGAAATGTAAATGGCAGTATTATGGAGCATAATGTATGTAATCTACACTCAACTGTTCAGAAAATGGATTGATAAATAGGCAGATGACTGAATGATATGGCAAATGTGGGAAAATATTAAAATTGGTGGATCTGGATATCTGGGGGAGGGAAGAGGTGTGTTTGAATTATTTTTGTAACTACTAAGTTTGAAAGTGTTTCAAAATAAAAAGTTAAAATTTTTATAGTTTCAATCTTATACTTAGTTATCTGAAACATTTTGAGTCAAATTTTGTGCATAAGGTAAGAGACTAATTCGTGTTTTTGCATGTGGATATCCAATTGTCACAGCACTATTTATTGAAAAACTATCATTTCCCCATTGAACTGCCTTGCCACTCTTGATGATAATTAGTTGACCATAAATCCAAGGGTTTATTTCTGTACTCTCAATTTTATTCTATTGATTTATATGTAAATATTTATGTCAGTGCCACACTATTTTGATAGCTGAAAGCTTACAGTAAGTTTTAAAGTCAGGAAGTTTGAGTCCTTCAACTTTTTCTTTTTCTTTGTTTTGTCTTTCTGGGTACATTGATTTTCTATATGAATTTTATGATTAGCTTATCAATTTCTGCAAAAACAAAAAACAAAAAAACCCTCTGCTGGAAGTTTGATACGGATGAACCGAATTTATATATCAATTTTGGGCAGAACTGCCATCCTAACAACACTGAGTCTGCCAATCCATAAACATGGACTGTGTCTTCATTTATTTAAATCTTTAAAAATTTCCCTCTGCAGTGTTTTTTTTTTTTTAATTTTTAGTTTTTTTAAATCTTCATTTTATTGAGATATATTCACATACCATGCAGTCATACAAAACAAATCGTACATTCAATTGTTCACAGTACCATTACATAGTTGTACATTCATCACCTAAATCAATCCCTGACACCTTCATTAGCACACACACAAAAATAACAAGAATAATAATTAAAGTGAAAAAGAGCAATTGAAGTAAAAAAGAACACTGGGTACCTTTGTCTGTTTGTTTGTTTGTTTCTTTCCCCTATTTTTCTACTCATCCATCCATAAACTAGACAAAGTGGAGTGTGGTCCTTATGGCTTTCCCAATCCCATTGTCACCCCTCATAAGCTACATTTTTATACAATTGTCTTCGAGATTCATGGGTTGTGTGTTGTAGTTTGAGAGTTTCAGGTATCCACCACCAACTACCCCAATTCTTTAGAACCTAAAAAGGGTTGTCTAAATTGTGCATAAGAGTGCCCACCAGAGTGACCTCTTGGCTCCTTTTGGAATCTCTCTGCCACTGAAGCTTATTTCATTTCCTTTCACATCCCCCTTTTGGTCAAGAAGATGTTCTCCGTCCCACAATGCCGAGTCTACATTCCTCCCCGGGAGTCATATTCCACGTTGCCAGGGAGATTCACTCCCCTGGGTGCCTGATCCCACGTAGGGGGGAGGGCAGTGATTTCACCTTTCAAGTTGGCTTAGCTAGGGAGACAGGGCCACATCTGAACAACAAAGAGGCATTCGGGAGGAGGCTCTTAGGCACAATTATAGGGAGGCCTAGCCTCTCCTTTGCAGCAACTGTCTTCCCAAGGGTAAAACCCATGGTAGAGGGCTCAACCCATCAAACCACCAGTCTCCTATGTCTGTGGTCATGTTAGCAACCACTGAGGTGGGGCAGGCCAAAAATTCTTAGAATACACTTTGATTTTGAGCCTTTTCAATTCATTAAGGTCTGTTATATAGCCAAACATACAGTTTTATTTTGATGAATGTACCATATATATTTGAAAATATGTATTCTGCTATTGTTGAATACATTTTCTATAAGTGTCAGTTAGATCAAGGTAGTTAGTGTGTTGCTCAGAACTTCTATGCCTTAATGGACTTTTTGTTAGCCGTGCTATCGATTGTGGAGAGAGGGTCTTAAACTAGGAAGATTTTAAAACTCCCTTTAGTTTTTTCATCTTTTGTGCCATTGTTTTGAGGCACCATGATTAAGTACATACAAGTAGATAACTGTTATGTCTTCCTGATGGATTGTCTCTTATCATTATGAAATGTTATTATCTCTAGCAATGTCTTGAAAACCATCTTCTGGTATTAAAACAGCCAATGAAGTCTTCGTATGCTGTTTGCATGGTATACTTTGTTTTCCCTCATCCACTCACTTTCAACCTATCTTTTCTTTATATTTTGTCGTGGATTAGATCATGTCCCCCACACAGACATGTTCAGGTCGTATCCCTGATCATGTGGGTGTGGACTCATTTGTAAAAAGTATCTGCTAAGATCCTATCTGGATGAAGTCAGGTTGAATCAGGTAGGCCTTAATCTGGTGTCAGTGGAGTCCTTATAAGCAAAGGAAATTTGTTCCCAGAAGTACCAGCCACAGGAGGATACAGAAATAATCAGATCACCATGTGACAGAGGTAGAAACTGATTGCCAACAAGCTACCACCAAAACACCACAGACTTCTGAAAAGGCATGGCCTGTTGATATCTTTATTTTGGACTTCTAGCCTCTGAACTGTGGACCAAAAAATTCCTGTTGTTTAAGATGACCAGTCTGTGGTATTTTGTTTTAGCCAAACTAAGACATATTTAAAGTGTGCTTCTTGTAGCCAGAATATATTTTTTTATACACTTTGTCAACCTCTGCCTTTTAATTGAGGTGCTTAGATGACTATCATTGAAATTAATTATTAAGTTCTGATCTCCATTTCCTGTTCTCTTTTAGATTATTTGAATACTTTTCATTGGCCTTTTGGCTACATCTCATTGTGTTTTTTTAAATGGGTGCCCTAGGGAGTGCAATATTCATACCTAATTGTTCATAGCTTTCTCAGAGTTAATATTGCATCACTTCATACAGGTCCCTTTACTACTTAACCCACTGACCTTCAGTACAGTTATATATGTATATTTCCGTATGTTGAAAATCTCACCAGATAATGTTTTAATTTTTATTTTGAACAGTCATAAGTATTTTAAGAAATTGTGGAGGTAAAAAAGTAGTCTTTTATATTAATTGGCTATTTGCCATTTATTTTTCTCTTCTTTCATTTCTGAAGATTCAGGTTTCCTTCTGATATTGTTTTCCATCAGCCTGAAGAATTTCCTTTAGCATATCTTATAGAGCAAGTTTGCTGGTCATGAATTCTTTTTCATCTGAACAAGTCTTTATTTCCTCTTCACCCCAAAAAATATTTTCACTAGTTACAGAATTCTGGGTTGATAGGTCTTTTCTTTGAAAGATGTTGTTCTACTGTATTCTCATTGTGGATTCTGGTGAGGAATTTGTGATCATTTACATCCTTATACCCCTGTATGTAATGCGTTATTTTCTCTAACAGCTCTCAAGATTTTTTTTATCTTTAGTTTTTAGCACTTTGTTTATGATGTGTGTAGGTGTGGTTTTCTTCGAGTTTATCCAGTCTGAAGTTTGAAGAAATTCTTGCATCTGTAAGTCTATGTCTTTCACCAATAATTCTGCAATTGTTGAATATATGTTATATAAGTATCAATTAGATCAAGGTAGTTAGTGTGCTGCTCAGAACTTCTAGGTCTTAATGGAGACCTAGAAAATTTCAACCATTATTTCTTAAAATCTCTTTTCTGCTTCATCTCTCTCTTCTTTCGGAACCCCAACTATATGTATGTTAAACATACATAACATACATAACATATACATACATAATACATAACATACATAACGTACATAACACAAGCCCCTCAGGCTCTGTTAGTTTTTATAGGTCTTTTCTCTCTGTGTTCTTCTGACTAGATAATGTCTATTGATCTTCAAGCTTACTGATCCTTCTGCCATATCCATTCTGTTATTGAGCCCAACCAATGAATTTGTTTTTGATATTATAGTTTTCAGTCCTAAAATTACCATTTGGTTGTTTTTTTAAAATGGTTTCTACTTCTTGCTAAGAAATCCTTTCTTTTCATTCATTTCAAATGTATTTTCCTTTACTTCAGGGAGTGTAATTACAATTGCTTTAAAATTTATGTCTGATAACTCCAACATCTGGGTCATCTTGGATTTGCCATTTGTTGATTTTCTTTTCTCTTGAGAAGAAGTCACATATTCCTGATTTTTTATATAGTAAGTAATTTTGGATTTTTTTCTTGGACACTGGAATGTTATGTTGTGTAGGCTCTGGGTAACTATTATAATCCTTTGGAGAATTCTGACACATTTGTTTTAGCAGGCAATCAACCTGGATATGTTGAGAAGATAATTTTTGTTTTGCTTTTTGTAGGCAGCAGTTCAACTCTTAGGTCAGTTCTCTAAGCCTTTTCTACACTGACTTAGGTCTATCCCATGTATGCCTTGATCAAGGGTTAGGCTGAGAGTTGTGTGGGCTCACATACAGATTTAGGGAATCCCCTTTCTCTGGCTCTCCTCTAGAATTCCTCTCAAACTCTCCAATCCACAGGGGCCAACGTCCATGGTTCATCTGCCCAAGAAACGTGGTTCTTGGGTTGCTGTGGCATACTGTAACTGAGACCAGCCCTTTGGACAAGGCTGCATGATAAAAAAAAAAAAGGGGGGGGGGATTCATCTCTGTATGAGTTGCTTTCCCAAGTCTTGACCCTTCCCCACAATCTCCCTGCTTTTTATTTTTAAGAAACCTTAGTTAGCTTTTTTTTTTTTTTGCTGTGGAGTTTTTAACTATAATAATCACTGGGAGGGATGGTCTATAGTGGCCTTATGTCACCACAGTGAAGCCAAACTCTCATCTTAGTTTTTGAAGAATATTTTTGCTGGAATTATAGGTTGGCAGTCATTTTCTTGCAGAACTTTAGATGTCTTTCCAGTGTCTTCTGACATCATAATTTCTGCTATGAAGTCAAGTATCAGTATCTTATTGTTGCTCCTTTGAACACAAATTTTCTTTGGCTTCTTTTAAGATTTTCTCTTTGTCATTCATTATCATCTACTTCACTGTTAGGTGCCTAAGTGTGGTTTTCTTTATATTTATTCTGCTTCAAATTTGTGGAACTTCTTAAATCTGTGAGCTGACATCTTTAATTAATTTTAGATGATTATCTTTTCAAATATTCTTTCTATCCCATTTCTCTTTCTTCTGGAACTCATTTACATGAATGTTAAGACATGTTCACCTACTCCTACACTCATTTCTGTGTTTTCAATTTTTTTTTCCTCTCTGTAATCTCTGGATATTTTCTACTGACTTCCCTTCTAGTTTACCAATCTTTCTTTTACAGTGTTTTCTCTGCTGTTAAATCTGACAACTACATCCTTTATTTCATATATTTTTCAGTTCCATAATTTCTATTTGATTCTTTTAAATAAACTCCAATTATCTGGTGAAATTTTCCATCTTGGTAGATATTTTCTATATCTCTTCCTCTATTTTTTTAAGCATATTATAGTTATTTCATAATTATTTCACAGTTCCTTGGTAATTCAAATAACTGGATCACCTCAGGGTTTGTTTCTTTGTTTGGCTGGCTGGTTTTTGTCTCTTGGCATAGCTATTTTTGATTGAATGGCAGACACTGCATATAAAAAAACTGTAGAGACCCCTCCAAAAATGGTTCCCTCTTTCTTGTGCTAGATACGGAGAGGCTGATTATTGTAATCTAATTTCAGACAGAGCTGAGTCAAGCCTGAGCTTTAGTTCTGGTCACACGCAGTCTACCTCTGGTTTGCCAGTGCTCCTAAGACGTAACTCTGCAGGACTTTAACTGAGGGCCTGGTGGGTGTGTTCACCAAATGTCCTTCCCATGACAGCTCATGAACTCTAGATCCTGTGTTCCCAGCACCAGGAAACTGCTGACTTTGTTTACCTTATTAGACTTCTGTCTCATGCAGCATCAGTATTTGGAAAATGTCTTTAAGGGGAAACCTTCTGTGTATTTGAAGCCCCTCAGGTTTCCAATTCTGCCTCAGTAGCTCTACAAGATCCCAAACGCTCTGCTACTCCAGTGTCCCCACCACCTTGCAGTTCTCTGATAAGGCAAAGCCTGGATTTGCAGCCTTTTGCTTTGTGTGCAGAATTAGCAAATACCTTCAGGGAAAAGTGACTGAAGAACTGCAGCTCACCTCTACAATTCTCTCCTCTCTTACCCCTCTACTTTCTGGTTACTTTAGCAGCTATCTTTTGACTTTAAAAAGATACTTTCCTTATTTCATCTAGTTTTCTGCTCTTGGAAGGTATATATGTCTATAACAGGCCACTCCATTGTAAAAAGGAAGAGAAATCTTATGCCTGGTTGGTAATTGTTAAAGTCATTACAGACACTGTATCTGGAAAAATAATCTGCATTTTGAAGAGAATACTAACATTCAGTAAGCACTTTCACATACCACTAATTCTTACTTCGGTTACATATCATTTTCTTTCAAAACCAAAGTATAAACATAACCTTAGTTAGTGATTTTTCTTCCCTTTTGAAGTTTTTCTTCCAGCTCAAATACCAACACTTATAAACCTTACACATCCTAAGAGTCCTTTTAATAAAGCTGTGTTTAAGAAGCCTGGTTAAAACACACATCATTACAAGTAAGGGACTCTTGTGGGGGGAGGTGAAAAGAAAAGCAGTAGTAGCAAATAGCAACAACACTTACCTTGGATGATGTGGTATACATGGTAAATCTTGAATACCATTTGCTTGCTTTCTCTGCAACTCCTTTTCCAGCAGTGAACATACTGTTCCTTAGAACATCTAGTTTAGGTGCTAGTAGTGCATCTAAATTAAATGAAGGTGATGAATAGGTTAATGTATCTTTAGAGTCTTCCCTAAATGGGCAAGTAGGTGAGAAGGCTGGAGAAGACCAGAGTCTACCCCTTGGTCTGTCTTCGCTTTTTGTATAACTTTTAGATTTTGTAAGTCTCACTGGCCTAGAAGAATTAGGGGGAAGGCTAGATCTTCTGCATTTCTTGACCAATGTTGGACTTTTCTTATCGC
The DNA here is from genome assembly GCF_015220235.1 of Choloepus didactylus. Lineage (NCBI taxonomy): Eukaryota > Metazoa > Chordata > Mammalia > Pilosa > Megalonychidae > Choloepus > Choloepus didactylus. Next base: position 113,207,253 of record NC_051310.1, on the reverse strand, counting down.
TTAATTTATCATCACAGGTCCGCTGTAAATCAATACTTGGTGTACGACTTGTCAAAGGACTGCTCATGTTATTCATATACATCACAATTTCTTCAGCTAAATCACGCTTAGCAGAGGGTGTTGAAATACTTTTATCATCTTCATCTTCCTCCTCCTCTTCTTTTTGTTGTTCAGTCTCAGCAACCAAAATAGAGAGGGGATCAAATCCAGTTGCAACATCAGTTTTTTCAAAAGGTTTTACTGAAAAGCTGTTGTTCATGTGTTGAGTCCTTTTGGGATTTTGTGCAGCAACATAGCCTGCTTTTGACCCATCTGTTTCATTGTCTAAATCTTCTAAATCGAAAATAACAGGAGAATCCACTTTATCTGCCAAACAGTTAGAACCATCAAAATGTATGTCATCATCACTAGATTCTTTTCCTAGACTGTCTCTTTTTGATATTAAAGGTGGTTCTCCAATATCAAGACTATTTGGTCTTGTGTTTTTTGACATAACACTTGAAAGAATTTTCGCATCGGCTCCTAAGTTTTCAACTATCTCTCCAGGGTTTGCTTCCTGGTTAATTCTATTGAGCATAAATCCCATCAGAACCCCTCCACTGAGATTAGGGTTTCTATTTCCCCAGGCCATTTGCTGCTGCAAATTAGGTTCATTGTCACTTTTATGCCTTTTTCTGAAGTATCTACTTGGAATATTTCCTGTTTCATTTGTATCTTCAAAAGATGACATTAACAACAGCTCAGATGTGCTTTCTGAAAAAACAAGAACAATGTTTGTAGCCATAAAAAATGTAATGTGCAAATACAGGTCATCTTAAAACCTGTAAATACTAGTAATTAAAGTGATGACAGTAATCATTCATTGAGTGCCTACAATTTGGGGGCACTATAGTAGGCACTTTACTTACATTATCCACTGTAAATGTTCCAACTTCATTATGGACTGAGAAAAGGTGACGCTCAAAGAGATTAGTTGTCTTGCCTAAATTTCCTAGTCCTAAAATGTTATAACTGGAATTCAAATCCAGGTTTGGTAACTATAAAGAGTATGCTCCTAGACATTTAGGATGTTCAGATTTTTTAAAAATTATAAATTAAGATTAATATTTATTCTTCCTATATTTAAAAATAATAATAAATTTACATCAATTCCACTAAATTGATTAAATACCGGTTGTTATGTAATTGTGGTTGTGCTAGATAACCCTGAGATTCTCAGTGTTCTATTAAAATGAAAAAACAAAAACTAAACAAAAAAGGCAGCTATAACTTTATCCATAAATAAAAATAATTTTTAAAAACTCCAAATTCTTATTACTACAGATGTAGCTATATAACTTTATCTCTGTTTAAGCACTGATTGCAAGTTTCTGCCATTCATATACGAATGGCCGTTTTCTACATGGAAACACTGTTTACTGCTTTCTACTAAATTACTTAGATAACAATGCTGAAAGGAAATCTAGATTTCTGATCTATTTAATTGTCCTTATATGTGAGAGTCTTCTAAAGAATTAATCTAAGTATGGTATTTGCAACTATTCTTACATGCTTTATCCAACAAAATTAGCTTTCTACAACCAGGGAACTATTAAAACTGTGCCTTTTTCTTGCCATGTGATGAATGCAGGTGTCAGGACAGGCAGTAAAAGGGCATACTAGAGAAAGAGATTATAAAAGATCCTATAAACTAATATTGTTTAATAAACATATACCATCAACAAGCAAAACAGGGCAGCAGAGAGCCAAAGTTTATTCTCATTATTTCATATCAGCTTATGATTAAGGACATAAGAAAATAAGAATATATTTTCTTCTGACAGTCTGGGAAACTTACTGTTTGACAGGTTAAATATTATCAAAATCTTGGTGAAATCTTATAATCCAAAGATAACACTCTGGAATTGTATTCAAATGGGTGTGCAGGGGCTCCTCTGCAAAGTCATCACTATGCTATGGCCTGCTGACAAAAGAAGCCGGTTTTCAGACTATACCAGGGGTTGACAAGCTACGCCCCCAAATCAAATATGGCCTGAAGCCTGTTTTGGTACAGTCTCAAATGGTTTTTATATTTTTAAAGGGCTGTAAAAATCACACATAGACACTCAAGAATATATGACAGAGGTTGTATGTGGTCTGCAAAGCCTAAATATTTACTACCTAGCTTTTTATAGAAAAAATCTGCCTGATCCCTGAACATAATAAGTTTACACACATGCTTAAGTCCACTAGACTAGGCTGGAATCTGTTTCTGATTTTGGCTAATTGAGCTGCCCAACAAAGTAGAAGATCAAATTGTGATGGTCAATATTTATATGGGTCATTATTCCTAGATGTCAAATTACATCAGAAACAGAGCTGAAGATCTCAAAGTAGAGGTGCTTCCCAAATACCAATTTCAGGGCAATTTAACCCTGATCTAGCCCAGGTCTTGAGCAATTTCATTAGTATAAAAACAAAAAATGACCTGAAGCTCAGCCAAGGAGGCAGGCTGAGGTGGGCGGCCAAAAGAAAGTGTAAAACAAGAAATAAAATCTTACTAAGATACCTTTAGGACAGGACAAATACGAATGTTCTAGCACTTAATGCTTTCACTCCTAACTCTGTCATTGCTTTTTCTCCTTTTTTGGTAAGTGTTGCTTCTTATATCAGGCTATCAAATGTGAAAATTCCTTAAAATTTGAAATGTCCCTTAAGATTTGATCCTTAAAATTACAACCTTAGTGTATAAGGGGTATTCAGTCTCTCTTATACACTGAAAGACTGAATATACCAAGTGCACAATGGTCAAACACTATATGACAATAGTATTTTGACCCACAACCTCTGCAGAAACCAGACCAGGAAGTCAAATCACAACGCTTTAGCAATAGGGCCAGGACAGTCAGGATTTGATCAATGATGGCCAGCTTCCCTTTTGGTTGCCCCTATTTTTAAAGAAAAGATTTCACATGTTTTGCAATCACATTAATGTTAAGAAGTAAACTGAAGACACTCAGTGAGGAGTTTAACATGATAAAGTGTTTGATGTTTATACTGTTACAGTTTTAGACGCACATAAAGTAAAGGTTTCTCTGTATGCTTTTGTTAGGTTTTGTTCCTTGTAATTTACTCATGTTTGAAAAATTTCTAGGAAGTATTACTATACTTATATTTTTGTGTTCTTAACTGATGATGATTACTAATTACTATTATTTACTGGTTAGTGTCAGAGCCATGTTGAACAATAGAAGACAGGTGCTTTATATTTTTACTGCTCTAAACACTGATTTAGGTTACTACACAATCAGTATGCTTAATTGCTACAAGGTATCAATCACTAACTTTGCAACTTTCCTTAAGTAACTGTATCACTAATGTAGACACACTCCCTTAAATAAGACAGACTGTCTTGTTAGGATATTAGGTGATCCAAAGAGCACATGACTATAAACATCTTCGATGATATTGTGCATGTGTATGCTTATGTGTTTCTATTGGTTTGTATGTGTTGGGGAAGCATGAAAAATCTATTCTATTAATTCACTTCAGTAATCCCATGATATCAAGATAGAAGTCAAAAAGTCTTATTTCCAAGAGAAGAAATAATAATTATACATTTATAGCTAGTGGGCTCTAGTAGTCTGTGATTATCAAAATCAAGCAAAGATGGAGAACAAGGTATTGGGTGGGTCGGCCTGCCCTGAGAGGTCAGAGAGATCATCTTGGAGAAGGGAAGATAAAGTACCAGGGCTCCCTCTGGGGCCAGTTTATGGGTGGTACAGAGGAATGCTTCTGAATGCAGTCTGCATGGTATCACTCAAAGATTCTTTTAGACCTAAGGCCAGAAGAATGGAACTTATGTTCTTTAATAGAGAATCTTATAAAAACCTGAAAGAGCCAACCTTTCCCCAAGTGGGTAAAAGCAGCAGAGAAAGACAATAAGAATCAGGGAGGCGTAAGCAGCATAGGCGGCAGAAGCGATGGGTTTGAGAGAATTATAAAAGACATGGAGGACAGCACATGAGAGAACTGGATTCTTTCAGGAGGAAGGAGGACACCTGAGCACCTTGAGGTCCTGGAGTTTTTACTGGATGATAATTTGGAGTCAAAGTGTACTGAAATTATTATCCCTATTCTTAGTTATCTTTCTCTTCATGCCTTCTCCTCCCCACCTCCTTACTCACACACACAGTTTTGATTGCTCTAGCCTTGGAAATCAAAGGTTAAAACTGTTAATATTGCCATTCTTACAATTTTTCAGATAAGACATTAAAATTTCCTACTGCAAACTGTCAATTTCAGTACTAGCACAACTTTTCCTGCTACTGAGGCTAATATTAATTCTTGCAATTTTAACATTTTTCTTGCCTTATTGCACTGATTTGAACTTTCACTGAAATGCTGAAAAGAAATGGTGACAATGGGCAGCTATGTTTTATTCCTAAATTTAAAGGTAATTCACTTAACATTTCATTATTATGTATGTTTGCTGAACACCTATTTTTCACTATGAAGCTTTCCCACTTCCCTGTCTGCTTTTGAGTCTTTGCTCAATGAAAGTGATGGTGGCTGACTCTTGCTATAGCAAGCTCTAAATAAACAGGCTGTTCTCACTTGGGTGGTTTTTGTTTATTTCTACAACACTCTAATAGTGCAACTCAAAGCTGGTTCCAGTCTGGCAACTATTACAGGCCCATAAAGGGCTTACACCAGAATGTAAATCAACAATGTTATGTTGCTTAGTTCAGCTGAACTACGCAACACGATCATTCTTTTCATGATTAGATTTTCTAGTTGACGGAAGCAGTGTATTGATTTATATTCTGGTGTGAGGTCCTTATGTTGCAGTCTAGCTCTTTGAGCAGCATTGCTCTAGGTTGACATCATATACATCTATGACTTCAATTATCACCTATATGCTAATAACTCAAATCTTATATCTATAGTCAAGACCTCTCCTCTAAAACTATAGGCTTATCTATTCAACTACTCATGTCTCTTTTTATTCCCAAAGTATCTCCAACACAACATGTTCAAAATCAAACTTGATCCTGCTCCCACCACTACCACTCCTCTAATGTTCAATATTCTGTATCTCCATGTTATGCCACTATCCATCCACCCATTAAGCAAGTAATAAGTCTGACCCCCTCCTTTTTTGTCATTTCTCACATCCAATCCAAAACTAAGATCTGTTGAGTTAAATGCCTCTCTCATATTCATCACTTTTTTTGGTCCCTACCACTACCAAACTAATACAAGCCACCATCCCAGAAGGCTCCTGTCTTCCCACATCTACTCTAGCTCCTCTCACCCAAGAAAATCCATTGTCTATACTACAGACCAGTTTAAATGTAAACCTGAGTGCATTGCTCCTCAACCTAAAACCTTTCAATGGCTTTTCATTGCTCTCAAGGTAAGGGCCGAGTTCTAAACACAGTCACAAAGCTGCAGGCTTAAGAGCTGCATAGTCTAGCCTCTAAGAACCTCTCCAGCTTTCTCTCATACTACTGCAAGCCTCTAACACAGACAATGCAGACCATTTAACTTCCTTGAGCCAGGAGGCTTCATGACATAATTCTAACTAATGATATTAAGGCTGTAGTTTTTTAATGTTTCTGGAAAAACTTCTGCTTTCCTGATAAAAATGACAGACGTGGTTATTGCTGACCTTCCCATTCTCTCTGCCTTGAATGGAGAGGTGATGCCTGGAGTTGCCAGTATGCATATAATAATCATGAAGGTTAGGGTCAAGAAAATCGGGGGCAAAGCCCCTGAACTGATGTCTTGAGCAACTGCTTATCTTTGAACTTCTTACATGAGAAAAATAAACCTCTACTTGTTTAAGTTACTGTTAACCACAAATTCTGAGACATAAACTTGAAAGCATTCCTTTGAACATGCTGTGATCCCTTCCTACCACATTGCCCTTTACAGGTGCTTCCTCTACTTGGAATACTCCCTTTCAATTCCTCCTTCCCAACCCCTATCCTCATTTATTTTCTACTCATCCTTCAGTTCTAAGTTCAAAAAATATATTCTCAAGGAAGTCTTCCTGACCAATGTCCCCCCAAACGAAGACATGTCTCTTTATTTTATGTTCTCATAGCAAATTATAGCCCTTCTTCACAATATTTGATCTCAGGGTATTTTTACAAATACTTGATTTTTTGATTAGTGTCTTCCCACTCACCATCTACTTTCCCCTGAAGACAGGGACCATGTTTAATTTTTGCTTCTTCTTATATCCCCAGTAGCATCTGGCATAGTGGTAACAATATAGTAGGAGCTCAAAAAATATTCACTGAATGAATACTATTGTCTGTTGGCCAACAACTGCAGTCAACAGACCAACCCAGCATATAACATATTATAACATGTCATACAGTAAAAATTATAACATATATTATAAAATAATATATTATATTGTGAGTAGCTAAAGATAAAAGGCTAAAGCATACTAAAGCCAGAATTAACTTTAGAGAAGCATTTCAGAGTTAAAATTTCCTGTGGTTGAACCCTCAATGACTCAATATAGTTTATCCATATACATTCTCAAGATAATTATGAGGTAAATACAGGGTGATAATTTTATTTCGATATTCAATCAAACATTATAGCATCTCTGGTTATTTCATTCCCATATCTTTTAGAAGCCATATCAATTGTACATGTATATATATAAATATATAATTTCCTTATGCTGTACCATAAAACATAAATATACCTGAAAAATACTTTGAATCCTAGCATGCTCTAGAATATAATATATGGGGGAAAATATTGAAAAATAACTATTCCTATAAATCCCATATATACTCTTTGGCAGTAGTGATAAATCTATAATATGCAACAGATGGGAACAGTTTTAGAGCCAAAAATATCAAGGATAAACTAACAACTCTAATTCACACCAAGGAGATCTATTATAGGCTTTTAAAAAACTGACTTGTTACACATAGAGGGTAATCAAAGAGCCATGTGGATCAGTCAGATGCTGATTACACTGACAAAATGTCAGGATCGAAGGATGTTTTACAATCATATTTAAATATAAAGCTCATAAAAGCAGATCTTAAGAAAAAGGTAACCGTGAATAGACAGTAATGAAAGAATAAAACAAAGACCACCAAAAGCTACCTTGTTAAGGGTTATAATTAGACATGGTTAGGACAGATAAACCGTTGTGAAGCTATTCCATGACACCAATAAAAAAACTGTAAATATTTTAAGTCTTAACAATTATCTAACAAAAAAAAGCAAAGTAAGACAGTAAAAGGTTATCTAACTTTTTTTTTAAATACTAGAGCAGGGACACACAAATTTTTTCTGTAAAGGGTCAGACAGTAAATATTTAAGGCTTTGCAGACCACATGGTCCCTGTCAAAACCACTGGATTTGCCACAGAATTTTCATGTGTTAGAAAATATTATCCTTCTTTCAACTTTTTCCCCCACTATTTAAAAATGTACAAACCATCCTTAGCTTGCAGGCCTCTTTTTCAAAAAGCTAAAGGCCAAATTTGGCCTATGGGCCATAGTTTGCCCATCCCTGAGCTACAGGCTTATCTAATTATGTTGCAAAAAAAGAGATATAATATCTTCAGTATTTTTTAGATTACAACAATGCAAAACTGAGCTAATATAAAAATAAAATAATATAAGTATGTAATCAGACTATTAATCTAGGAACTCTTAACCTTATGTCCATTCAACTTCAGAAAAATGGTCTGGTGAAAAATTTATGAGGACAAGAATTATTCCTGATCCTAACCTGACTTTTCCATTGATAACTTATATTACCTGCCCACAGTCAGAATATACCTTATTTCTTATTTTTAAAACAGTGCTAGTATCTCCTCTCATTAATCTTACATTGCTGTATTAATAAATATGAAATAATATATAAAAAGCACTTTGGAAAGAGAAAGTATGGGTATTGTTACCCAACCTTTCCTAAGGACTATACCTTTGCTTCTTTTAAAAGAAGCTAACTATATGGCACCGTCAGACTGATTACCTCTCCTTCCCCCATTTCCTGCTTCTATGAAGTCCCAAAAATCCAAACTCAAAGATAGTAAACAGGTTGTTAGTTTGTCTCTATATTTTGTTAAAATAAAAAACTTGAACAAAGTAGCCTGTAAAATACAGAATTCAAGCTACTAAGCTATACCATAAGAAACAGCACAAATACAAACAAAACACTCTAGAGAGTTGACTTAAAAAAAATCCTCACTATAAATACACGTACAATTTATTCTGAACATAACAAAAATATGCTATTCAACTCACCTGAGTTTTCTCCTGATACTCTGCCAGCATTGTTGTTACTTGTGCCACTCAGGCGAACTATACTGGAAGAACTTTGATAATTGAGCTTAGGCAAGCAATCAACACTTCCTTTTGCACTCTCATTCTCTGACACTGTTAAAATTAAAATGTTAATAAATGAAGTAAATATATAGATTGTAAGAGGCAAAAAATGCAGCTTTTAGTTCCAAGTATTTCTACATGAAGACAGGTGATAATAAAATACTGAACATCTCTATATCTGTTTGTCAACCACAATAAATGATTCCACTTATTTGAAGCATCATGTGTGGCTCAATTTATTAAGTACTGGCCTTGCACGTGGTCCAGGACATTTAGAAATTATAACTGTGAATAAGAAAAATTATCAAAATTGGCCCCTAATATCACCATTCATCTCTGTTAATTAATTTAGACAAATTTTATTTTTCTTCCTTTTTTGGGGTGGGGTGGGATGGGACAATATAAGTCACATTCCATTGACACACTCAATTTTTAAGTAAAAATATTGTTAAACCTCAGAAAAGATCCACTGTTTTAAGAAATATATATATTTCTACTAAAATAAAAGTATTTTGAGAGTTCTACAGCATTCACTCTAACAATGTTTGATTTGAAGAATGTTTTGCCACTGAGATTATACACTGTGTACATGAAGCATTTGTATGTTGATGTATTAGGTGGTGGAGAAGACTTAACAACTTAAACAAGACCTACAGGAACTAGAATCACTCCCTTTCTTATCTTCTTTTTCTTCTCGAATGTCCTCAGTAGATATAGTCCCTCTTCTAACTTCATCCTTAGATAATGAATTATATCCAAGATCAGACTGGCCACCTGGAAAAAGAAGATACAAAACCCTATGCTATTTACCATAAATGTCTTTAGTGAGAGTAAGTGAAATTAGGAGCAACACAACAGTGTTTGGATTTACTTATAGAAATTTTTCTGAATAACTTCTAATCGAATCCATTCTTTTGTTAGCCACTTCCTCCCTGTCTAAATTAATGCAAGAAAGAGGTCATCTCAAAATAACTGACTTTTGTCTTCACACTGTGGTTAAAAGTAACTGTATACATTCACACTACTATGTGGGCTCTGAAACACACAGGTAAACCAGACATTCTTTATACAAGCCTTTCTGGGTAAAAGTCTGAGTTCCAGCTAAGCAATGGAGAAGAGAAATCTGTAGGCAATTCATAACAAAACATTCACACACATATCACTGGAGCTGAATGTCCAAAACATTTTATAAAAACAATGAGTTTATTTAAATTTATTGGTTGTCAATTAATTTTTCTGTAAATTCAACTTAATAAATATTGAATTGCACCTGAGCACATATACATGGGGAAGAGAAAAATCCAATGTATTAAAGTTAGTGTTAGAAAAGCAAAAGCTACATTGATATAAGAAAACCTCTAATACCTGGTTTTGTTAAGGAGGTTTGTGCTATCATTTTTGGCAAGTTATATTCATTAGAATAGCATCAAAAGATAAGGTGTGGAATCCGAGTTCTCTATCAGGAAGCATGTGAGATTTTAAGCAAACCGCTTAACCATTTTGTTTGGATATCAAGATCCCGGATTTGTAAAACAGGTTAGGTTATGATCAAGTAAGAGACTATCTATGAAATGGCTTTGTAAACTTGTAAAGCACTATTTAAAGAAATTGTATTAAGTATCACTAGGTATTTATTTAATACCTTTGTTATAATTTTAAGTTTGTATTTTTCTAGTCAAACTTACAACTCCATTTCCAAAGAAACTACATATAGAAAAATCTGAAGATAATTTCCACAGTGTTTTATAGGTTCTGCACTGTTTTAAAGACAGTCTTTTAAAAAACCATAGCTAAACAGAAAAATGGGGGAAGAAAAAAAACAGGCACACAGTGTTCTTTTTCATTTTAATTGTTCTTTTTGACTTTAATTTTTATTCTTATTATTTTTGTGTGTGTGGTAATGAAAATGTCAAAAATTAATTTTGGTGATGAATGCACAACTATATAATGGTACTGTAAACAACTGAATGTAAGCTTTGTTTTGTATGACTGCATGGTATGTGAATATATCTCAATAAAATGAACACACACACACACACACACACACACACACACACACACACAAACCATAGCTAAAAACAAAAGATAGATTTCTTCATTTTAAAAGATAATGCCCGAGGATTACCAATACAACTAAGAATAAATTCACACTGTGTGATCAAGAAATAAAACCAGCTAAGGAAGAACAATTATGGAAATTACATTTCAACACAATTAGCTTACATTTATTACTCTTAAAAGTAGGAACAAAAGGAGAGAAACAGACCAAAGTAATGTTGCCACTGCAGAGATAGGAGCTTTCACATTTTAATATTAGTGCCTGAATTTTTAAAAAAGTTTCTGTCAGTTGAGACCTGGCTCTTATGCTATACTCAAAAGTCATATAAAATATTTGAAGGACAGAATAATACAGTAATTTAAGTGTGTAAGTTTTAATAATACTTAGGGAAAGCTTATGCACAAGTCTTATTTTTCAATGAAATTAATGTCATATTCAGTGTTAGAATGCTAAAATTTATTTTAAAACTTTTATTACAGTTTATTTTAAAATAGAATCAAAAGAAGCTGCAAAAATAGCAAAGTATAGAGTTCCTGTGTACCCTTCACCAAGCTTCCCCTAATGATAATATTTCACAAAACCACAGTACATTGTCAAAAACCAGGAAACTAGGGTTGCTGCAATACTATTAACTCAGATACACAGCTAAAAGTTGTTATTTTTCTCAACTCTGGCAACATTTATTATGAGGAAGAATTTGCCTTGAGAAAATGATATGGTAAGGAGATCTATGTGCTACTGAGGGTTAATTAGATTATCAATGACTAAATGCTTGAACTATTTTATAAGCTCTCTTCAAATTTTTATTTCTATTCAAATAAAGAAAGAATAAAATTGCATATAGTTACTAAATTCAATATGAAATCAACTCTCTAACATATAAGATTAAAAAGTGACAGTTAACTTGAAAACATCATTGAAAATGAAAAATTTTAAAGATAGGCTAGCAAATCTAGTTTCAAAAATGTACTATAAAATATATACATAAGCACACACAAACCTGTACTAGATCTATCATCAGTAGCATATACTTTGATTAAACCCGTGTTAATAGGTGCCTGCTCCACAGTGTGTGTCCCATGACCACTATCCATGCTGCCATGACTAACAGCATCCAGGTCACTGCCATCTGCTTAAGAACACAATTTGACAGCATTTACTACTCAAGGAAATACCAAAAAATATGCATTAGTTTGTTGCTCAAACTAATAATCTACTAATATAAAACTGAACATGAAAATTGCCACATAATTAGCAAAATAAAACTATAAAAAAGAAACCTATTGTGAATCATTAGTGGACCACTAAAGGTTGATGCTTTAACAATTACAAGAAAAAAAGGGAAACTTGACGTATTTTTTATTTAAATGGGAAGAGTACTCTAATATTAGAATTTGCTTAATGGCCATAAATTAGAAAATATTCAATATTTTGAAAGTACTTAAAATTTCTGAAAATGACAAGTGTTAACTAGTCAATTAGTTAAAAAAAAAAAGTAGAACACACATTCCTTAAAAATCTTCAATTACCTGAGAGAGTTGTTTGTGATAAGTGTGCATGTTTCCTTAAAGCTCTTTTGAACTGTGCTACTCCTAAAACAACATTTCTTACTTTTGTCCAAAGAAAATAGCCACTACGACTTCTTGAAGGCCAGGTACTTTCCAAAACAGCCTATTCATTCAACAAAGTAAAACAATTAGTAAAATAATTTTTAAAGTGACAATACATTGGCTTCAGAGTCAATCTAAAGAACATCAAAGTAGACTACAACACAAAATAGAACAAAAATTTTCCTTGACTTATGAAATATATTTAGATATACTAAAATACAGGTCAAATAACCCCTAACAGATTTTTTCTGTCACTAATTTCAGGTTGTATAATCACAAAAGTAAACTCTTTCTCCATTAAATCAAAGTAATTACCTTATTATAATAACCATAAGTAATGGCATTGGGGTCAATACCAGCTTTCTGCATTTCAAAAAGCACTCGAACTGCAAGCACTGGCTGGTCATATTGTCCACAGAGCTGCATAAGAATGCGGTAGCACACCTGAAACACAATAAGTTCAAAAGTGTAGAGAAAGAAAAATATCTAGAGTAAATTTATGAAACTAGAATAAAATGATGCATTGTAAAGATTAACTGTTACCTCATCAGGTGGATCCATCTTTTTTGATTGCATTTTTTTAAGCACATCATATGCTGTTTGCAGAGCCCTGACTTTTGAATGACACACTTTCACATAAGCTGGGAGGCAAATAAACCACAGCCCATAACAGTGCCGCAGAAGACACCTAGACCACATCTGAGGGATGGAAGAATACCTCTTTGCAATTTTATGAGCTGATTTAATTTCCTAGAAAAATGCAAGGATCCCATTAATAAATTTACACACTAAGGCATCCTTACGTAATTGAATGCTAAAGTAGTACAGGTTACATGCTTTTATAATGTTTCTATAATGAAATGTCTATAATTTATATTGTTTCAAGCCCCTGCTTGAATTTTTATTATACAATATATAAAACACAGTTCTAAGATTAGAGAATTAGCTAATTTTCTTGAAATCAGATTAAACTATTTTCAGAGTGCTTCAGGGAGCACAATATTCTATTAATAGTTATACATGAAGGTGGTAAAATATTTTAAGGGAAGATGAGTGTCAAATTTACTTTTTAATATCTGATTACATGAAGCATGCAAAATTTTCAAAGTACCTGTTTTGTTCTTCTGAACATGGGAGAAGGGCTACTAGGACTACTTGACTTTGAGGGCAATTTGTTCTTTCGCATTTGTAGAAACCCTTCAGGTGTCTCAAATAAATTGTTCCTAAGAACTGGAAATCCATTATAGCTGTTTTAGAAAAGAAAAAAAAAATTCTCAAGCACACATAGATGCTTACAAACTAAAAAAAATTATGTCCAATAACTTAACTTAGAATTTAGGTTAACTTTCTCCATCATATTATGATATATACTCAACAAATATTCAAGCTAATGCTACCATTCTTACTATATTTAGAAATGTAATAGAAAATGTAGATGCAAGCATATATTTTGGAAAAAAAAAAGTAAAATATATTTAAAATTTTGCTGAACTTGACATCTAACTCCAAAGTAACTCAAGCCAACTTTTAATAGTTAGTATTCAGACAACTATATGGCAAACATATCAGATAATACAACAGCTGGTAAAGGACCCATCGAATCAATACTCTCAAACCAGACAGTCATTAATAATATTCCTCTGGATTAGCATATTTACTGTAGAACCAACCTCTTAAAAAGATGCAAATAACAACTTTAGCTGTAGCACATTAGAACACTAGCACTAGCTTTCACATTACTATGAATTGGTTTATCAGGCTAACTATCAGGTTCAGGACCTCATTTATAAGAAATAAAGTTGGAGAAGCTGATGAAGAGGAAGAAAAGATTAGAATGAATGGCTTTATGTGGAAGTGGGTCTATTTAGGGTGCTAGAGCAAGGTGTTCCAGGGATTTAAAAAGTTAACAGTAGCTAAGGAAAAGGCATGAGAAGCCCCAAACTTTAACCTACTTTATAATATTCTTACAACCATATAAAAAGTTTTAATTAACTAAAGAAACCTAACTATAATGAAAGGTTGTAATCCACACCTATTATACATCACTGTAGGCAAGATAAGTGAATAAGAGAATATTAGTAATGATTGAATGTTAAGTAGGAAGGAATAAACAATAAAGAAGTTCAGGAAAACCACTTCCCTTAAAAAATTCATTGTATATACATAGTGTGACAATGAGACTATTTTGTGTGTCTTGTGGAAACTTGATTCCTCATCATTTTACACACAGTATAACTGTACGAGTCATCTCTCATTAAGAGGACCCACAGTGACCATTAAGACATTTATTTTAAGTTGTTTTTCTAATGATGGATATGATTACACCAAAATTAGATTGGTAGTCTCAAGGAAAAATATGACTATACTCTTAGAAAATAAGGAATCTTTTAAAATAAGTGATTTTCTTATCAAAGGACTAAAAATCTAAAAGTGAAATTTAATTAAAAGTTAAAACCAAACCACAGAAAGGAAAAAACAAACAACTATATAATTGAAAAGAAGACTTGGAAGTATAAAGCACAAAACAGATCAAAGAAATGAGGTTGTGTTTGGGGGAAAAAAGAGAAAAAGAGAGGAATTAGGAGAAATATTTTAAATATCTGTAACAAAAAACAGTATAAAATGATATTAGAATTTTTAAATAAAGTAAAAGAGTATCAGAGAATTTTTAAAAAACTATCATTTAAAATCTAAAAGAAATACCATCTTTAAGTAAAAATAATTGTGTACTTGTATATTAGAAAGTAAATAATAAATCTATCTTTACCATATCCCTTATATTACTGTGCTCAAAACTTTCTTCCCTTTCCCACTAGACTTTTGAAGGAAAGAACAATGTCACATTTAAATCTGTATACCAAGCACTTCTCACAGTATCTGACCAAGTTTTGTTAATTAACATTGATCAATTCCAATAGTTCTGAATTTCCATGACTTGAAAACTCATGAAAAAATTAATAGTATAAAAAATCGTATCATACATATCAAGGTCACAAATACTGACTCTAAATTTCATTAAATCCTTTTGGAAACCATAATTACAACCGTCAATGTTTGTATGTGCGATGAGGTTGAGAAAACCACCTTTAGTCAGAAACAAAATAAAAATTCTACAACAAAAGTGCTGCATTTGGGGGTGGGTGTCTAACCGAATTTAATCAACGTTTATAAGGATAGGTATTTATGTGACTACATTCGAGAACTCCCCAAATCTATATTATGCAAAATTATATATTTTTTTGTTTATACCTCAAAACTTAATAACGGATGTGGGATAAGCTTGCTTACCACCTAAAAATTAAGGATCTGTAAAGTTTGGATTTTGAAAATACCACAGTCCTTAGAAATCTACGTCACAGATGATGGATCGCGTCTCTCTTTCAATCTCAAACATTCTGCCTCTTGAATACCTGTACTGTAAAGGGGGTTCTTCACCATTGGGTAGATGGGGAATCTCAGGTGGTGTTACAAAAACAGTATGTTCACTTTTGAAAGATTCATCCAATTCTATAAGTCGCACTTCACCACTCTTGTCCATATCTACCTAAAAGAGTTTAAAAAACATACATTGAAAAAACACACTGGTTAATCAAGTGTTGGTGTAGAGGGGAATGGTTAACTAAACCATTTGTATAATGAGTAAATAACCAGCTATTTTTTTTTTAAATGAGCAAGTTCTCTATGTACCACTATAGAAACACCTCTAGGATGGATTTAGGAAACTGTAAAAATAATAATCAGGAATAGTAACTGCCAGAAGATTTACTGGTTCACAATCCCTTATCCACAATTTAAAATTCCATAAAGCTCTGAAAACTGAAAATCTCTCCATAATTCATTTGACAGCAATACCTGAACTAAACTGACATGGAGTTATTTATTATCTTTACTTATCCTCCACTTAGTGTGAACAGCCAAATGTTGTGCTACAAAAAAAATTATTGTATTTGATTATGGGCAAAAGCACCAGACGCTATTGGACATTACATAATAAACACATATATACTGGGTAGTGGTATTACCGGTAATTGATTTTCTTCTTTATATTGTTATTTTCTAATAATTTAAAAAAAGCTGAAAATGTATTACTTTTATTCGCTTTTTATAAAACTTTAAAAAGTATAAGAGCTTACAATAAAATTTAAACAAGGTAGAATAAACTGCTTTTAGAACAACCACTTATTATTTAAATTCTACTGAAGGATACTTAAAAATTAATCAGTCAGGAACAAGACAAGGATGCCCGCTGTCACCACTGTTATTCAACATTGTGCTGGAAGTGCTAGCCAGGGCAATCCGGCAAGACAAAGAAATAAAAGGCATCCAAATTGGAAAAGAAGAAGTAAAACTGTCATTGTTTGCAGATGATATGATCTTATATCTGGAAAACCCTGAGAAATCGATGATACAGCTACTAGAGCTAATAAACAAATTTAGCAAAGTAGCGGGATACAAGATTAATGCACATAAGTCAGTAATGTTTCTATATGCTAGAAATGAACAAACTGAAGAGACACTCAAGAAAAAGATATCATTTTCAATAGCAACTAAAAAAATCAAGTACCTAGGAACAAACTTAACCAAAGATGTAAAAGACCTATACAAAGAAAACTACATAACTCTACTAGAAGAAATAGAAGGGGACCTTAAAAGATGGAAAAATATTCCATGTTCATGGATAGGAAGGCTAAATGTCATTAAGATGTCAATTCCACCCAAACT
The DNA here is from genome assembly GCF_015220235.1 of Choloepus didactylus. Taxonomy (NCBI): domain Eukaryota; kingdom Metazoa; phylum Chordata; class Mammalia; order Pilosa; family Megalonychidae; genus Choloepus; species Choloepus didactylus. Next base: position 113,190,508 of record NC_051310.1, on the reverse strand, counting down.
CATCTACAGATTCAATGCAATCCCAATCAAAATTCCAACAACCTACTTTGCAGACTTGGAAAAGCTAGTTATCAAATTTATTTGGAAAGGGAAGATGCCTCGAATTGCTAAAGACACTCTAAAAAAGAAAAACGAAATGGGAGGACTTACACTCCCTGACTTTGAAGCTTATTATAAAGCCACAGTTGTCAAAACAGCATGGCACTGGCACAAAGATAGACATATAGATCAATGGAATCGAATTGAGAATTCAGAGATAGACCCTCAGATCTATAGCCGACTGATCTTTGATAAGGCCCCCAAAGTCACTGAACTGAGTCATAATGGTCTTTTCAACAAATGGGGCTGGGAGAGTTGGATATCCATATCCAAAAGAATGAAAGAGGAACCCTGCCTCACACCCTACACAAAAATTAACTCAAAATGGATTAAAGACCTCAATATGAAAGAAAGTACCATAAAACTCCTAGAAGATAATGTAGGAAAACATCTTCAAGACCTTGTATTAGGTGGCCACTTCCTAGACTTTACACCCAAAGCACAAGCAACAAAAGAAAAAATAGATAAATGGGAACTCCTCAAGCTTAGAAGTTTCTGCACCTCAAAGGAATTTCTCAAAAAGGTAAAGAGGCAGCCAACTCAATGGGAAAAAATTTTTGGAAACCATGTATCTGACAAAAGACTGATATCTTGCATATATAAATAAATGCTACAACTCAATGACAATAGTACAGACAGCCCAATTATAAAATGGGCAAAAGATATGAAAAGACAGTTCTCTGAAGAGGAAATACAAATGGCCAAGAAACACATGAAAAAATGTTCAGCTTCACTAGCTATTAGAGAGATGCAAATTAAGACCACAATGAGATACCATCTAACACCCATTAGAATGGCTGCCATTAAATAAACAGGAAACTACAAATGCTGGAGGGGATGTGGAGAAATTGGAACTTTTATTCATTGTTGGTGGGACTGTATAATGGTTCAGCCACTCTGGAAGTCAGTCTGGCACTTCCTCAGAAAACTAGATATAGAGTTACCATTCAATCCAGCGATTGCACTTCTCGGTATATACCCGGAAGATCGGAAAGCAGTGACACGAACAGATATCTGCACGCCAATGTTCATAGCAGCATTATTCACAATTGCCAAGAGATGGAAACAACCCAAATGTCCTTCAACAGATGAGTGGATAAATAAAATGTGGTATATACACACGATGGAATACTACACGGCAGTAAGAAGGAACGATCTCGTGAAACATATGACAACATGGATGAACCTTGAAGACATAATGCTGAGTGAAATAAGCCAGGCACAAAAAGAGAAATATTATATTGCTACCACTAATGTGAACTTTGAAAAATGTAAAACAAATGGTTTATAATGTAGAATGTAGGGGAACTAGCAATAGAGAGCAATTAAGGAAGGGGGAACAATAATCCAAGAAGAACAGATAAGCTATTTAACGTTCTGGGGATGCCCAGGAATGACTATGGTCTGTTAATTTCTGATGGATATAGTAGGAACAAGTTCACAGAAATGTTGCTATATTAGGTAACTTTCTTGGGGTAAAGTAGGAACAGGTTGGAAGTAAAGCAGTTATCTTAGGTTAGTTGTCTTTTTCTTACTCCCTTGTTATGGTCTCTGAAATGTTCTTTTATTGTATGTTTTTTTTTTTTTTAATTTTTTTTTCATACAGTTGATTTAAAAAAGAAGGGAAAGTTAAAAAAAAAAAAAAAGAAAGAAAAACAAGGAAAAAAATATGTAGTGCCCCCTTGAGGAGCCTGTGGAGAGTGCAGGGGTATTGGCCTACCCCACCTCGATGGTTGCTAAAATGACCACAGACATAGGGGATTGGTGGTTTGATGGGTTGAGCCCTCTACCATAGGTTTTACCCTTGGGAAGACAGTTGTTGCAAAGGAGAGGCTAGGCCTCCCTATAACTGTGCCTAAGAGCCTCCTCCCGAATGCCTCTTTGTTGCTCAGATGTGGCCCTGTCTCTCTAGCTAAGCCAACTTGAAAGGTGAAATCACTGCCCTCCCCCCTACGTGGGATCAGACACCCAGGGGAGTGAATCTCCTTGGCAATGTGGAATATGACTCCCGGGGAGGAATGCAGACCTGGCATCGTGGGACGGAGAACATCTTCTTGACCAAAAGGGGGATGTGAAAGGAAATGAAATAAGCTTCAGTGGCAGAGAGATTCCAAAAGGAGCCGAGAGGCCACTCTGGTGGGCACTCTTACGCACACTTTAGACAACCCTTTTTAGGTTCTAAAGAATTGGGGTAGCTGGTGGTGGATACCTGAAACTATCAAACTACAACCCAGAACCCATGAATCTCGAAGACAGCTGTATAAAAATGTAGCTTATGAGGGGTGACAATGGGATTGGGAAAGCCATAAGGACCACATTCCACTTTGTCTAGTTTATGGATGGATGAGTAGAAAAATAGGGGAAGGAAACAAACAGACAAAGGTACCCAGTGTTCTTTTTTACCTCAATTGCTCTTTTTCACTTTAATTATTATTCTTGTTATTTTTGTGTGTGTGCTAACAAAGGTGTCAGGGATTGATTTAGGTGATGAATGTACAACTATGTAATGGTCCTGTGAAAAATCGAATGTACGATTTGTTTTGTATGACTGCATGGTATGTGAATATATCTCAATAAAATGAAGATAAAAAAAAAAGCAAAAAAAATTAATCAGTATAATCTTTTACCTGTCAAAAGACTTATATGGTGAAACTAGCAATAATACAATAAATACAGTAAAATAATCAAATAACCTGCCAGTATTCAAAATTGGTACAACCTTGTTAGAAATAAGAATGTGTTTAAACATTTTTACCTTATACTTACTCTAAAGTAATAATCTAACATATGAAATAAAGCTATCAACATGAAGATGTTTATTGCAGGATTGCAACAGCAATAAATTGGAAGTCAGCTACATGTCAAAGAATAGTTAAATGAATAAAGGATTTAAATTCATTGGATGAAATATATAGTCATTAAAAATGAAAACAGAAAAGATTATTTAGATTTCTGGTTGAACAAGAAGAATTAAACAACAGTTTGTCTTCAATACCTTCTGAAATTCCACCAAAATAAGAGTAAGGGAATTGGGGGGGGGGAAGCCTACAAAGACAAAATGGAAAGGGTACAACAGAGCTAGAGCCCCCAAAATTTGAGAAGCTGTGAAAGTTGGAAACCACGTATCTGGCCCAGGGGTGGGGGTGGGGGTAGTGGGTAGCAATGGGGATAGAAGTGAGAGGCCCAAAAGCAAGCCATTGTGTTCTGTAGATCCCCAGAAAAGTCAGGAACGGGAAGCACAGACAACCTTGAAGATGGGAGTGCAGGTGGGGTTGAAGCAGGAGTATTGGTTAAAAGTCTGCCATTAAGTAGTCTCAGATCCCTGGCCCAACCCAATATAGTAAGGTCACTACCTCTCCTCAATTATGGCAGAAGAGAAAACTAGAGGTATATGTTCTTGGTGAAGCAGTGGGATTCCAGATTTGAGGACACCAGGCAGAACTGAAGAGATGAGGGAGGTTACTGAAAACCATTGAAGTAAGTAAAAAGCCTACATGTTACAAACAGGAGAAAACCGCAGATGCCACCCCTACTCAGCTCTAAGAATACTGGCAGATGCTCCCCAGGCTGGAGGCTGGAGGTATCTCTTGGGGAAACTAACCAGACTAAAGGGAAAGGCTTACCAACACTGATCAAACCAGGACTCTAATGAAATAGTTAAGTACCTTTATGATCATTCTTCCTACAGCTAAGAAAGCCCTAAGACTCATGTGCCCAGAAATAGCTCCAGTGAGCAATTTGTCCTCAACTTGAAAATGAATACCAACCAAAGATCACTAGACATGATGAAAGTGACAGCCTAAAAGAGAACAAAATAAATATTAAAAGGTACTCAAAAGAAGCAGAGACAATGCCGGGAAAAGAAACCTTCAAAATAACTAAAAATAAGCCTACATCTACAAAATAAGAACAAGATGCTATAAAAAATGAGCATTCAAAGAATGCAAAAGAGCTTATGAAATTACAAGTATGACAGCAAAAATAACAAGTATACTATAGGGCTGAAAGATAAAAACTGAAAAAATTTCTCCCGAAGTGGAAGGAAACAAAGTAAAGAATATTAAAGGATCAGGCCAGGAAGGCCAATATCTAAATAATATATGTTTCAGAAAAAGAGAACAGAGAAAAATGGAGGGAAGAAAATTAAACAAAGAAAAATGCAAGAAAAGTCTCCATAATTGAAGGAAATAAGTCTAAGGTTAAAAGGGCCCATCAGCTATCCAGCTCCATGAAGAAAAAAGGCCTACACTAGGCATATCCTTATGAAATTTCAGAACACTCAGGATCTTAAAAGCTTCTAGAGCGAAAAAGAGATGAGAAATGAAGATAATACTAGACTTCTCAACAATCCCGGAAAATAGACAATTTCATACCCATTCAAATTAGCATTCAAGTATTAGAGGGGAATAAAAAATTTAGGAAGGCAGGGTGTCAAAAAAAAAAAAAAGTATCCTTTCTCACTAAGGCTACTGGAAGATGTGCTATACCATAACAAGCAAATAAACCAAAAAAGAATACTGCTCTAATTCTCAGTATGGTAAAGTCTATTAAAATGTTACAATTTTGCATTGCAGATTCAGTACCTCAGTAGAGGATGCTACCTTAACTTGTATAACAATAAAATCACATTTTAACATTATAAAAATAGCCATGCAATAAATCCTACATTTATCAGTCAGACATTTCTGTCTTTTGGAAAGCACACTGACATCTGTCTTTGGGGAGAAAAAAGAAATCCAACACCCACGGCAAGATAAAATTAAAATAATTTTCATATTCTCCATATTTTTTTGACAATACATTAATATGATCAGAAAATAGTGCAAAGGTATGCTTGGAAGACCAAGAAAAATCTTAGCAGACTATTTGTTACACAAAACTGCTCTTGGTTAAACACCATTCTACAGGAACAGATTGTAAAGATTTAAAATATAATCATATGAATAATAAGCACACATGGTTCTTAAATTAGTCATAAATGAAACTCAAATAATTCTTATGTATTTTTCCTTTATACCTATTTAGCATTGCCCACTCCAGCTTTTAAAGTCAGTAAAATGTTTTCTGTTCGGATATGCTAAGATCAAAAGAAGAATGCTTCTGTTCAATTTCAGCCATGGATTGGCTTAGGCAGATAATTCAAATCTAATATTACTTATTTTCTTTAGTAAACTATAGGACGTACAGGATTTGTTCACTTAAAAAAAAATTAAGTTCAACAGTTACTCAACTAAGGAATACCACCCATATAAAAGATTATTTTTAAAGTGTTATTGAGAAAACATTTGCAGATTAAAAGCAACCACTGATTTTCTGCGCTGAGGCACTTAAACTGTGGGATTGAAACATGAAAGGAAGTAAAAGCATCGTATTATTATTTACTATTTCAGTTAGTTCTATTTAATAATACTAAGGATACAATTAATCTCTACTCCAATTTTATAAGAAGGTTATTTATTAACATATATTATGTATCTTGTGATATTTTATTTTCTCCAATGAAAGAGTACCTTGAACTATAAGAAAGCAAATATCAGTAACTATATTTTAATGAGTTAATTTTCAGTTTTGATTTTGAGTACTTTATAAACTCTTTAAATACAACATTAACCTATTATCTGTAAGTGATCTTTTCTTTGATCTAGAATTTGAATAGGTAAATAATGTTTTAGAAAAATAATCTATATAGAAACAATGATCATATATTTAATGGAATTGTTTCTTTTTTTCAGACATCTCAGAATTTATATTCCTTAAGCAATTATGCCATTCAACTCATGCACCTACTCCCATCAAGTGAACAGCAGGTGACCCACTTTCAGAAAACCCTAGAATATACAATGTATTAATTATTGGTACTAAAATATCCTGCTTAGGATATGATGCTCTACTACCTAGCAAAATGACAAGCCTTGTCCTCCAATATTAATTAGTATAGTTTTTTTTTTTTATCTTTTTTTTTCCTTGTTTTTCTTTTTTTTTTTTTAACTTTCCCTTCTTTTTTAAATCAACTGGATGAAAAAAAAGTTAAAAAGAAAACAAACATACAATAAAAGAACATTTCAAAGAGACCATAACAAGGGAGTAGGAAAAAGACAACTAACCTAAGATAACGGCTTAACTTCCAACATGTTCCTACTTTACCCCAAGAAAGTTACATAATATAGCAACATTTCTGTGAACTTGCTCCTACTATATCCATCAGAAATTAACAGACCATAGTCATTCCTGGGCATCCCCAGAACGTTAAATAGCTTATCTGTTCTTCTTGGATTATTGCTCCCCCTTCCTTAATTGCTCTCTATTGCTAGTTCCCCTACATTCTACATTTTTTTTTTTTTTACATTTTTAATATTTTATTATTTATTTTAAGTTTGGAAGTTTATCCATCTGTATATAGAATGCCTAAAGTTTTTTTTTTTTTTGTTTTTTTTTTTAATTCAGTTTTATTGAAATATATTCACAAACCATACAGTCATCCATGGTATACAATCAACTGTTCACAGTATGATCATATAGTTATGCGTTCATCACCACAATCTATTTCTGAACATTTTCCTTACATCAGAAAGAATCAGAATAAGAATAAAAAATAAAAGTGAAAAGAGAATACCCAAACCATCCCCCCATCCCACCCTATTTGTCATTTAGTTTTTACTCCCATTTTTCTACTGATTTTTTTTTCAATTTTTTAACTTTGTTTATCAAAAAATTAAAAACAAACAGGCAAACAACAACCAAAAAAACCCCACAACATTTCAAACAAAGCAATGGATTAAGGAAAACAAATAACCTAAAATAACTACTTTGCTTCCAATATGTTCCTACCATACCCCAAGAAAATTAATAAACCATGTCCAAACAGAGGAGTAAGAAAAACAAATAATCTAAAATAACTACATTGCTTCCAACATGTTCCTACCATACCCCAAGAAAATTAACAACCCCTAAGAAAACAAAGGAATAAGAGAAAAAAAAAACCTAAAATAACTCTATTGCTTCCAACATGATCTTACTATATCCAAGAAAGTTTACAAACCATAATCATTCCTGAGCATTCCCATAACATTGAGATTACCCTCCATAGTTTATCTGTTCTTATTAGATTATCATTCCCCCTCCACTAATTGGTATCTCTAGGTCCCATACATTCTACAGTATAAAACATTGTACATTTTTCACAGAATTCACATTAGTGGTAACATACACTATCTCTCTTTTTGTGCCTTGCTTATTTTGCTCAGCATTATGTCTTTTTTTTTTTTTTTTTAATCTTCATTTTATTGAGATATATCCATATACCACGAAGTCATACAAAACAAATCGTACTTTTGATTGTTCACAGTACCATTACATAGTTGTACATTCATCACCCAAATAAATCCCTGACACCTTCATTAGCACATACACAAGAATAACAAGAATAATAATTAGAGTGAAATAGAGCAATTGAAGTAAAAAAGAGCACTGGGTACCTTTGTCTGTTTGTTTCCTTCCCCTATTTTTCTACTCATCCATCCATAAACTAGACAAAGTGGAGTGTGGTCCTTATGGCTTTCCCAATCCCCTTGTCACCCCTCATAAGCTACATTTTTATACAACTGTCTTCAAGATTCATGGGTTCTGGGTTGTAGTTTGATAGTTTCAGGTATCCACCACAAGCTACCCCAATTCTTTAGAACCTAAAAAGGGTTGTCTAAAGTGTGCGTAAGAGTGCCCACCAGAGTGACCTCTCGGCTCCTTTTGGATTCTCTCTGTCACTGAAGCTTATTTCATTTCCTTTCACATCCCCCTTTTGGTCAAGAAGATGTTCTCTGTCCCACGATGCCAGGTCTACATTCCTCCCTGGGAGTCATATTCCACGTAGCCAGGGAGATTCACTCCCCTGGGTGTCTGATCCCACGTAGGGGGGAGGGCAGTGATTTCACCTTTCAAGTAGGCTTAGCTAGAGAGACAGGGCCACATCTGAGCAACAAAGAGGCATTCGGGAGGAGGCTCTTAGGCACAACCATAGGGAGGCCTAGCCTCTCCTTTGCAGCAACCATCTTCCCAAGGGTAAAACCTGTGGTAGAGGGCTCAACCCATCAAACCACCAGTCCCCTATGTCTGTGGTCATGTTAGCAACCGTGGAGGTGGGGTAGGCGAATACCCCTGCATTCTCCACAGGCTCCTCAAGGGGGCACTGCATCTTTTTTTTTTTTCCTTGCTTTTTTTTTTTTTTTTTAACTTTCCCTTCTTTTTTAAATCAACTGTATGAAAAAAAAGTTAAAAAGAAAACAAACATACAATAAAAGAACATTTCAAAGAGACCATAACAAGAGAGTAAGAAAAAGACAAATAACCTAACTGCTTAACTTCCAACATGTTCCTACTTTACGCCAAGAAAGTTACCTAGTATAGCAACATTTCTGTGAACTTGCTCCTACTATATCCATCAGAAATTAACAGACCATAGTCATTCCTGGGCATCCCCAGAACGTTAAATAGCTTATCTGTTCTTCTTGGATTATTGTTCCCCCTTCCTTAATTGCTCTCTATTGCTAGTTCCCCTACATTCTACATTATAAGCCATTTGTTTTACATTTTTCAAAGTTCACATTAGTGGTAGCATATAATATTTCTCTTTTTGTGCCTGGCTTATTTCGCTTAGCATTATGTCTTCAAGGTTCATCCATGTTGTCATATGTTTCACGAGATCGTTCCTTCTTACTGCCGCGTAGTATTCCATCGTGTGTATATACCACATTTTATTTATCCACTCATCTGTTGAAGGACATTTGGGTTGTTTCCATCTCTGGGCAATTGTGAATAATGCTGCTATGAACATTGGCGTGCAGATATCTGTTTGTGTCACTGCTTTCCGATCTTCCGGGTATATACCGAGAAGTGCAATCGCTGGGTCGAATGGTAACTCTATATCTAGTTTTCTAAGGAACTGCCAGACTGACTTCCAGAGTGGCTGAACCATTATACAGTCCCACCAACAGTGAATAAGAGTTCCAATTTCTCCACATCCCCTCCAGCATTTGTAGTTTCCTGTTTATTTAATGGCAGCCATTCTAATGGGTGTTAGATGGTATCTCATTGTGGTCTTAATTTGCATCTCTCTAATAGCTAGTGAAGCTGAACATTTTTTCATGTGTTTCTTGGCCATTTGTATTTCCTATTCAGAGAACTGTCTTTTCATATCTTTTGCCCATTTTATAATTGGGCCGACTGTACTATTGTCATTGAGTTGTAGGATTTCTTTATATATGCAAGATATGAGTCTTTTGTCAGATACATGGTTTCCAAAAATTTTTTCCCATTGAGTTGGCTGCCTCTTTACCTTTTTGAGAAATTCCTTTGAGGTGCAGAAACTTCTAAGCTTGAGGGGTTCCCATTTATCTATTTTTTCTTTTGTTGCTTGTGCTTTGGGTGTAAAGTCTAGGAAGTGGCCACCTAATACAAGGTCTTGAAGATGTTTTCCTACATTATCTTCTAGGAGTTTTATGGTACTTTCTTTTATATTGAGATCTTTCATCCATTTTGAGTTAATTTTTGTGTAGGGGGTGAGGTAGGGGTCCTCTTTCATTCTTTTGGATATGGATATCCAACTCTCCCAGCCCCATTTGTTGAAAAGACCATTATGACTCAGTTCAGTGACTTTGGGGGCCTTATCAAAGATCAGTCGGCCATAGATCTGAGGGACTATCTCCGAATTCTCAATTCGATTCCATTGATCTATATGTCTATCTTTGTGCCAGTACCATGCTGTTTTGGCAACTGTGGCTTTATAATAAGCTTCAAAGTCAGGAAGTGTAAGTCCTCCCACTTCGTTTTTCTTTTTTAGAGTGTCTTTAGCAATTCGAGGCATCTTCCCTTTCCAAATAAATTTGATAACTAGCTTTTCCAAGTCTGCAAAGTAGGTTGTTGGAATTTTGATTGGGATTGCATTGAATCTGTAGATGAGTTTGGGTAGAATTGACATCTTAATGACATTTAGTCTTCCTATCCATGAACATGGAATATTTTTCCATCTTTTAAGGTCCCCTTCTATTTCTTTTAGTAGAGTTATGTAGTTTTCTTTGTATAGGTCTTTTACATCTTTGGTTAAGTTTATTCCTAGGTACTTGATTTTTTTAGTTGCTATTGAAAATGGTATCTTTTTCTTGAGTGTCTCTTCAGTTTGTTCATTTCTAGCATATAGAAACATTACTGACTTATGTGCATTAACCTTGTATCCCGCTACTTTGCTAAATTTGTTTATTAGCTCTAGTAGCTGTATTGTCGATTTCTCAGGGTTTTCTAGATATAAGATCATATCATCTGCAAACAATGACAGTTTTACTTCTTCTTTTCCAATTTGGATGCCTTTTATTTCTTTGTCTTGCCGGATTGCCCTGGCTAGCACTTCCAGCACAATGTTGAATAACAGTGGTGACAGCGGGCATCCTTGTCTTGTTCCTGATCTTAGAGGGAAGGCTTTCAGTCTCTCACCACTGAGTACTATGCTGGCTGTGGGTTTTTCATATATGCTCTTTATCATGTTGAGGAAGTTTCCTTCAATTCCTACCTTTTGACGTGTTTTTATCAAAAACGGATGTTGGATTTTGTCAAATGCTTTTTCAGCATCTATTGAGATGATCAATTGATTTTTCCCTTTTGACTTGTTAATGTGTTGTAATACATTGATTGATTTTCTTATGTTGAACCATCCTTGCATGCCTGGAATAAACCCCACTTGGTCATGGGGTATGATTTTTTTAATGTGTCTTTGGATTCGATTTGCAAGTATTTTGTTGAGGATTTTTGCATCTATATTCATTAGGGAGATTGGCCGGTAGTTTTTCTTTTTTGTAACATCTTTGCCTGGTTTTGGTATTAGATTGATGTTAGCTTCATAAAATGAGTTAGGTAGTGTTCCATTTTCTTCAATGTTTTGAAAGAGTTTGAGTAAGATTGGTGTCAGTTCTTTCTGGAAAGTTTGGTAGAATTCCCCTGTGAAGCCATCTGGCCCTGGGCATTTATTTGTGGGAAGATTTTTGATGACTGATTGGATCTCTTTGCTTGTGATGGCTTGGTTGAGGTCTTCTATTTCTTCTCTGGTCAGTCTAGGTTGTTCATATGTTTCCAGGAAATTGTCCATTTCCTCTACATTATCCAGTTTGTTGCCATACAGTTGTTCATAGTATCCTCTTATAATTTTTTAAATTTCTTCAGGATCTGTAGTTATGTCACCTTTTTCATTCATTATTTTGTTTATATGGGTCTTCTCTCTTTTTGATTTTGTCAGTCTAGCGAGGGGCTTGTCAATCTTGTTGATCTTCTCAAAGAACCAACTTTTGGTGATATTTATGCTCTCTATTGTTTTTTTGTTCTCTATGTCATTTATTTCTGCTTTAATCCTTGTGATTTCTTTTCTTCTACTTGGTTTAGGATTGGTTTGCTGTTCATTTTCTAGCTTCTTCAGTTGATCCATTAGTTCTTGGATTTTGGCTCTTTCTTCCTTTTTAATATATGCGTTTAGTGCTATAAATTTCCCCCTTAGCACTGCTTTTGCTGCATCCCTTAGGTTTTGGTATGTTGTGTTCTCATTTTCATTCGTCTCTATATATTTAGCAATTTCTCTTGCTATTTCTTCTTTAACCCACTGATTGTTTAGGAGTGTGTTGTTTAACCTCCAGGTATTTGTGAATTTTCTAAGTCTCTGATGGTTATTGACTTCTAATTGTATTCCATTGTGGTCAGAGAATGTGCTTTGAATAATTTCAATCTTTTTAAATTTATTGAGGCTTGTTTTATGTCCCAGCATATGATCTATTCTGGAGAAAGTTCCATGAGCACTAGAAAAGTATGTGTATCCTGGTGATTTGGGATGTAATGTCCTGTATATGTCTGTTAAATCTAATTCATTTATCAGATTGTTTAGGTTTTCAATTTCCTTATTGGTCTTCTGTCTGGTTGATCTATCTATAGGAGAGAGTGATGTGTTGAAGTCTCCCACAATTATTGTGGAAACATCAATTGCTTCCTTTAGTTTTGCCAGTGTTTCTCTCATGTATTTTGTGGCACCTTGGTTGGGTGCATAGACATTTACTATTGTTATTTCTTCTTGCTGAATTGCCCCTTTTATTAGTACGTAGTGGCCTTCTTTGTCTCTCAAAACATCCCTGCATTTGAAGTCTATTTTATCTGAGATTAATATTGCTACACCTGCTTTCTTTTGGCTGTAGCTTGCATGAAATATTTTTTTCCATCCTTTCACTTTCAGTTTCTTTGTGTCCCTGTGTCTAAGATGGGTCTCTTGTATGCAACATATTGATGGTTCATTTTTTTTTGATCCATTCTGCGAATCTATATCTTTTAATTGGGGAGTTTAATCCATTCACATTCAACGTTATAACCGTGAAGGCATTTCTTGAATCAGCCATCTTATTCTTTGGTTTATGTTTGTCATATTTTTCCCCTCTGTCTATTAATATCCTTTATTGTACCCATACCGAATCTCTTTAGTACTGAACCTTTCTCCAAGTCTCTCTGTCCTTTCTTTGTTTCTCTGTCTGTAGGGCTACCTTTAGTATCTCCAGTAGGGCAGGTCTCTTGTTAGCAAATTCTCTCAGCATTTCTTTGTCTGTGAAAAATTTAAGCTCTCCCTCAAATTTGAAGGAGAGCTTTGCTGGATAAAGTATTCTTGGCTGGAAATTTTTCTCACTCAGAATTTTAAATATATCGTGCCACTGCCTTCTCGCCTCTATGGTGGCTGCTGAGTAGTCACTACTTAGTCTTATGCTGTTTCCTTTGTATGTGGTGAATTGCTTTTCTCTTGCTGCTTTCAGAACTTGCTCCTTCTCTTCTGTGTTTGATAGTGTGATCAGTATATGTCTCGGAGTGGGTTTATTTGGATTTATTCTATTTGGAGTTCGCTGAGCATTTATGATTTGTGTATTTATGTTGTTTAGAAGATTTGGGAAGTTTTCCCCAACAATTTCTTTGAATACTCTTCCTAGACCTTTACCCTTTTCTTCCCCTTCTGGGACACCAATGAGTCTTATATTTGGACGTTTCATATTATCTATCATATCCGTGAGGTCCATTTTGATTTTTTCAATTTTTTTCCCCATTCTTTCTTTTATGCTTTCATTTTCCATTCTGTCATCTTCGAGGTCACTGATTCGTTGTTCAACTTCCTCTAGTCTTGTACTATGAGTGTCCAGAATCTTTTTAATTTGGTCAACAGTTTCTTTAATTTCCATAAGATCATCCTTTTTTTTATTTAGTCTTGCAATGTCTTCTTTATGCTCTTCTAGGGTCTTCTTGATTTCCTTTGTCTCCCGTACTATGGTCTCATTGTTCATCTTTAGTTCTTTGAGTAGCTGCTCTAGGTGCTGTGTCTCTTCTGGTCTTTTGATTTGGGTGCTTGGGCTTGGGTTATCCATATCGTCTGGTTTTTTCATATGCTTTATAATTTTCTGTTGTTTTTGGCCTCGTGGCATTTGCTGAACTTGATAGGGTTCTTTTAGGATTTGTAGACCAATTGAAGTCCTTATCTCTAATTTATGAGATCTACAGCTTCGTGGAGTACACTTTCTCTAACTAACCAGCAGGTGGTGTCCACGAGCCACCTGTTCTCCAGAAGCCAGTTCTCCCCTGCTTAGCCTTTTTGGTGAGTGGGGGAGTGAGTCTTGTGGGGCCCAATTGGTGTACCAAGCTTGCGTGTGTAGTTGGTGTTGCCTGCCCTGTATATGGGGCGTGTTTCTGGGCAGTCAGGGAGGGGGGGTGGCCCTAACAATCAAATCTCCCCGGTGATCCTAGAGTTTTAAAGCTGCTGCAATAGTCTAATCCTTCAGTTCAGTCCTGCCACAGTTTGTCTCTGCCACTGACCCACAAGTACTTGGTATTGGTGTATGGCTCCTGAGACTTGCAAGTGGGCCCCTCTTCCAGGCTGTGCACCCTGGGTCCTTTGTTGAGGGATGACTGTGCTATGTCACAGGTGAGTGCAGTCCCCCCATGGCAGTTCTGGGCTGCTGGGCTGTATAGGGAGGCTCCCAGTCTGCTGAAATGATGGCTGAATGGGGCTTTGTTAATTCACACTGCTCCACCTTCCCAACTCTGGGACAATCAGCTGAGGTTGCAGGGAAGGCTAATGTCCATGCCCAGTTTTGTGGTGTGTGCCTGTTATTTGAAGCACTTCCGTCACACTGGGTTGTCTGGGGCAGCTCTGGGCTATGGGGCTGGCGATGGGCAGGAGTGTTTCCTGTCCACCAGGATGATGGCTGTGAGCGGACACCCCCCTTTTCTTGGGAAGTTGTGGTGTTTAGTGAATTTTCTCAGCCACTGGATTATTGCCTTTTGTCTCATAGCTCTCTTAGTTCTGCTCTTGACTTGACCTGCCCAAATTGCAAGTCTTTGAAGCTTTCTGTATTGGGCTTCTTAGAGTAATTGTTTTAGAAAAAGAGAAAAGGATTAAAAAAAAAGGGCCCTCCTCAGAGATCTAATGGGTTATTGAAATGGTAAGAGACAAAGCAACCTGGGCCATTAAGGAAAGGTCCACAGGGCAGAGAGATCAGCTTTTCTTCGGGATTTGCATATGCGCCTCAGGGCCTGAGCTCTGCCCTTCCCCTTTCTATGTTCACCAGAACTCCAAAAATCCTCCGCTTTTATGTTAGAGTTTTTCGTGTTGTTTTTTTTTCTATGCCTGTCTCCTCTCTGCTGGGCTGGCTGCTCTCAGATTCTCTGGTGTCTGGTCTCAGTCTATCTATGGTTGGAGTTTGGATCAGTAGAATGAGTTTCCGATAAGGGCTGCCACTGCAGTTCTCCCTTCTCCTTCCCGGAGCTGACAGCCCCTCCTCCCACGGGACTGAGCCTGGCAGGGAGGGGCGCGGGTCCCCTGGCCGCAAAAACTTACAGATTTAGCTGATCTCAGCAGTTTCCACGTTTTCATGAGTGTTGTATGAAGTATGCCCAAAGTCAGATTGCTCTGTGGTGTCCAGTCCACGCAGTTCCTGGCTTTCTACCTACTTTCCTGGAGGAGTAACTAAAACATACAGCTCACCAGTCCACCATCTTGCCCCCAATGAGTATAGTTTTTAAACCACATGATGCTACAACATGAGATCTTAGCTGAAACATAAGCTTGTGAACAAGATATACAAAGTGGGTCAAAAATAAAAGGGAACCACGCAAGATTTCCTCATTTGAATTGTTAATTGGATTCCTACAACTAATTCAGTGTTCCCATGTGGATTAATAAATTTATTGGTTAAAGCATGCTATCAGCAAAACCCTGGTCATTAATTTAGTCCCTTACAATTCGGTTAGCTTGGCACAGGAAGCAACTGTTATGCAAACATACGCCACTGTCCATAAGACAAACTCAGTGAGCACATACAGATGGCCAGTGGAAGACCAGTGCCATAATGGGAAAAACATTCAAAATGCATAATGCTAGTCAGAAATATCATTCTTATAAACAAGAGAACAACTCAATAATTCCTGTAAAAAAGGATTTAGAGAAATTATTTTTCAAAGCACACCTTTGTATTTATTGTGAACATTTAACTTTAAAAACACCAAAGAGGGCAAACTTAAAAATCTGATTAAAATATTGAAAAACAAGTTTTTGGTACAATGTTATAATGAAGACAAAACTGTCAAGGAGCTAAGACATTGCCTACTACTCCAAATAAATAGGATTTGAAAGCTCTATATAGGTGGAGCTCAACTTACAAAAAGGCAAGAGTTCTATAAGTCCATCTGCAAATTGGTGTACAAAACTTAGAAAATAAAATTTCCCCCAAAACAATGTTCTTTCTGGGATGATGGAAATGTTCCACACTTTAGCATCATGGTTACATAGAAATAAATATTTGTCAAAACGCATAGGACTGAATACTTCAAGGTCAATTTACTGTTTGCATATTAATACTGCAATAAATTGTAATAAAAAAGTCCTATCAGGTAGTTAAGAGTATCATCCCATAAAAAAAAACTTTTATACTTATAGTACAACATGATAGCCCTGTACCATCTGACTACAGTTAATCACTATTGACAGCAGTGTGTCTATGGGAAAATGAATTATGAGTTCTAAGGACACAAATGCATGGCATGTATCCATCTTTTCCCTATTCCAAAGCATTTCAAGGACAAGGGTTGATATTTCTGGGAACCCTAGCTTGTTAACTCTCTATCAGCAACAGAAACAGTATCTCTTGATATCAATCATCCTTCAAGAGTTCTAAATTGAAGGAAAGGGAGATGCTTACAAAAGGCTCTGAACTGGTTCCTGTTGTTCATATGTATAAATCATTCAAAAGCTGAAAATTTCTGTCATGAAATGATAAAACAAACTACTAATCTAAAAACTCGAATAAAAATCAGCAAAATATTAAAATAGTCATAACATTTCCATCTTTTAGCTTATACAATTGTACTTGGAACACTGTGAAATATGTAGTTATAATTATGTCCCCTCAAAAAATTTTTTTAAACATAGATAAGAAAACAACTAAGAAAGTCACCAATAGAGCTAGGATTAAAGTTCTCCTTATTAGCAATGTAGTGTTTTCCTTACTCAACCATGCATTGTGAGATCTACTTCTCATTGTTATAATCTGGTGTTTATTTAATAATCAGTAAAGGACCTACTCATGTCAAACTCAGAACTGAGCCAATGTGTTAAGGGATGAGTTGTATTTTCACTGTTGTGTCAAAAAAAATCACTGATTTTCTTTTACAGTCACATAAATTTGAAAGCGATTATGGACTCCTTTAAATAAACTTAAAATTGTAAATTGTTGAAAGAATACATGATAAAGCTTTGCTTCTTTCCTTTTTCTACTATAATAGACATAAAATCATGATACACACACACACACACACACACACAAATTTTTTAAAATAATCACAAATTTCCAGAAAAATTTCAAATACAGTACAAATAACTTTTTAATTCCTCAATCTTTTGAGACTAAGTTGCTGACCTGATGCCCCATTACCCCTGAACATTTTGGTGTATACTTCCTACAAACAGGGATATTTTCCTACATAACCACAATAACATAGGAAAACCACAACAGGAAAATCTGGAAGTTAATATTACTACCACCTAATCCTCTGACCACATTAAAGTTTTTACTGATCACCCTAATAATGCTATAATAAAAGGATCCAGTTCTGAATCAAGCATTGCATTTAGTTGTCAAGTCTCTCTTGTCTCCTTCACTCCAGAAGAGTTTCTCATTCTGCAGAGCTAGGGAAAATGAGTGTACCTACACACACACACACACACACACACACACACACACCTATATTTATTTCTCTATATATCTATACATATTGAAAACCAAAAATACCACACCTTCAACAGTATCAAACTCCAATTCCACTAAAAACCCACAGTGTTTGTTCTAGTTTTCTCCATGTATATAATTTTAAGTTCCTTCTCTGACAGTAAGAAACCACATCATCCTTAATATATTTATTTATTTCATCAATTATCCCATGTGTAACAATCTCCCATCTTTGTCACAACTCCTCCCGCGTGCAGATGCCTTCTTCACTCTAAATGGATTTTGACAACCTCCTACCCCCATTGTGCTGTCACCTCCCTCATCCGGTTCAAGCTCTGACAACCCACTTGCCACTCCTACCCTGAGGGATCCCTCTCCTCACTCTGCTCTGTCATCCACGTTGTCCTCATCCCTGTATGGGTACTCTTCCCATCCTGCTTAGGCTCTGACACCCTGCAGCAGTCTGCCTCTGAGCGTGGATTCCCCACGCCAGGCAACCCCTCTGCATGGATGCTCTCCCTACCTGGCTTGGGCTCTGACACCCCTTGCTGGGCTGCTCCTCCTTCCTCACCCCACTCAGGTTTTGATATCCCTCTCTGGGCTACCATTCTCCAATCTCCTCCCTTTCCAGCATAGATACCCACCTTGTTCTCTCCAGCCTAATGGTATTAGGACTGAAGGTGAAGGGTAAGGTTTAATGCAAGAATTTAAAATAATAGAATTAATTTAATTTATGCTAAAACTCACTCTCAAGTTGTAGAAATACCCAGAGGAAATATCTATTATGTTCTACACCTACTCTCAGGATGTGACAATCCATCCCAAACAATAATAAAAAATTAAGAGATGCTCAAGTTGGAGGGCCACAGGCTTGGAAACGACTCTCAGGCTGTAAGTGGAAAGGTAGGGCTGGGAGTCTAATTGCTAAAACAAAACTCATGATTTAGTAAAATCTGCAATGTACTCCTAAGAGGCTGTGTTCTATAAGTTCTAGCAGGCCACCAAAATTTTGATTTTAAGGAGTCAATGAGAAGCCTGAATTAATATAGATTTTCTGAAAAGCTGGTAAAAGTTATAAATGGAAACTATAATTCATAACATTTTTTGCAGTTGCACAAAATAAGCTATGACATAACAAACATACTTTTACTTACTTTATCTACACAATCATCAAAAAAGGCCAGGCTTGCATCTTTATCACTGACAAAAGAACATTCCTCAATGAAGCGAATAAACATTTGTGTTTTGGTCATCATGTTATAGAATTTTTGATGTGACCGATCCCGGCTTCTTAAGAACGCTGTTGAACATAAATATACATGTTAGAATACAGAATCTAATTCACAGACTCATAGAGTTTTTGAGCTAAAAGGAACTTGACCAATTATATCACCTGTATCCCCCATACCCACACTATTTTGCAGAAAAAGAAACTAAGAGGCCTGAGGGGAGAAGTGACCTGACAAAGATAGCAATAGGGAAGGAACTTGAACCCAGATCTCTCAAATCCTCAACCAGAATTGTCTCTGTTTTCTCTTCATTACCTTGAGGATTACATAGAAACCAGTAGATTTGAAAGTATTTTTAAAAATTGCTATTTTCCCCTCAAAGACTTTGTGTGTTGTGTGTATATATACTCGCTCTCATTCTTTCATTCTCTCTCTTCTCTCTCTGTACACACACACACACACACACACACACATCTTTTTTCAAAGAAGGGAAACATTCCCTCTAGCATTGCGTCTTATAGAAAATAGAGCAAAAGTTTATTTTCTAACTTCACTCTCCATCTTGCTCATTATGTTCAATTATACTTCATGGGCCTTCTTTTGGTTCCTTGAACTAAAGCTTTCTCCAGTCTCAGAGACTATGCATAAACTGTTCTCTTTGTTAAAACACTCTTCTACTTTCCCTTTGCTTGGCTAATTTCTACTCATTTTTTAGACCATGTATCTGATTGATAATTCCTCAGAAAGGCCTTCTGTGATCACCTAATTAAAGTTGATCTTTCTTATTTTCTAATTGTTTATCATCTTGACCATAAGCTTTATGAGAGAAGTTACCATGTCTCTTTTACATGCCTCACTATATACCCAATGCCTATCCTATGGAGGCACTAAAAACTAAGTGAATAAATTTCTCTTTGAAATGTTAAATATTATAAAAGTAAGTAGATACGTATTATGATACTAATTGCACTCCAGGGCTTCCCAAACTTTTTTACTTCATGGCACAAGTAGAATATAATATTTATAAAGCATACCAAAGTAAAGCAAGTGAAACTGTTAAGGCCTGGAGTTAACCATCCTAGGAGCTCCTCCACATCCCCAACATTGCCTGGCTGCCCTGACAGCAGAGAGCATCAACATCTCAACACATCTGTGACATAGCAGAGTGCAGTGGTGCATGGTTAGGAGGTATTGTATTTTATTAAATAGCTTCTTTTGCATATTTTGCTAATAGGACTATACTCAATGTGCCCAAGAAAGAACTAGTCCTATGGAAATGAATTACCAACAGACTTGGTATTCACATACACCCCAAAATAGGTATGTATTTTGACAAATGTGAGCTATTGACCCAAAGAGTGATTGAATCACTGCAACTTCACATTTACTAATATGAAAGCTGTAAAATTATGCAATCACTCACCTTGTAGAGCAAAAAGAGACGTTGCATCTGTGGCTGTCTCAGATGGGGCTTGTGTTATTGGTCTTAAGTACGATCTGTAGCCTTTTAAAATAGAGGCCATAAAGCACAAAAATGCCTCTTGGATCTCCAAATCTATCATATGGAGCCGCTTTCCAGAATTAAAATCATAGTCATTCATTGTTAAGTCCATTAGTCCGTCATCTCTTGGTCTCTGCTGCACTGTGGTGAAATACATTATTAGTATTTTCTCCAAATGGCCTAAAATAATTTTCATGATGGCATCAACATAAATTTGTTGTGTCTTCAAGAGGGCTCAAACTACTTCAACTCTGTTTATGTAGCTTTACTATAGGTAAACTCTAGCAAAGTTTGCCATATCATTTTCTAGTCTCTGTAGAGTATATTTTATCCAGGTTAAAATTATCCCTGTTTCTCTGATGAAATACAATAGTCCTTGTTTCTGTTATCATTTTTTAAAAAATAAAAGTACCTACAGAAGAAGAAAAACAGGGATTAAAATGTAAAAAACTCTTCTTTTTCCAGAAAACCATTAGGCAGAAAAGAGAATGTAGCCCAGAGCAGGATATCAGAGTCTCAAAGCAGTGAAGAGGGCATCCATTAGGGAAGGTGGCCTGACATGGGAATCAGAGCCTAAGAAGTGTGAGGGCAGAATACCTGGGGAGGGGCAGCTTGGTGTGGGGTGTTCAAGAACAAAGCTGGTAAGGAAGGGGAAAATCTGAACATAAAAAAAAATGGACTATAATCCATTGAATCCATACAGATATACAAATAAATGAATAAATTGGAAGTCTGATGAGAAATGAGATCTTACATAGTTTTAAAGTACCTCCCCACAAAATAATTAATTGCAAATTAAAGAGTAAGTACAGCAGAGAAGTCTTGTAGATACTAACTTAATCAAGTATTGAAAGTGAATGTCCTAATCAGTAACGGAACAAATTGAAACAGTGAGCACCTGAGAAGAATGCAATGAGCAGAATGCACCATCACTTCTCTGATATTCCTGTGAAAGATGATATTCCTGTGAAAGGCTTGTATCAATCATGAGGAAACTCAGACAATTCCAAACTGTGGGTTTCAACCATTCTACAAAATCTTCAGAACAGTCAAAGACCAAGAAAATGAAGAAAAAACTAAAGAACTTTTCTAGAAAAAAGGAGATTAAGAGCCTTGAAACTAAATACAATGCCTTATTTGGAATTGGATCTTCATGCTTTAAAGAATATTATTATGATAACTGAAAAAACTTGAATGTGGTTTGAGGATTAGGATGGTGGTAATGTATCAATGTCAATTTCCTGATTTTCATGGTTATATTGTGGTGATTTTGGGGTGGGAGTTCTTATTGTCTAAAGAAGTACACAGTGAGTGATGTCATCAACATGGCAATGTAAAACATCCCTGGAAAAGTCTCCCCTCAGAATCACCTAGTGAAAGGACAAACCCCACTTGCTTGTATCTCTGGGGTACAATATAGACTGGAGAAGGCTCTGCATATGCTGAATCAAAGAAAAAGAAAAACAAACAACAAAATCAAGTAGGAGATTTTCATCGCAAATGCACTAGCCTGGACCCCTCCATTTCACTTGGTCACACATAGCTTACAAGTCACACAGAGGAAGCACGATCTGGGTGCCTTCTGGCATAGAGCCACCCACAGCAGCAAGTTAGAACTCCACGCATATCTAGGCACAGGCACCCAAGTCTACAGAGACTCAGGGCAGAACACAAGTGGCTGAGGAGTGCCACATACAAAAGTGCCCCAACATGCAACTAGATGAATGGATCTTGAGGACAGCATTTTGAGTGAAATAAGCCAGAAACGAAAAGACAAACATTATAACACCTCACTAATATGGACTAACTATAACATGAAAACTCTGAGAATTGAATCTTAGAGGACAGGTTATCGGGGAAGGCTTATTGTAAAGGTCCCTAGATAGTTAGCTCTTACAGTAGTCACATCTATTCCTCAGTTATAACGGTTATCTCTAAATTCTGAGATGCTGAGCTTTTTGTGTATAACCTG
This sequence comes from Choloepus didactylus, assembly GCF_015220235.1. Lineage (NCBI taxonomy): Eukaryota > Metazoa > Chordata > Mammalia > Pilosa > Megalonychidae > Choloepus > Choloepus didactylus. Next base: position 113,168,434 of record NC_051310.1, on the reverse strand, counting down.
GTCAGTCCCTGGAACTTTGGGTATCTGTGTGACACTTCAGACTCAGAGCTAGAGTTTGGCAGCTATGAATATCAGCATTACCCCACACTGAAACTGTTAAAGTTGAAAAAGAGTTTAACTTCAATTAGATATGAATGAAGCAAATCTGGTTAGGACTAAGGCAAATCAGACAAAAGGGTAAAGGACGATATTGACTGTGTTTTAAAACATCAACTTCTATGTGAGATCAAAGGAAGAGATGTTTATTCAGTGCAAAATCTGTATTTTCTGTAGCACACTAAATAATTTTACTTGTCCGGTCAGTTTATTCAAACACCATAATTACATGGAACTTTGAATAGGAAGTTAGATCTGGTTGGTTTGTACAGGTTAGTGTGAAACCCCGATACATCCCAAAGTAATTTAGGCAGAGAATAAAAATGTATTTGCAAAGCCCCCCCCCACCACCCCGAGGGACTGGGGAAAGATGTGAAAATATTAAATTTCCCCACTTGGGGAATTAGTGATACTCTCACAAGCATTGGGAACTACCAGATTAGAAGGCTGAGCCCTTGATCTTGGGACTTTTACTTATGAAGGTTGTTACTACAAAGGAGAGGCTTAGCCTATTTATAATTGTGCCTAAGAGTCTACCCCAGAGAACCACTTTTGCTGCTCAGATGTGGCCTCTCCCTCCCTAAGCCCACTCAGCCAGTAAACTCACTGCCCTCCCCCGACATAGGACAAGACTCCCAGGGGTATAACTCTCCCTGGCAATGTGGGACATGACTCCCAGCGATGGGAGGAAGAGAAATGAAACAAATAAAGTTTCAGTGGCTGGGAGATTTCAAACAGAGTTGAGAGGTCATTCTGGAGGTTATTCTTAAGCATTATATACACATAGCTTTTTAGTTTTTAGTGTATTGGAATAGCTAGAAGGAAATGCCCGAACCTGTTGAACTACAAACCAAGAGCCTGGATTCTTGAAGACAACCGTGTAACTATGTAGCTTACATGGTGTGACTGTGTGATTGTGAAACATTGTGGCTCATACTCCCTTTATCCAGTGTTTAGACAGATGGGTAGAAAAAGGGAAACAAAAATTAAATGAATAATAGGGAGGATGGGATGTTTGGGGTGTCCTTCTTTGCTTGTATTTTTATTCTTATTTTTATTTTATTTTGGAGTAATAAAAATGTTTAAAAATTGATTTTAGTGATGAATACACAACTATATGATGGTACTGTGAACAACTAACTATACATTGTGGATGATTGTAGGAATCTGAATATATCTCAATAAAAATGGATTGAAAGAAAAAAAGTGCCCCAAGGGAAAAAAGAGACTGCAGAGGAACTGTTGGCAAGAGGTACACACATTAAATCCAGTCTGTCTGCTGGCTCACCTAAATGCAAAATGGATCTTTCTGGATTGATTCTAACTGGGTCCCCGGGGTGGGATACCCTAACAGGGAAGACCCTGGAGGTAGAAAAGTGTCATAGAAAAAAAAAAGTTGGAGAGGAACTGAACTACTACAAATAAACAGGATGGGTCCCAGAACTGAAAAGTATAATGAAAAGGGGGCTATGAGTGATGGTGAGAATTTAAACAAATCTTAAGAGACGGGGAGAAAGGTCTGCACAAAATAAACAGAAAACATCAAGATTCTCAGAGAAAATGCAGTCTTAAAAACTGCACCATGTATCCAGGGCAAGAATCAGATGAAGAAGAGCTGAGAAAATATGAACAGCTAAACATGGGCTATTCTAAAGGTCTGGATAGGTTGTTAGACTAAGCATCACAGAAGAGCCTAACACAAAGCCAATAAACAATAAAACCATAAACAAGAGGCAAAAATTAGTTAACTCGTTAAGATAATCACAGATGTCTAGACAGAAACAGGAAGGTATGGGTCAGTCAAGGGAACAAATTAAAACTTCAGAGGAGACTTAGAAGTTCAAATAACTAATCAAAGATGTTCAAACAAACATCCCAAATCAATTCAAGGATATGAAGGAAAGTATGCATAAAGAGATAAAAGATATTAAGAAGACAATGTGTGAGCAAAAAGAACTTGAAAGTATTAAAAGGAACATAACAGAAATTATGAGGAGGAAAGATACAATAATGGAGATTAAAAATACACTAGAGACATACAACAGCAGATTTGAACAGACAAAAGAAAGGATCAGTGAACTAGAAGACAGGACAATCAAAATCATACAGTCAGAGAAAAGAATAGAAAAAAAATGCAGCAGCATCCCAGGGACTTGAGTGACAGCATGAAGCATACAAACATATGCATCATGAGTGTTCTAGAAAGAAAAGAGAAGAAAAAAGGGGCAGAAAGAATATTTGAGGCAACAATGGCCAAAAACTTCCCAACTCTTAGTATGAAAGACATAAAAATACAAGTCCAAGAAGCACAGCATACGCCAAACAGAATAAACCCTAAAATATCTATTCCGACACACATACTAATCAGAATGTCAACTGCTAAAGATAAAGACATAATTCCTAAAGCAGCAAAAGAAAAGTGATTGGTCACATACAAGGGTTCCCCAGTAAGACTAAATTCTGACTTCCCACCAGAAACCATGGAAGCATGAAGACAGTATGATATGTTTAAGGTACTGAAAGAGAAAAACTGACAGCCCCAAATTCTTTATCTGACAAAAATGTTCTTTAAAAATCAGGGAGAGTTCAAAATACTCAGAGATAAATAGAAACTGAGTTCATAAAGAAACAAACAAACAAAAAAAACACCCCACCCTACAAGAATTACTAAAGGAGTTCTTCAGGTTGAAAGGAAAAGACAGGAGACAACGGTTTGGAGTAGTGTGAAGAAGTGAAGATCTTTAGTAAAGATAACTAAAGGGTAAATGCAAAACCTAATAGGACTATATCCTCAATATATAACTCTACTCTTTAACTGCTATAAGAGTCAGAATACAGTTGAACAAGAAAAAGACGTATTTCCTGATAATGGACATACAAAATATAAAGAAGTAATGTGGGACAAAAACAACATAAAGAGGGGAAATGGAGGGATATGGGAGCAGAGAATGTGTATACATGTATGCTATTGAAGATAAGTTATTATCTTTACAAATTAGCAGGTTATAGATGTAGGTTGTATAATACAATCCCCAGGGTAACCACAAAGAAAGTATTTTAAAACTATAGAGAAAGAGAAGTGAAAAAGAGATCAGGGAGATACGTCACAAAAGATCAACTATACAGAAAAGGAGGCTACAATAAAAGAAAAGAGAGAGGAAAAAAAGATATGACATAAAAACCAAAGGACAAAATGGCAAAGTAAGAAATGCCTCTCCAGTAATAACACTGAATGTTAATGGATTAAACTCCTCAATCAAAAGACACTGATTCGCCAAATGGACAAAAAAATACAACCCAACTATATGTTATTTAGAAGGGCCTCACCTTAGACCCAAAGAGACAAATAGGTTGAAACTGAAAGGATGGAAAAAGATAATCCATGGATATAGTAAAAAAACAAAAAACAAAAAAACAAAAAACTGGGGTAGCTATAGTAACAATGGACAAAATAGACTTTAAATCAAAACCTGTTACAAGAGACACAGAAAGACACAACATTTATATAAAAGGGTCAATCTAAAGGGGCAATCCACCAAGAAGAAATAACAATCATAAATATTTATGCACCTAACCATGGTGCCCCAAAATACATGAGGCAAAAAATGGCAAAACTGAAAGGAGAAATAGACACCTCTATAATGATAGCTGGAGACTTCAATACATCACTCTCATCAACAGATAAAACATCTAGACAGAAGATCAATAGGAAACAGAGAACTTGAATAACATGATAAAAGAACTAGACCTAACAGATATATACAAATCACTGCACCCTCAAACAGCAGGGTATATATTTTTCTAAAGTGTATATGGATAGTTCTCCAAGATAGAACGCATGTTGGGCCACAAAAAAAAATGTCTGAAGAAATTTAAAAAGACTGAAATTATACAAAGCAGCTTCTCTGACCACAACTGGAATGAAGCTGGAAATGAATAATAGGCAGAGAACTGGAAAATCCACAGATACATGGAAGTTAAATAACACTCTTAAAACAATCAGTGAATCAGAGAAGAAATTAAAAGGGAAATCAGTAAATATCTTGAGATGAATGCAAATGAGAGCACAACATATAAAAACTTACGGGATGCAGCAAAGTCAGTACTGAGAGGGAAATATATACTCCTAAATGCTTACATTAAAAAAGAAGAAAAAAGCTAAAATCAAAGACCTAACTGCACACCTGGAGGAACTAGAAAAAGAACAGCAAACTAAACCCAAAGCAAGCAGAAGGAAAGAAATAACAAAGATTAGAGCAGAAATAAATGAAATAGAGAATAAAAAAAAATAGAGAGCATTAACAAAATCAAAAGTTGGTTTTTTGAAAACATCAATAAAATTCACAAACTTTAGCTAGATTGACAAAGAAAAAAAAGAAGATGCAAATACATAAAACCAGAAATCAGAGGGAGGACATTACTATTGACCCCACAGACACAAAAAGGATCATAAGAGGATACTTATGAAGAACTGTATGCCAACAAATTAGACAACTTAGATGAAATGGAAAAATTCCTAGAAACACACTAACAATGTATGCTGACCCTAGCAGAAACAGAAGATCTTAACAGGCCAATTACAAGTAAAAAGAATGAGTAAGTCATCAAAACTCCAGCAAAGAAAAGCCCAGGACCAGATGCCTTCACAGGTGAATTCTACCAATCATTCCAAGAAGAATTAATACCAATTCTGCTCAGACATTTCCAAAAAATTGAAGAGGAAGTAAGACAGACTCCCTAACGAATTCTATGAGGCCAACATCACCCTAATACCAATGCCAGATAAAGTTATTACAAAAAAAGAAAATTATAGACCAATTTCTCTTATGAATATAGATGCAAAAATCGTCAACAAAATACCTGCAAATCGAATTCAAGAGCACATCAAAAGAATTATACACTATAATCAAGTGGGTTTTATCCCAGGTATGCAAGGGTGGATCAACATAAGAAAATCAATTAATATAGTACATCACATTAATAAAACGAAAGGCAAAAACCACATGATCCTCTCCATTGACAAAGAAAAGGCATTTGACAAAGTCCAGCATCCTTTTTTCATAAAAACATTTAGAACACTAGGAACAGAAGGAAACTTCCACAACATGATAAAGGATGTATATGAAAAACCCACAGCTGAACATCCTACTCAATGGTGAAAGGTTGACAGCCTTCCCTCTAAGATCTGAAACAAGACAAGGATGCCCACTGTCACCATTGTTATTTGACATTGTGCTGGAAGTTCTAGCCAGAGCAGTTAGGCAAGAAAAAGAAATAAAAGGCACCCATATTAGAAAGGAAGAAGTAAAACTTTCACTATTTGGAGATGACATGATCCTAAATATAGAAAATCCTCAAAAATCTACAACAAAGCTACTAGAGCTAATAAACAAATTCAGCCAAGTGGCAGGGTACAAGATCAACATGCAAAAATCAGTAGAGTTTCTATACACTAGTAATGAGCAATCTTAGGAAGAATGAAGAAAATAACCCCATGTACAATAGCAACTGAAAGAATCAAATATCTAGGAATAAACTTAACCAAGGATGTAAAGGACCTATACACAGAAAACTAAAAAACAATGTTAAAAAAAAAAGAAGACCTATATAAATGGAAAGACATTCCCTGTTCATGAACTGGAAGGCTAAATATTAAGACGTCAATTCTATTCAAATTGATCTACAGATTCAATGCAATACCAATCAAAATCCCAACAGCCTGCTTTGCAGAAATGGAAAAGCTATCAAATTTATTTGGAAGAGTAACAGCTTTGAATACCCAAAAACATCTTGAAAAAGAAGAATGAAGTGGGAAGACTTATGCTTCCTGACTTTAAAGCACATTATAAAGCCACAATGGTTAAAACAGCATGGTACCAAAAGGGACATGAATAGACATTTGCACACCAGTGTTTATGGCAGCAGTAGTCACAATTTTCAATGGATGGAGGGGGCTTAAGGGTACATCAACTGATAAATCGAATGGTGAATTGTGGTGTAAACATACAATGGGATACTGAGCGGTGGCAAGAAGGAATGAAATTGTGAGGTATGCAACTAGGTGAATGGACCTTGAGGACAGTATCTTGAGTGAAATAAGGCAGAATTAAAAAGACAAACCCTATAATGTCCCACTAATATAGACTAACTATAATGTGCAAACTCTGAGAATTGAATCTGAGAACATAGGTTATCAGGGAAAGGCTTATTGTAAAGGTTCCTAGATTGTAAGCTCCTACAGCAGTCACATCCATTCATGAGCTGTAACGGTTATTTCTAAATTCTGAGATGATGAGCTGTTTGCATATAACCTGGTTGGTCCCTGTAATTTTGGGTATCTGTGTGACACTTGAGACTCAGAGCCAGAGTCTGGCAGTTATGAATGTCAGCAAAACCCCACACAGCAATTGTTAAGAAAGCTGTAAAAGAGATCAAACTTCAATTAGGATAGGAACAAAATGCACTTGGTTGGGACTAAGGTAAATCAGCTAAAGGGTAAAGGACAATATTGACTGTGTTTTAAAACTTCAACTTCTATGTGAGACTCAAGGAAGAGATGTTTATTTGGTGCAAAATCTATACTTTCTTTAGCACACTATATAATTTAACTTGTATAGTCAGTTTATTCAAATACCATAATTACATGGAACCTTGAATGGGGGTGAGATCTGGTTGGTTTGTACAGGTTAGTGTGAAGCCCCGATACATCCCAGAGTAATTTGGGCAGAGAATAAAAAGTATTTGAAAAGCCCCCTTGAGGGACTGGGGGAAAATGTGGTAATATTAAACTTTCCCACCTGGGGAATTCCTAATATTCTTGCAAGTATTAGGGACTACCAGTTTAGTAGCCTGAGCCCTCAATCTTGGGGCTTGCCCTTATGAAGCTTGTTACTGCAAAGGAAAGGCTAAGCCTATTTATAATTTGCCTAAAAGTCATCCCCAGAGAACCTCTTTTGTTGCTCAGATGTGGCCTCTCTCTCTAAGCCAACTCTGCAGGTAAAACTCACTGCCTTCCCTCCTACATGGGACATGACTCCCAGGGGTATAAATCTCCATGGCAACATGGACATGACTCCCGGGGATGTGCCCAGACCCGACATCATGGGATTGAGAAAGCCTTCTGGACCAAAAAGGGGGCAGAGAAATGATACAAAGCAGTTTTGGTGGCTGAGAGATTTCAAATGGAGTTGAGAAGTCACTCTGGAGGGCATTCTTATGTATTATATAGATACCCGTTTTACGTTTTTAGTTTATTAGACTGGCTAGAAGGAAATACCTGAAACTGTTGAACTACAACCCAGTATCCTTGATTCTTGAAGATGATCATATAATTATATGGCTTACATAATGTGACCATGTGATTGTGAAAACCTTGTGGCTCACACTCCCTTTATCCAGTGTATAGACAGATGAATAAAAATGGGGACAAAAAGTAAATGGATAATAGGAAGTGAGGAGGGATATGAGATGTCTTGGGTGTTCTTTTTTACTTTTATTTTTATTTATTTTTTTGGAGTAATGAAAATGTTCAAAAAATGATTGTGGGGATGAATGCAGAACTATATGATTATAGTGCGATCAACTGATTGTCCAGTTTGGATGACTGTATGTATGTGAGTATGTCTCAATAAAATTGCATTAAAAAATCCTACAACTCAACAAGAGACAACTTAAAAAGTAATTTAAAAATTTAAAATTTTAATTAATTTTATTTTATTTTTTTATTTTTTTTTTTTTTTAAATCATCATTTTATTGAGATATATTCACATACCACGCAGTCATACAAAACAAATTGTACTTTCGATTGTTTACAGTACCATTACATAGTTGTACATTCATCACCTAAATCAATCCCTGACACCTTCATTAGCCCACACACAAAAATAACAAGAATAATAATTAGAGTGAAAAAGAGCAATTGAAGTAAAAAAGAACACTGGGTACCTTTGTCTGTTTGTTTCCTTCCCCTACTTTTCTACACATCCATCCATAAACTAGACAAAGTGGTGTTTGGTCCTTATGGCTTTCCCAATCCCATTGTCACCCCTCATAAGCTACATTTTTATACAACTGTCTTCGAGATTCATGGGTTCTGGGTTGTAGTTTGATAGTTTCAGGTATCCACCACCAGCTACCCCAATTCTTTAGAACCTAAAAAGGGTTGTCTAAAGTGTGCATAAGAGTGCCCACCAGAGTGACCTCTCGGCTCCTTTTGGAATCTCTCTGCCACTGAAGCTTATTTCATTTCCTTTCACATCCCCCTTTTGGTCAAGAAGATGTTCTCCGTCCCACGGTGCCAGGTCTACATTCCTCCCTGGGAGTCATATTCCACGTTGCCAGGGAGATTCACTTCCCTGGGTGTCTGATCCCACGTAGGGGGGAGGGCAGTGATTTCACCTTTCAAGTTGGCTTAGCCAGAGAGAGAGGGCCACATCTGAGCAACAAAGAGGCATTCAGGAGGAGACTCTTAGGCATAAATACAGGGAGGCCTAGCCTCTCCTTTGCAGCAACCGTCTTCCCAAGGGTAAAACTTATGGTAGAGGGCTCAACCCATCAAACCACCAGTCCCCTATGTCTGTGGTCATGTTAGCAACCATGGAGGTGGGGTAGGCGAATACCCCTGCATTCTCCACAGGCTCCTCAAGGGGGCACTACATCTTTTTTTTTTTTTTTTTTTCCCCTTGTTTGTCTTTTTTTTTTTTTTTTTTTTTTTTTTTTTTAACTTTCCCTTCTTTTTTCAAATCACCTGTATGAAAAAAAAAGTTAAAAAGAAAACAAACATACAATAACAGAGCATTTCAAAGAGACCACAGCAAGGGAGTAAGAAAAAGACAACTAACCTAAGATAACTGCTTAACTTCCAACATGTTCCTACTTTACCCCAAGAAAGTTACATAATATAGCAACATTTCAGTGAACTTGTTCCTACTACAACCATCAGAAATTAACAGACCATAGTCATTTCTGGGCATCCCCAGAACGTTAAATAGCTTATCTGTTCTTCCTGGATTATTGTTCCCCCTTCCTTAATTGCTCTCTACTGCTAGTTCCCCTACATTCTACATTATAAACCATTTGTTTTACATTTTTCAAAGTTCACATTAGTGGTAGCATATAATATTTCTCTTTTTGTGCCTGGCTTATTTCGCTCAGCATTATGTCTTCAAGGTTCATCCATGTTGTCATATGTTTCACCAGATCGTTCCTTCTTACTGCCACGTAGTATTCCATCGTGTGTATATACCACATTTTATTTATCCACTCATCTGTTGAAGGACATTTGGGTTGTTTCCATCTCTTGGCAATTGTGAATAATGCTGCTATGAACATTGGCGTGCAGATATCTGTTCGTGTCACTGCTTTCCGATCTTCCGGGTATATACCGAGGAGTGCAATCGCTGGATCGAATGGTAGCTCTATATCTAGTTTTCTAAGGAACTGCCAGACTGACTTCCAGAGTGGCTGAACCATTATACAGTCCCACCAGCAATGAATAAGAGTTCCAATTTCTCCACATCCCCTCCAGCATTTGTAGTTTCCTGTTTGTTTAATGGCAGCCATTCTAACCGGTGTTAGATGGTATCTCATTGTGGTCTTAATTTGCATCTCTCTAATAGCTAGTGAAGCTGAACATTTTTTCATGTGTTTCTTGGTCATTTGTATTTCCTCTTCAGAGAACTGTCTTTTCATATCTTTTGCCCATTTTATAATTGGGCTGTCTGTACTATTGTCATTGAGTTGTAGGATTTCTTTGTATATGCAAGATATCAGTCTTTTGTCAGATACATGGTTTCCAAAAATTTTTTCCCATTGAGTTGGCTGCCTCTTTACCTTTTTGAGAAATTCCTTTGAGGTGCAGAAACTTCTAAGCTTGAGGAGTTCCCATTTATCTATTTTCTCTTTTGTTGCTTGTGCTTTGGGTGTAAAGTCTAGGAAGTGGCCTCCTAATACAAGGTCTTGAAGATGTTTTCCTACATTATCTTCTAGGAGTTTTATGGTACTTTCTTTTATATTGAGATCTTTGGTCCATTTTGAGTTAATTTTTGTGTAGGGGGTGAGGTAGGGGTCCTCTTTCATTCTTTTGGATATGGATATCCAACTCTCCCAGCCCCATTTGTTGAAAAGACCATTATGGCTCAGTTCGGTGACTTTGGGGGCCTTATCAAAGATCAGTCGGCCATAGATCTGAGGGTCTATCTCTGAATTCTCAATTCGATTCCATTGATCTGTATGTCTATCTTTGTGCCAGTACCATGCTGTCTTGGCAACTGTGGCTTTATAATAAGCTTCAAAGTCAGGGAGTGTAAGTCCTCCCACTCCGTTTTTCTTTTTTAGAGTGTCTTTAGCAATTCGAGGCATCTTCCCTTTCCAAATAAATTTGATAACTAGCTTTTCCAAGTCTGCAAAGTAGGTTGTTGGAATTTTGATTGGGATTGCATTGAATCTGTAGATGAGTTTGGGTAGAATTGACATCTTAATGACATTTAGCCTTCCTATCCATGAACATGGAATATTTTTCCATCTTTTAAGGTCCCCTTCTATTTCTTTTAGTAGAGTTATGTAGTTTTCTTTGTATAGGTCTTTTACATCTTTGGTTAAGTTGATTCCTAGGTACTTGATTTTTTTAGTTGCTATTGAAAATGGTATCTTTTTCTTGAGTGTCTCTTCAGTTTGTTCATTTCTAGCATATAGAAACATTACTGACTTATGTGCATTAATCTTGTATCCCGCTACTTTGCTAAATTTGTTTATTAGGTCTAGTAGGTGTATCGTTGATTTCTCAGGGTTTTCTAGATATAAGATCATATCATCTGCAAACAATGACAGTTTTACTTCTTCTTTTCCAATTTGGATGCCTTTTATTTCTTTGTCTTGCCGGATTGCCCTGGCTAGCACTTCCAGCACAATGTTGAATAACAGTGGTGACAGCGGGCATCCTTGTCTTGTTCCTGATCTTAGAGGGAAGGCTTTCAGTCTCTCACCATTGAGTACTATGCTGGCTGTGGGTTTTTCATATATGCTCTTTATCATGTTGAGGAAGTTTCCTTCAATTCCTACCTTTTGAAGTGTTTTTATCAAAAAGGGATGTTGGATTTTGTCAAATGCTTTTTCAGCATCTATTGAGATGATCAATTGATTTTTCCCTTTCGAGTTTTTAATGTGTTGTAATACATTGATTGTTTTTCTGATGTTGAACCATCCTTGCATGCCTGGAATGAACCCCACTTGGTCATGGTGTATGATTTTTTTAATGTGTCTTTGGATTCGATTTGCAAGTATTTTGTTGAGGATTTTTGCATCTATATTCATTAGGGAGATTGGCCGGTAGTTTTCCTTTTTTGTAGCATCTTTGCCTGGTTTTGGTATTAGATTGATGTTAGCTTCATAAAATGAGTTAGGTAGTGTTCCATTTTTTTCAATGTTTTGAAAGAGTTTGAGTAAGATTGGTGTCAGTTCTTTCTGGAAAGTTTGGTAGAATTCCCCTGTGAAGCCATCTGGCCCTGGGCATTTATTTGTGGGAAGATTTTTGATGACTGATTGGATCTCTTTGCTTGTGATGGGTTGGTTGAGGTCTTCTATTTCTTCTCTGGTCAGTCTAGGTTGTTCATATGTTTCCAGGAAATTGTCCATTTCTTCTACATTATCCAGTTTGTTGCCATACAGTTGTTCATAATATCCTCTTATAATTTTTTTAATTTCTTCAGGATCTGCAGTTATGTCACCTTTTTCATTCATTATTTTGTTTATATGGGTCTTCTCTCTTTTTGATTTTGTCAGTCTAGCTAGGGGTTTGTCAATCTTGTTGATCTTCTCAAAGAACCAACTTTTGGTGATATTTATCCTTTCTATTGTTTTTTTGTTCTCTATGTCATTTATTTCTGCTTTAATCCTTGTTATTTCTTTTCTTCTACTTGGTTTAGGATTGGTTTGCTGTTCATTTTCTAGCTTCTTCAGTTGATCCATTAGTTCTTTGATTTTGGCTCTTTCTTCCTTTTTAATATATGCGTTTAGTGCTATAAATTTCCCCCTTAGCACTGCTTTTGCTGCATCCCATAGGTTTTGGTATGTTGTGTTCTCATTTTCATTCGTCTCTATATATTTAGCAATTTCTCTTGCTATTTCTTCTTTAACCCACTGATTGTTTAGGAGTGTGTTGTTTAACCTCCAGGTATTTGTGAATTTTCTAAGTCTCTGATGGTTATTGACTTCTAATTGTATTCCATTGTGGCCAGAGAATGTGCTTTGAATAATTTCAATCTTTTTAAATTTATTGAGGCTTGTTTTATGTCCCAGCATATGATCTATTCTGGAGAAAGTTCCGTGAGCACTAGAAAAGTATGTGTATCCTGGTGATTTGGGATGTAATGTCCTGTAGATGTCTGTTAAATCTAATTCATTTATCAGATTGTTTAGGTTTTCAATTTCCTTATTGGTCTTCTGTCTGGTTGATCTATCTATAGGAGAGAGTGATGTGTTGAAGTCTCCCACAATTATTGTGGAAACATCAATTGCTTCCTTTAGTTTTGCCAATGTTTCTCTCATGTATTTTGTGGCATCTTGATTGGGTGCATAGACATTTACGATTGTTATTTCTTCTTGCTGAATTGCCCCTTTTATTAGTATGTAGTGGCCTTCTTTGTCTCTCAAAACATCCCTGCATTTGAAGTCTATTTTATCTGAGATTAATATTGCTACACCTGCTTTCTTTTGGCTGTAGCTTGCATGAAATATTTTTTTCCATCCTTTCACTTTCAATTTCTTTGTGTCCCTGTGTCTAAGATGAGTCTCTTGTATGCAACATATTGATGGTTCATTTTTTTTGATCCATTCTGCGAATCTATATCTTTTAATTGGGGAGTTTAATCCATTTACATTCAACGTTAAAACTGTGAAGGCATTTCTTGAATCGGCCATCTTATCCTTTGGATTATGTTTGCCATATTTTTCCCTCTCTCTATTAATATCCTTTATTGTACCCATACCGAATCTCTTTAGTACTGAACCTTTCTCCAAGTCTCTCTGTCCTGTCTTTGTTTCTCTGTCTGTAGGGCTCCCTTTAGTATCTCCAGTAGGGCAGGTCTCTTGTTAGCAAATTCTCTCAGCATTTCTTTGTCTGTGAAAAATTTAAGCTCTCCCTCAAATTTGAAGGAGAGCTTTGCTGGATAAAGTATTCTTGGCTGGAAATTCCTCTCTCTCAGAATTTTAAATATATCGTGCCATTGCCTTCTCGCCTCCATGGTGGCTGCTGAGTAGTCACTACTTAGTCTTATGCTGTTTCCTTTGTATGTGGTGAATTGCTTTTCTCTTGCTGCTTTCAGAACTTGCTCCTTCTCTTCTATGTTTGACAGTGTGATCAGTATATGTCTCGGAGTGGGTTTTTTTGGATTTATTCTATTTGGAGTTCGCTGAGCATTTATGATTTGTGTATTTATGTTGTTTAGAAGATTTGGGAAGTTTTCCCCAACAATTTCTTTGAATACTCTTCCTAGACCTTTACCCTTTTCTTCCCCTTCTGGGACACCAATGAGTCTTATATTCGGACGCTTCATATTATCTATCATATCCCTGAGGTCCATTTCGAGTTTTTCAATTTTTTTCCCCATTCTTTCTTTTATGCTTTCATTTTCCATTCTGTCATCTTCCAGGTCACTGATTCGTTGTTCAACTTCCTCTAGTCTTGTACTATGAGTGTCCAGAATCTTTTTAATTTGGTCAACAGTTTCTTTAATTTCCATAAGATCATCCATTTTTTTATTTAGTCTTGCAATGTCTTCTTTATGCTCTTCTAGGGTCTTCTTGATTTCCTTCATATCCCGTACTAGGGTCTCATTGTTCATCTTTAGTTCTTTGAGTAGCTGCTCTAGGTGTGTCTCTTCTGGTCTTTTGATTTGGGTGCTTGGGCTTGGGTTATCCATATCGTCTGGTTTTTTCATATGCTTTATAATTTTCTGTTGTTTTTGGCCTCGTGGCATTTGCTGTCCTTGATAGGGTTCTTTTAGGGTTTGTAGACCAGTTGAAGTCCTTATCTGTAATTTATCAGATCTACAGCTTCGTGGAGTACACTTTCTCTAACTAACCAGCAGGTGGCGTCCACGAGCCACCTGTTCTCCACAAGCCAGATCTCCCCTGCTTAGCCTTTTTGGTGAGTGGGGGAGTGAGTCTTGTGGGGCCCAATTGGTGTCCCAAGCTTGCGTGTGTAGTTGGTGTTGCCTGCCCTGTATGTGGGGCGTGTTTCTGGGCAGTCGGGGAGGGGGGGTGGCCCTAACAATCAAATCTCCCTGATGATCCTAGAGTTTTAAAGCTACTGCAATAGTCTAATCCTTCAGTTCAGTCCTGCCACAGTTTGTCTCTGCCACTGACCCACAAGTCTTTGGTATTGGCGTATGGCTCCTGAGACTTGCAAGTGGGCCCCTCTTCCAGGCTGTGCACCCCGGGTCCTCTGTTGAGGGATGACTGTGCTATGTCACAGGTGAGTGCCGTCCCCCCAGGGCAGTTCTGGGCTGCTGGGCTGTGTTGGGAGGCTCCCAGTCTGCTCAAATGATGGCTGAATGGGGCTCTGTTAATTCACACTGCTCCCCCTTCCCAGCTCTGGGACATTCAGCTGAGGTTGCAGGGAAGGCTAATGTCCACGCCCAGTTTTGTGGTGTGTGCCTGTTATTTGAAGCACTTCCGTCACACTGGGTTGTCTGGGGCAGCTCTGGGCTATGGGGCTGGCGATGGGCAGGAGTGTTTCCTGTCCACCAGGATGGTGGCTGTGAGCGGACACCCCCCTTTTCTTGGGAAGTTGTGTTGTTTAGTGAATTTTCTCAGCCACTGGATTATTGCCTTTTGTCTCAGAGCTCTCTTATTTCTGCTCTTGACTTGACGTGCCCAAATTTCAATTCTTTGAAGCTTTCTGTATTGAGCTTCTTAGAGTAATTGTTTTAGAAAAAGCAAAAAGGATTTAAAAAAAAAAAAAAAAAAAAAAAAAAAAAAAAAACGGCCCTCCTCAGAGATCTAATGGGTTATTGAAATGCTAATAGACAAAGCAACCAGGGCCATTAAGGAAAGGTGCCCTGGGCAGAGAGATCAGCCTTGCTTCGGGATTTGCATATGCGCCTCAAGGCCTGATCTCCGCCCTTCCCCTTTCTGTGTTCACCAGAACTCCAAAAATCCTCTGCTTTTACTTTGGAGCTTCTCGTGTTGTTTTCCTTCTATGCCCGTCTCCTCTCTGCTGGGCTGGCTGCTCTCAGAGTCTCTGGTGTCTGGCCTCAGTCTATCTATGGTTGGAGTTTGAATCAGTAGAATGAGTTTCCGATGAGAGCAGCCACTGCAATTCTCCCTTCTCCTTCCTGGAGCTGACAGCCCCTCCTCCCCCGGGACTGAGCCTGGCAGGGAGGGGCGCGGGTCCCCTGGCCGCAAAAACTTACAGATTTCGCTGATCTCAGCAGTTCCACGTTTTCATGAGTGTTGTATGAAGTATGCCCAAAGACAGATTGCTCTGTGGTGTCCAGTCCACGCAGTTCCTGGCTTTTTACCTACTTTCCTGGAGGAGTAACTAAAACATACAGCTCACCAGTCTGCCATCTTGCCCCGCCTCCAATTAATTTTAATTGCCAATTTAAAAATGGGCAAAAGACATGAATAGACATTTTTCCAAAGAGGAAATACAAATGGCTAAAAGTACAAGAAAAGATGCTCATCTTCACTAGCTATTAGGGAAATGCAAATCAAAATTACAATGAGCTAACGTTTCACACCTACTAGAATGGCTGCAATTAAACAAACAGGCAACAATAAGTGTTGGAGAGGATGTGGAGAAAAAGGAAAACTTATTCACTGCTAAGGGGAATGTAAAATGGTATAGCTGCTGTGGAGGATGGTTTGGTGGTTCCTCAGAATGCTGCATACAGAGTTGCCTTACAATCCAGCAATCCCGCTACTCAGTACATACCCAGAAGATCCAAAAGCAGGGACGCAAACAGACACTCGCACACCAATATTCATGGCAGCATTATTCACAATTGCCAAAAGATGGAAACAACCCAAGTGTCCATCAACAGATGAATGGATAAACAAAATGTGGTATACGTACAATGGAATATTATTCAGCAGTAAGAAGGAATGAAGTCCTGAAGCATGCAACAACACGGATGAACCCTGAGGACATTATGTTGATTGACATAAGTCAGACAACAAAGGAAAAATATTGTATGATCTCACTAGTATGAACTAATTATAATATGTACTTTCATAGACATAAAATCTAGAACATAGTTTACCGGGAAATAGAATCAGGCTAGAGAATGGGGAGCATTTGCTTAATATATGCAGATATTTAACTAGGTTGAACTTAAATGTTTGGAAATGGATAGAGGTGATGGTAGCATGCTATTGTGAATACAATTAACAGTGCTGAAAGTGTATGAATGAGATTGAAAGGGGAAGTTTAGAATCATGTAGGTCACCAGAAGGAAAGCTAGAGCTTAAAACATGGGATTATATATATAATACAGGGAATCTTGTGGTGGATGATAAGTGCGATTAACTATACAAATATTAAAAAGTTCTTTTATGAACTAGAACAAATGTACAACTTCTTGTATTAACAACGAATTAATAATAGAGTGGTATATGGGAAACAATGTACCTATTTCAAAGTATGGACTACAGTTAACAGTAATATCTTAATATCTTTTCATCAACAGTAAAAAATGTACCACTCCATTACCAGGGGTCAATAATAGGGGGTAGGGGGGATATGGGATGTTTTGAGATTTCTTTTTTGTTTTTCGGAGTAATGAAATATTGTAAAATTGAATGTCGAATTAATGCACAATTATGTGAGCCACTGACTGTATACTTTGGATGGATTGTACGGTGTGTGAATATATCTCAATAAAATTGCATAAAAACAAAACAATGTGATACCATTTCACACCCATCAGAATGGCTACTATTAAAAAATAGAAAATTACAAGTGTTGGAGAGCATGTGGATAAACAGCAATCATTGCTGTGGAAGACAGTTTGGCAGTTCCTCAGGAAACTGGCAATCCTAATGTTAGGTATATAAGCAAAAGAATTGAAAGCAGGGACTTGAACAGATATTAAGCAGTATTACTTAAAACTGCCAAAGGATTGAAGCAACCCAAGTGTCCATCAACCATGAAGGGATAAACAAAATGTGGTAAATATATACAATGGATTATTATTCAACATTAAAAAAGAATGAAGTTCTGATTTCACACAACACTGATGAACCTAGAAGATAACATGTTGAGTGAAATAAGACAGAAACGGACAAATATTGGATGATCTCACTGATATGATATAATTAGAATAAGCAAACTCACAGTGTCAGAATCTAGGATATAGGTTAACAGGGGCTGGTTTACAGGTAGGGAATGGGGAATTAATGCTTAAATTGTACAGAATTTCTATTTGGGTTGCTGGGAAAGGTTTGGTAATGGACGGTGGTGATGACAGCACAGCATTATGAATATAATTAATAGCACTGAATTATATACGTGAATGTGGTCAAAAGGGGAAATTTTAGCTTGTATATATGTTACTAGGATAAAAATAAAAAGAAAAAACAGGACTGCACAACACAGTGAACTCTACGGTAAACAATGGACTACAGGTAGTACAATCATAAAAATGTTCTTTCATGAATTATAATGTGTATCACACTAATGCAAGGTGTATTTTAATAGGGTGATATAACAACTCTATATTTTATGTATTTTATGCATGATATTTCTATAAACCTACAAATTCTTTAACAACAAAAAAATACTAATAAAGAATAAATTAAATTTAAAAATATCTAATATACTGGAAAGAATGTGAGCATTGGAGCCACAGGGCATCAGTTTCAAGCTTCATCCTTGTTAACTATATGATAGTTGACAAGCTACTTTATTCCCTCAACTTTATTACCCTCAGATAGTAAAGATAAAATAAGAATGTATGTGAAAGTCTCTGAAGCTGTAAAGTATTTACAATACTTAATCATCAGTATTATTTAAAAGTCTCTGCAGTTTTAAGCTTAATGATTCTGTTCTTCACTAGAGCTAGGTGAGCTATTACAGTGATTTTAAGATTTTAATAATATTTTAATATTGCTACATAAGCTGCTGGAGTTTTCTGCTCAAAAGAGTAGCAAGCACTTTTAGAAAACAATTCACTAAGAGTTTAAATAAAATTATGCACACAATTTGTTTGCACCGTAAGATCAAATTTTGTTATATATGATGTGAATTTTTTCATAGTCCAATTCTTATAAACAATTAAATTATCTACTTGTCATGAGATTTACTTTGAAAATATTGTCTTTTTCCCATGTTTTTTTCCACTTATACTATATGCATCTTTATAGACCACCTCCTATGTTTTATATTTCACTAATACATAAACGATAACCTCAAATATTGCTGCATTACCAATATCTGTATTTCACGTAAGAATTAAGTCATGAACTCTGAATAGGCCATTGTTATAATACCAGATGATTGGATTAAGGAATCAAATTTTAACTCATCAGTAATTACAGATAATTGTCAAGATATATCCTTAAATAAACTTTTTACTAAAATATTCCATATCCAAATCATTTTTCATTTTGATTAATTTCCTAATGTTTTTGACAAGCTTTTATTTTCAACTTATTTGAAGCAAGCTCAGCATTAAGACCCACTGAAAATGAAAAGCATAAGACCTAGCCCTCATCCCACTGAAATTCTGAGCATTTTCTAATATAGTTTAAACTGTTTTTCTTAGGTTTTCAAACTAACTTTTTACTCTGTGTATGACAAAAATATAAAAGTGAAAACCCTTATTTTTCCATGGTATTGTAGCAATGGTACAATTAAAGTGACAATCACCTTATAAGCATCCTTTTGAACTTTATTATTCTAAAGTGGTTCTTGAAAATATGACAGATGCAAAATATAAATTTTACAAATCTCCCATTCAGTTTTTAGCAAAATTTTTTTGTTAATTTTTCTTTAAGATTGTAAACACATTTTCCTTTAGATAAAGTAAACATTATCCTTTTATAAGAAAGGCAAAGTAATAGGAATCCCTTTCTGAGATGAAATTACCTCATTTAATTAAGTTACCCACTTACATTTTGCTAATTGCTGGTGTAAATTATTCAGTGTGTTTATTAGATTTTTACATGGCTTCTTCGGAAGTATCTTCCAGGCTACATTTTTCTTGTCTCCAGTTCTGAGATTGAATGACAACAATAATATATTTGTTAGCAGGACTTTTTTTTGAGAAAATTATATTTTATATATATATATATAAAGAAAAAACACATTGAATAAAAAAATAAATATCCAAAATAGTCTAGTTAAGAATAGAAAAATACTAAAGACTACAGTAGTAAATTGGGAAGATGAATATTTTAAAATTTATTTTTATGTGGGCAGAACCTTGTATTAAATATAGCTTAAAATTTTATAATTATGTTGGTACTGAGTAAATTCCACTTGCATTGAAATCATGCTAATAAACACCACAAAGCTAAATGTGGTGACCATAACTCTCAAAATCCCACTTAAGGGTGTTTAGACATCTAAATATTGGGAAAATCCTATGACAAGGTGATTTGCTTGTTATAGACTAAGAAAAAGCACCATTGAAAACTTTCAATGAACTTATGAGCCACAGAGCTTATCAACATACTATGGTATATTTAAATATTTAATTCCTTAGTTTCCTAAAAGTATAAGTAAAAATTATTTTTGTTTTCTTTAGAAGAGATATAATCCATATTATAAAATTACTTGAATAAAGTATAACATTTCAAACTACTTTTGTAACTATAAAAGAGCAGATCTGACTGGACGTGGTAGCTTTGTTTGTAGGTCAGACTCCTATAATCTCCTTTATTTCAATTATTACAACATAATTACTCTTTAAACTATATTTGAAGCAGGAGAAGAAAAGAGTATGATGATAAAACATTATAAAGCCTTAGGACTTAAAACAATCTTGTTGATTCCATTCTTCATTTATTGAATCTTTTAAACCAATATAAACAGGAATGAATACTCATTTTAGAAAACTTGAAGAATGTAGAAGAAAAATAAATCACACATGTTTGAACAACTAAACACTATTAATATCTTGGGTACATTAACTTTTTAGCCTACTCTCCATTTACAGAGTTTTAAATTTATTGTTTTTTTAATGATTCAATTCCTATTTCATATGTAATTTTCACTTAACATTCTAAATGAACAGAAACATGATTTTAAATTTAAATGGTAATATACTATTTCATCCAGTCTATACAGCTGGTTATTTAATCATTGACCCTACTATGAAGACAGTCTTTGCTGTTCTCTTCATATAAAAACTTAATTTTTAATAATTAATTCCTTCCTCCCCCTAATTCTACTTATAGTAATTATAATGCATGTTCTTTTGCTTCAGTTATTTTCTCCCCAAAGTTACTTAAGTAGGGTACTGAACTAGAAATGGGTCTTGCTTAATGTGGTCACATTTCAAATGAAATGAATACTAATAAGCCCACCCAAATTAATTATATCTTACAGATTTAGACTTTTCCGTAAGGTTATCCGAAAAAATAGAAATTAACCTAAGATTGGCACTTCTAAATGCTTTTGAGAAGCCTAACTTTTAAAAACGTGTACTAGATGGAGATCAGTTATACAATGGGACTAAGCATAGCACGGCCGTGTAGTGGAATTTGCTGGACATTCTTCTTATGCTCTCTAAACTTCCCATGGAACAAAAAGGGTAAATATCACTTTGAATATTAATTGAAGAAAAAAGAGTGGATGGGAAAGCTTAAGCTGACAAAGGACAAATGTCTTGGGATCTATGATCTATCTTTTCACAAATAAGAATAAAAATAAGGATAGAACAGGGTCAAATTGCAGATGTGCTGCTATGTAGGTTTTATTACATTTACAATATGATCAGGAGCATGAAGCCCTGTGTTATAGTGAGAACACAATGTAGAAATAGTTTTTACATTATTTTCTTGATAAAACTTTTCAACACAACACACCATGTCTTACCATTCGCTGTAATTAAGGTTCCTTACTCATGTAATTTCCTCCTCTTGACCTAAAACTGGCTGGCTGGGTAAGAGAGTTACATCTCGTACCTGAGTTTGGATCTACAATAGCCTTCTACATCTTTATTTACGGTTACTTCCATTTACAAGGGCACTACTACATAAATAGTTACCAAAAATTAGTGGCATAAGTATTTGTTTTGGAGTCAGACAGTGCTACTTTCAAAAGCCAGTTATAGCAGTATAATCTATTTACCCTTTGATAATTACTTAAAAATCTAAGCTTTGATTTCCTTATCTGTCAGATGGGGCTAATAAAAACTACCTCACAAAGTATGGAGAATAATATAACTTGTGCTATGCATATAGCTTTATGCCTAGCACATATTGGATATTAATACTTTCCTCTTCTTCAGAAATTTCTTGACATTCAGAAAATACTCTATGTTATATGTATCCAAAAGTCAGAAAAGGAAAAGGAAACTCAAAGTTTCATACTCAGGATTTGTTTTTCTTTCAAATTTCAGGTAGGGGCTTCAGAAATTCTCAGTTAAGGAAAGTAAAAAGCTGTTAGTTCACTAGTCTATTCCTCC
The DNA here is from genome assembly GCF_015220235.1 of Choloepus didactylus. Lineage (NCBI taxonomy): Eukaryota > Metazoa > Chordata > Mammalia > Pilosa > Megalonychidae > Choloepus > Choloepus didactylus. The sequence goes on along the minus strand of NC_051310.1, from coordinate 113,146,705 downwards.
CATGGATTTGGAAAGGCAATAATATCAAGGAGGAATACTGACGTGTACAAATGACTGTTTCTTTGATTCTTTAACTCACTAGTGATCAAAACAGAAAGATAAAACAGTAAGTAGGAAGAGAAAAATTTCTTTTAACAAATTGAAGAAAAGTACAAAAAGAGGGGCTATGTAATTTACTGCCACAATAAACACAGTTACACTTATTACCACCTTTAACTTCAATATTTAAAAAATATATATATGTCATGTAACAAAAAAATGGGCAAAGAAAAAAATTGCTTTGTATTTAAAAAATTAAATATCACTGGTAAAGAATTAAATGTTCCTGGTAAGGAATCTTTGACTTTATCCATCCCACATATAAAGTAGCCATTATGTACAAAATACATACCATATTTGCTTGGTTAGGCTTTCAATGAATAAAAGCTTTCTGACAGCATATTTTCTTTATAATAGAAGATTATTTGCTAAACTTTTCTAATGGTTTAGGCATTTGAGGTTTTTGACATGATAAAAGTGAGTATTAATCTAAGCTATCAGAACAAAATAAAAAGGCTTTACAATGAAAAGAACTTGTTAAAGAATTGGAGAAAAACCTAGTCACATCAATATATGTAAGTTGTAAAAGTTATATTGGAAGGGGGAAAATAAATGGAACAAAATTAAGTTTCAATGGCTAAGAGATTTATTTCAAACAGAGTTGAGGGGTCATTCTGGAGGTTATTCTTATGCATTATACTACTTTAAGTTTATAGCACATTAGAATAGCTAGAAGGAAATACCTGAAACTGTTGAACTGTAATCCAGTAGCCTTGATTCTTAATGGTGATTGTATAACTAGATAGCTTTTATCATGTGACTATGTGATTGTGAAAACCTGCAACTGACACCCCCTGAATCCAGTGAATGGGCAGAGATGAGTAATAAAATATAGACAAAAAATATAAAAATAAATAATGGGGGGTGATAAGGGGTATGGGATGTTTGGGGTATTCTTTTTTATATTTTAAAATTTTTAAATTGTTTTTATTTTATTTATTTATTTTTTGGAGTAGTGAAAATGTTCTAAAATTGACTGTGGTGATGAATGCGTAACAGCTATGTGACGATACTGTGAGCCATTGACTGTATACCTTGGATGAATTATATGGTATGTGAATATATCTTAATTAAATGGCAAAAAAAAAAAAGCTATACTGGTATTTGAGCTTTGGTGATGTAAGAAAGGGATAAGTTTAGCTTTCACATAGAGACAGCATGGAATAAGGGAAATGGAGGCAAAACCAGTTTAAACAAGCCCCGTGGTAAAGAGAAGAAAGAGAGAATCTGCCAGCTCCTTATATGGAAAAGTAACCATGGTTACTAGAATGTAAAGAGATATGAGGTAAAATCAGAGGTGGGAACTCACAGCAAAAAAAAAATTTTTTTAAACTAAATGAACTCTCTTGGATAGGCTGATCAGTTCAAAATCTCAATAATGAGCTAGTTGGCTCTCTTGGATAGGCTGTACAAATTAAAATCTCAAAAGATGAATTAGTTAGTGTTCTCGGATAGGCTGTAACCTCTGTAGTACCCAGTCAATGGGGAAACAGGGAAGGGACTTGCGAATTAGGAGTAGGAGATTTAAAGATCGCCATTATCTTCCTCTGGCGTGCCAGCCTACCATGTGTTTGGCTGGGCGCCCTATCCTGCAAGATCATAAATAAATTCTTTTCTCCTCCAGAACTGAGTGAGCGTTTATTCCCTTACAGGTACCGCTTTATTTCCAACAGGTGATAAACTAAATTGTAGTTCTTTTAAGTATGCCCAGTGGAGACGTAAAGTCATTGCATCAAATGCCTCTTCCCTGAATAACATAAGTATGTATGGACTGAAAATAAGAGACTGTTTCAAGGAAAACAAAATTTTTCTTATAAAGTAAAATATATTACTATAAAGTAAAATATAGCTTCAATAGCCATAACTTAAATATTATTTCAATAGAAAGAGAAGGAGGGCAGGGCAAGATGGCAGAGTGGTGAGGTGTACGTTTTAGTTACTCCTTCAGGGCAGTAGGTAGAAAGCCAGGAACTGCGTGGACCAGACACCACAGAGCAATTTGACTTTGGGCATACTTCATATAACACTCATGAACACGTGGAACAGCTGAGATCAGAGAAACCTGTAAGTTTTTGCAGCCAGGGGACCCGCGCCCCACGCTGCCAGGCTCAGTCCTGTGGGAGGAGGGGCCGTCAGCGCTGGGAAGGAGAAGGGAGAACTGCAGTGGCAGCTGTTATCAGAAACTCATTCTACTGATCCAAACTCCAATCATAGATGGACTGAGACCAGATGCCAGAGAATCCGGGAGTAGCCAGCCCAGCGGAGAAGAGATAGGGATAGCAAAAACAGCAAGAAAAACCCAAAAATAAAAGCAGAGGCTTTTTGCAGTTCTGATGAACATAGAACAGGGAAGGGCAGAGCTCAGGCAGAGTCAGGCTCATATGTAAATCCAGAAGACGATTTTCTTTGTCTGAAAAACAGGTTTCTCTGCTCCCTGGATAGTTCCTTAATGGCCCTAATTGCCTTGTCTCTTAGCATTTCAATAACCCATTAGATCTGCAAGGAGCACCTTTCCCTTTTTCTTTATCAAAAAAAAATCTTTTTCTCTTTTTCTAAAACAATTACTCTAAGAAGCCCAATACAGAAAGCCTCAAAGACTTGCAATTTGGGCAAGTCAAGACAAGAGCAGAACTAAGAGAGCTCTGAGACATGAGGCAATAAACCAGTGGCTGAGAAAATTCACTAAACACCACAACTTCCCAAGAAAAGGGGGGCGTCCCCTCATAGCCATCTTCCTGGTGGGCAGGGAACACTCCTGCCAGTCGCCGGCCCCATAGCCCAGAGCTACCCCAGACAACCCAGTGTGATGGAAAGTGTTTCCAACAACACACACACATACCACAAAATCAGGTGTGGAATTAGCCTTCCCTGCACCCTCAGCTGGTTATCCCAGAACCGGGAAGGCGGAGCAGTGTGAATTAACACGCACCATTCAGCAATCCTTTCAACAGACTGGGAGAGTCCCTACACAGCCCTGCAGCCCAGAACTGCCCTGGGGGGTGGCACTCACCTGTGACATAGCACAGTGATCCCTCAACAGAGGGCCTGGGGTTGCACAGCCTGGAATAGGGACCCACTCACAAGTCTCAGGGGCCATATGCCAATACCAAGGACTTCTGGGTCAGCGGCAGAGACAAACAGTGGCAGGACTGAACTGAAGGATTAGACTATTGCAGCAGCTTTAAATCTCCAGGAACACCAGGGAGATTTGATTGTTAGAGCCACCCCTCCTTCGTGACCACCCAGACACTTGCCCCATATACAGGGCGGGCAACACCAACTACACACGCAAGCTTGGCACACCAATTGGACCCCACAAGACTCACAACCCCACTCACCACAAAGACAAAGCAGGGGAGAACTGGCTTGAGGGGAATAGGTGGCTCGCGGATGCCACCTGCTGATTAGTTAGAGAAAGTATACTCCACAAAGCTGTGGAACTGAAAAATTAGAGATAAGGGTTTTAATAAGTCTACAAATCCTCAAAGAACTCTATAAAGTTAAGCAAATGCCAAGAGGCGAAAAACAACAGAAAACTTTAAAGCATATGAAAAAACAAGACAATATGGGTAACCCAAGCCCAAGCACCCAAATCAAAAGATCAGAGGAGACACAGTACTTAGACCAATTAATCAACGAACTAAAGATAAACAATGAGACCATGGCACAGGATATAAAGGACATGAAGAAGAGCATGGCACAGGATATAAAGAACATGTAGAAGACATCAGGAGAGCATAAAGAAGAAATTTCAAGGGTAAATAAAAAAACAGATGATCTTATGGAAATTAAAGAAACTGTTGACCAAATTAAAAAGATTCTGGATACTCATAGTACAAGACTAGAGGAAGATGAACAATGAATCAGTGACCTGGAAGATGACAGAACGGAAAATGAAAGAACAAAAGAAAGAATGGGGAAAAAATTGAAAAAATCGAAATGGACCTCAGAGATATGATAGATAACATAAAACGTTCAAATATAAGACTCACTGGTGTCGCAGAAGGGGAAGAAAAGGGCAAAGGTTTAGGAAGAGTATTTAAAGAAATTGTTGGGGAAAACTTCCCAAATCTTCTAAACACCATAAATACACAAATCATAAATGCCCAGCGGACTCCAAATAGAATAAATCCAAATAAACCTACTCTGAGAGATATTCTGATCACACTGTCAAATACAGAAGAGAAAGAACAAGTTCTGAAAGCAGCAAGAGAAAAGCAATTCACCACATACAAAGGAAACAGCATAAGACTAAGTAGTGACTACTCAGCAGCCACCATGGAGGCGAGAAGGCAGTGGCATGACATTTAAAATTCTGAGTGAGAAAAACTGCCAACCAAGAATTCTTTATCCACCAAAACTCTCCTTCAAATTTGAGGGAGAGCTTAAATTTTTCAGAGATAAACAAATGTTGAGAGAATCTGCTAACAAGAGACCTGTGCTACTTGAGATACTAAAGGGAGGCCCACCAACAGAGAAACAAAGGAAGGAGAGAATGATACGGAGAAAGGTTCAGCACTAAAGAGATTCAGTATGGGTACATTAAAGGACATTAATAGAGAGAGGGAAAAAATATATATGACAAACATAAACCAAAGGATAAGAGGGCTGATTCAAGAAATGCCTTCACAGTAATAACGTTGAATGTAAATGGATTAAACTCCCCAATTAAAAGATACAGATTCACAGAATGGATAAAAAAAAATGTACCATCAATACGTTGCATACAAGAGACTCATCTTAGACACAGGGACACAAAGAAATTGAAAGTGAAAGGATGGAAAAAAATATTTCATGCAAGCTACAGCCAAAAGAAAGCAGGTGTAGCAATATTAATCTCAGATAAAATAGACTTTAAATGCAAGGATGTTACGAGGGACAAAGAAGGCCACTACATACTAATAAAAGGGGCAATTCAACAAGAAGAAAGAACAATCATAAATGTTTATGCACCCAATCAAGGTGCCACAAAATACATGAGAGAAACACTGGCAAAACTAAAGGAAGCAATTGATGTTTCCACAATAATTGTGGGAGACTTCAACACATCACTCTCTCCTATAGATAGATCAACCAGACAGAAGACCAATAAGGAAATTGAAAACCTGAACAATCTGATAAATGAATTGGATTTAACAGACATATATAGAACATTACATCCCAAATCACCAGGATACACATTCTTCTCTAGTGCTCACGGAACTTTCTGCAGAATAGATCATATGCTGGGACATAAAACAAGGCTCAATAAATTTTAGAAAATTGAAATTATTCAAAGCACATTCTCTGAACACAATGGAATACATTTAGAAGTCAATAACCACCAGAGACTTAGAAAAATCACAAAAACCTGGAGTTTAAACAACACGCTCCTAAACAATCAATGGGTTAAAGAAGAAATAGCAAGAGAAATTGCTAAATATATAGAGATGAATGAAAATGAAAACAGAACATACCGAAACCTATGGGATGGACTGGTGTTGATGTTGTTACAAACACTGGGACTGGCGGTTTGATGTGCTGGGCCCTCTATTGCGGGGCTTGTTACTGCAAAGGAGAGGTTAAACTTGCATATATTTGTGCCTAAGAGTCTCCCCGAGTACCTCTTTGCTGCTCAGATGTGGCCCTCTCTCTCTGCCACCTCAGCAGGTGAACTCACTGCCCTCCCCCTATGTGGGACCCGACTCCAAGGGGTGTAAATCTCCCTGGCAACGCAGGATATGACTCCTGGGATGAATCTGGACCCGGCATCGTGGGATTGAGAACATCTTCTTGACCAAAAAGGGGATGCAAAATGAGACAAAATACTTTCACTGGCCGAGAGATTTCAAGTGGAATTGAGAGGTCACTCTGGTGGACATTCTTATGCACTATATAGATAACAACTCTTCGGTTTTAATGTATTGGAATAGCTAGAAGTAAATACCTGAAACTACCAAACTCCAACCCAGTAGTCTGGACTCCTGAAGATGACTATATAATAATGTAGATTACAAGGGGTGATAGTGTGATGCTGAAGGCCTCATGGATCACAATCCCTTTGTCTAATGTGTGGATGGATGGGTAGAAAAGTGGGGACAAAAACTAAATGACAAATAGGGTGGCATGGGGGGATGGTTTGGGTGTTCTTTTTTTACTTTTATTTTTTATTCTTATTCTGATTCTTTCTGATGTAAGGAAAATGTTCAGAAATACATTGTGGTGATGAATGCATAACTATATGATCGTACTGTGAATAGCTGATTGTATACCATGGATGATTGTATGGTTTGTGAATATATTTCAATAAAACTGAATTAAAAAAAAAAAAAAAAAAACAACTATGGGATGCAGCAAAAGCAGTACTGAGGGGAAAATTTATAGCACTAAACGCATACATTAAAAAGGAAGAAAGAGCCAAAATCAAAGAACTAATGGATCAACTGAAGAAGCTAGAAAATGAACAACAAACCAATCCTAAACCAAGTAGAAGAAAAGAAATAACAAGGATTAAACAGAAATAAATGACATAGAGAACAAAAAAACAATACAGACGATAAACAACACCAAAAGTTGGTTCTTGGAGAAGATCAACAAGATTGACAAGACCCTAGCTAGACTGACAAAATCAGAAAGAGAGAAGACCCATATATACAAAATAATAAATGAGAAAGGTGACATTACTGTGGATCCCAAAGAAATTAAAAAAATTATAAGAGGATACTATGAACAACTGTATGCCAACAAACAGGATAATGTAGAGGAAATGGACAATTTCCTATAAACATATGAACAACCTAGACTGCCCAGAGAAGAAAAAGAAGACCTTAACCCACCAATCACAAGCAAAGAGATCCAATCAGTCATCAAAAAGCTTCCCACAAATAAATGCGCAGGGACAGATGACTACACAGGGGAATTCTACCAAACTTTCCAAAAAGAAGTGACACCAATCTTACTTAAACTCTTTCAAAACATTGAAGAAAATGGAACACTACCTAACTCATTTTATGAAGCTAACATCAACCTAATACCAAAACCAGACAAAGATGCTACAAAAAAGGAAAACTACAGTCCTATCTCCCTAATGAATATAGATGCAAAAATTCTCAACAAAATACTTGCAAATCAAATCCAAAGACAAATTTAAAAAATCAAATAACATGACCAAGTGGGGTTCATTCCAGGCATGCCAGGATGGTTCAACATAAGAAAATCAATCAATGTATTACAACCCATTAACAAATCAAAAGAGAAAAATCAAATGATCATCTCAATAGATGCTGAAAAAGGATTAGACAAAATCCAACATCCCTTTTTGATAGAAACACTTCAAAAGGTAGGAATTGAAGGAAACTTCCTCAATATGATAAAGAGCATATATGAAAAACCCACAGCCAGCATAGGACTCAATGGTGAGAGACTGAAAGCCTTCCCTCTAAGATCAGGAACAAGACAAGGATGCCCGCTGTCACCACTGTTATTCAACACTGTGCTGGAAGTGCTAGCCAGGGCAAGCCGGCAAGACAAAGAAATAAAAGGCATCCAAATTGGAAAAGAAGAAGTAAAACTGTCATTATTTGTAGATGATATGATCTTATATCTGGAAAACCCTGAGAAATTGATGATACAGCTACTAGAGCTAATAAACAAATTTAGCAAAGTAGCAGGATACAAGATTAATGCACATAAATCAGGAATGTTTCTATTGCTAGAAATGAACAAACTGAAGAGACACTCAAGAAAAAGATACCATTTTCAATAGCAACTAAAAAAATCAAGTACCTAGGAATGAACTTAACCAAAGATGCAAAAGACCTATACAAAGAAAACTACATAGCTCTACTAAAAGAAATAGAAGGGGACCTTAAAAGGTGGAAAAATATTCCATGTTCATGGATAGGAAGGCTAAATGTCATTAAGATGTCAATTCTACCCGAACTCATCTACAGATTCAATGCAATCCCAATCAAAATTCCAACAACCTACTTTGCAGACTTGGAAAAGCTAGTTATCAAATTTATTTGGAAAGGGAAGATGCCTCGAATTGCTAAAGACACTCTAAAAAAGAAAAATGAAGTGGGAGGACTTACACTCCCTGACTCTGAAGATTATTAAAAAGCCACAGTTATCAAAACAGCATGGTACTGGCACAAAGATAGACATATTGATCAATGGAATTGAATTGAGAATTTGGAGATAGACCCCCAGATCTACAGCCGACTGATCTTTGATAAAGCCCCCAAAGTCACTGAACTGGGATATAACAGTCTTTTCAACAAATGGGGCTGGGAGAGTTGGATATCCATATCCAAAAGAATGAAAGAGGACCCCTTCACCTCACACCCTACACAAAAATTAACTCAGAGTGGATCAAAGATCTCAATACAAAAGACAGTACCATAAAACTCCTAGAAGATAATGTAGGGAAACATCTTCAAGACCTTGTATTAGGCGGCCACTTCCTAGACTTCACATCCAAAGCACAAGAAACCAAGTAAAAAATAGATAAATGGGAACTCCTCAAGCTTAGAAGTTTCTGTACCTCAAAAGAATTTGTCAAAAAGGTAAAGAGGCAGCCAACTCAATGGGAAAAAATTTTTGGAAACCATGTATCTGACAAAAGACTGATATCTTGCATATATAAAGAAATCCTGCAACTCAATGACAATAGTACAGACAGCCCAATTATAAAATGGGCAAAAGATATGAGAAGACAGTTCTCTGAAGAGGAAATACAAATGGCCAAGAAACAAATGAAAAAATGATCAGCTTCACTAGCTATTAGGGAGATGCAAATTGAGACCACAATGAGATACCACCTCACACCAACTAGAATGGCTGCCATTAAACAAACAGGAAACCACTAATGCTGGAGAGGATGTGAAGAAATTGGGACTCTTATTCATTGCTGGTGGGACTGTGTAATGGTTCAGTCACTCTAGAAGTCAGTCTGGCACTTCCCTAGAAAACTAGATACAGAGTTACCCTTTGATCCAGTGATTGCACTTCTCGGTATATACCTGGAAGATCTGAAAGCAGTGACACGAACAGATATCTGCACGCCAATGTTCATAGCAGCATTATTCACAATTGCCCAGAGATGGAAACAACTGAAATGTCCTTCAACAGATGAGTGGATAAATAAAATGTGGTATATACACATGATAGAATACTACGTGGCAGTAAGAAGGAACGATGTCGTGAAACATATGACAACATGGATGAACCTTGAAGACATAATGCTGAGCGAAATAAGCCAGGCACAAAAAGAGAAATATTATATGCTAACATTAATGTGAACATTGAGAAATGTAAAACAAATGGTTTATAATGTAGAATGTAGGGGAACTAGTGATAGAGAGCAATTAAGGAAGGGGGAACAATAATTCAATAAGAACAGATAAGCTATCGTGTGTAAATTTAACGTTTTGGGAATGCCCAGGAATGACTATGGTCTGTTAATTTCTGATGGTTATAGCAGGAACAAGTTCACAGAAATGTTGCTATATTAGGTTACTTTCTTGGGGTAGAGTAGGAACATGTTGGAAGTAAAGTAGTTATCTTAGGTTAGTTGTCTTTTTCTTACTCCCTTGTTATAGTCTGTTTGAAATGTTTTTTTATTGTATGTTTTTAAAAAATTTTTAATTTATTTTATTTTTTATATAGTTAATTTTTAAAATAAGGGATATTTTTAAAAAAATGAAATAAATATGCAGAGACCCCTTGAGGAGCTGGTGGAGAATGCAGGGGTATTGGGCTTCCCCACCTTGATGGTTGCTAATGTACTCACAGACATAGGGGACTGGTGGTTTGATGGGTTGAGCCCTCTACCACAGGATTTGCCCTTGGGAAGACTGTTGCTGCAAAGGAGAGGCTAGGCCTCCCTATAATTGTGCCTAAGAGCCTCCTCCCGAATGCCTCTTTGTTGCTCAGATGTGGCCGTCTCTCTCTAGCTAAGCCAACTTTGCGGGTGAAATCACTGTCCTCCCCTCTACGTGGGATCTGACACCCAGGGGAGTGAATCTCCCTGGCAACATGCAATATGACTCTCGGGGAGGAATCTTGACCCAGCATCGTGGGATGGAGAATATCTTCTTAACCAAGAGGGGGATGTGAAAGGAAATGAAATAAGCTTCAGTGGCAGAGAGATTCCAAAAGGAGCCGAGAGGTCATTCTGGTGGGCACTCTTACACACAATATAGACAACTGTTTTTAGGTTCTAGTGAATTGAAATAGCCAGCAATAAATACCTGAAACTATCAAACTACAACCCAGAACCCATGAATCTTGAATATGATTGTATAAAAATGTAGCTTATGAGGGGTGACAATGGGATTGGGAAAGCCATATGGACCACACTCCCCTTTGTCTAGTTTATGGATGGATGAGTAGAGAAATGGGGGAAAGAAAAAAACACACAAACAAACAAAAAAAGGCACCCAGTGTTCTTTTTCACTTTAATTGCTCTTTTTCACTTTAATTATTATTCTTGTTATTTTTGTGTGTGTGGTAATGAAGGTGTCAGGGATTGATTTTGGTGATGAATGCACAACTATGTAATGGTACTGTGAACAATCAAATGTACGATTTGTTTTGAATGACTGCACGATATGTGAATATGTCTCAATAAAATGAATTAAAAAAAAAAGACGGAAATTTAAGAAATCCTTATATTCCTAGAGTGTAAAGGTGATGAAATTATGTATAATATAAAAGTTATTTAAAATATTAAAACATTATTCATTAATTTTCCTATGAGGATTATTTAATATTCTAAAGTATTACACAGGACAACAAACAGGATGAAAGCATTAATCAAGAAATAGTGTTTTAAATTCAATTCTTGATTCTACGCACACTCATATGACTGAAGGAAAATAAACTTGTTCTATTCTAACCTCAATTTTCCTTAGGCTAAATATCTAAGTAAGCATGCAATTATAATGTTTCTTACATATTTAAAGATCTGAGGATTAAAGGCATATTTTCTTTCCAATGAACCCTTCTCTAATACTTTAAATCTACCCCATCAGAACATAGTAAGAGTTGATTCAAAGATGGTAATAACTACAAATACAAAGAAAACAATGTATCGCAAAGGAATTCTAGTTACCGTTAATAAAATATACAATTACATACATATACAATGAGGTTATGAATTATTAGGTGCTGAATCACTAAAATGTACTTACTGAGAAATAGTGTTGGTATCTAGGTCAACACAACTAACATCTGGTGGAGGATCATAGAGATCAAAGTATCTTGAATCAATCCCTACTATGAATGGGCATGGTGCACTTAAGACGTCTGCTAAAGCCAGTGGGCAGAGAGGAACATATGGGCATGGCCAGTGAAAAGGGAAAATCATCTTGAATAAACAGAAGATAGGAGAATATTTAGCTTTTTAAAACTGAAGCATGAATTATCAGTACACAAAAAAATTACTTTTAAGTACTTATATGTAAAGCCAAATGCTTACAATAGATAAAATAATTATAATTAGAGTTAATGGTCAGGAAATTAAAATTGCTTCCACAACATAAAAACTCATTAGTCTCTGAATTTTAATTAAGCATTAAAATAGCTTCAAATTATATGACTAAATGAATTTTAAAACTAAATTGATTGCCAGTAAGAAACTGTGATACTCACAGACACTAATGCTTCTGTCACACTGGTAAGCACAGAAGGCCGTAAAGAATGAACGAGAATTTTATGTTCTGTTACTGCAAACACGAGTAGTGTCACAGCATTTTCAGGACCTAAATTCTGAAGCAGTGTTGAAAACTTGCCACCACTGTCAATCCAAACAAGAATACTTATTCAAACGTGTAATTTAAAAAATAAAGATCCAAACACTCTTTATCTCAAATAATGAAAAACAGTAAATGATTAGGACTTGCTTGATATTAAATTTCATATATGACTGCTGTTCTTAGGTAGAAAAACATTGCATCACTAACACACCTTGAAAAGAATGCAGTTTTAGGAGATTTCAAAATCATTTGATTCTTTTGATTGTATTCAACATGGAAAAAATTCATCTGCTTCGTTTTATTCAAAAACCTCTGCTGTGTAGATAAGTAAATAATTCAACTTATAAAAGGAATGATTTGGCTGAATGGTAAAGACAAATCTTTCAATGGAAGTTTGTTTAACATAGCTCATCTTTCACTGCATTTATTAGAAAATCTACATGACTTCCAGGCCCACCTCTCTTAAGGTTAATACAAATATTAAAATCTGGATTTACAAAGAGATAGGAAATCAAGAGCTACAAAGTGATAAGACAGACATACAAAGCAAATTAATAGCCAAAACAATAAACTTAGACTTATATGATAACAAAGTACTGGATTGAAAAAGTAAATAATTCATTAAGCCAATCCAGTATTTTGTCTACACAATGGTGAACAACTGACTTAATTAATTAATCACGGAATTAAAATTTTAATAAAGGAAAACTAACAACAAAGCCTCTTGGAGAAATGAAAACATATATCCATACAAAACTTGTGCATGCTCATAGCTACATTATTCACAGTAGCCAAAAGTGGGGACAATCAAATGTCCATCAACTGCTGAATGAGTAATCAAAACATGGCATACCCATACAATGGAATATTATGTAGCAATAAAAATGAATGAAGAACTGATAGAGGTCTCAACATAGCTGAACTATGGAAACATTATGCTAGTTGAAAGAAGCCAGACACCAAAGGCCACATATTATATGATTCTATTTATACAGACTGTCTAGATTAGACATATCTGACAAAAGTAGATTAGGTTGCTAGGGTTAAGGGTGGGGTAGGGGTAGGGATGAAAAGAACAGGGACGTTGCTGCTAAATGGTATGTGGTTTCTTTTTGCAGTGATTAAAATAGTTGCACAACTCTATGAATATATTAAAAACCAGTGAATTGTAAATTTCAAATGGGTGAATTGTGTGGTATGTGAATTGTATCTCGATAAAGCTATATATATTTAAAAAGGCCTCTTGGGTAATTTAGCATCAGTTTTACATCATATCAGTCAGTATTTCTAATTTATTTGGGGCCCAAACAAAGGTTAAGAAAACACCAGTCACTCTGTACTAAGGGCTACTGATGAAATAATCTGCAATTCTTACAAAACTAATGTCAAAGATGGCAGGCGGTCTCCCTTAAGTGTGTGTTACATAATAACTTAATTACACTGTGAATATATCTCTGCTAGAAAAATAACACAGCTAATTAAATTTCAAGAAATGATAATGTAGAGAAAAAAAGTTTCATAATTTCTCAAAATTTTTAAGCTGATGAAATACACTGTTCCATTCTATAGTTTTACATTTATAATTATCTTTTTATTTTGGGTTACATTTAAAATTCATTGCATGTGCATGTTCTTCAGAAGATAATTAAAATTAAAAATAATTGTTTTTATAATCTACACAAATATACGCTCATTTATGTAATAGTAAATACTTGATGATAATAAGTAGATTCACACAATAGCAAGCATTACTGTAAAAGTCTTTTTTCTTCATCAACTGTAACCTAAATATTAACCAAAAGAAGTTTACCTATAAGAAAAAGTTAAATGAGAAGTATTTCCATCAACATTTGAAATTTTAGCTAGGAAACAGAGAAAATATATGAATATTACTTTGGCCTAACATTAGATCTAGAAAAACTTAAACTTAAATAGAAATGAAGTTTTACTTGCCTTAGTGGAAGAGGTGAAGAAACAGGCTGACTGAGAATCAGATTATCATGTGGTGATAACTGAAAGAAAATTTCAAATAAAGGATTTGAAATATAAAAATGAACTTTAAAACACCACTTTCTGGTAAAAATATATAGACTAATGATGATGCCCACAAAGTTTCACTACCCCCATTTGCCAGTATCTGAACTCTTTATATCACTTAATTAGATCCTGAACATTTCCTAACCATCAACTCCTTGCAACCACTAACTCTTCCCACCATGAGTTCTATCTCTTTTCTTTTGTTCCTCAAAAATTTCACCAAATGCCATTTAATCAAAAGACAATTACTCATTAAATAAAGCCAGGGACAGCAAACTTGTGATCCACAAGCCAAATCTGCAGGCCACCTGTTTTTATAAACAAAGTTTTATTGGAATATGCCATGCACATGCATTTACATATTGTCTATGGCTGCTTTTTTGCCATATAACAGCAGAGTCAAGTAGGTGCAACAGAGACAATATGGCCTGCAAAGCCTAAAATATTTTCTATGTGGTCCTTAACAGAAAAAGCTGGCCTACCCCTGCTATAAAACAAATCTTTTGGGTAGATTCAAACTCTGGGCTATATATGTCCTAGTACTAAATACTTCCAATTAAGAAGACAAGGATGATGTGTGGATATGCAAACTGACTGTAAAGCTTATCAAACTGATACGTTAATGCAATTATTTTTACCTATATTTTCTAATTTATGCATATTTCCACAAATCAATAAATATCTATTTGCTGAATAATTTCTAACATTGAATGATACTCTATTTAGTGCTATAATAAATAAAGTAAGGTACACAGAGTGAAAATATTTTATCTATATCACTTCATAAATGAGGATTAAATAACCAAACACCTTAAATATAAAAAATGTGAACTAAAACAAACTGTATATGAGAGGAAAGATCAATTATGGAAAGAGTTGAGAAAATAATTATGTTCTTTTTAAGCTTCTGTCACATCAAAGATACGGGCATTCCTTCCTTCCTGCAATATACATAAACACTTAACTTTTCCTTATATCCATTCTAAAGCAATATATTAACAGTTAACTTTTCCTTATATCCATTCTAATACGTTTAACTTATAGAATGAGTGCCAAAGGCACAAACTTTAAGATACCTAAACAAATTTAGGGAAAGAAGTCCCTTTCCAGAGCCTTTTTGTCAAGAAAACCTTACCTGAACTAAAATCCGTGGTCTCTGAGGAGATGGAAAAGGAACTTTGTGCATAAAATGAGAAATATGCCTTAAAAATAAACAAACAAAAACCCAATTGATTCCAAAGTGAATATCATATGCTGTGAAGGTTAACATGTCATCACAAGCCCAAGTTAGGTCAAAAGCCCTTGTGCATCTATAATTTCAAAACTTCTTGGTACTATGAAAACAAGTGAACAACCAATCAAAAATCATTGTCCTATTAAAACTGCTTGAGCCTAAATCCAATAACTTTTCACATAAATACTTGTTCACATATAACAACTTCTGTGTTATCAATGTCTCAAAGGCCACTTAAAACTTTTTCTCTCCTAAGTAGATAATATACAACATACCATAGATGTAGACTTTACTAAAAAAAGCTAATTCTTATATTTGAAATACACTTTTTAGATAATTGTTTTTCTTATAGAAATGAAACAGCTATTGAGAGTTCTCCAGAAATACAGAAGAGTTAAACTGCTTCTAAAACATGACAAAATACTTTCTATTAACAATAAGTAAACAATTTTATTACTGAGTTTGTAAGTTTTCTCCCAGGGGAAAATGGATAAAAAGCTAGGTCAGTGGATTCTGTTTTGAACATTGTGGAATAGAAAAAAGGCAACCATGGTGAAAAGCCTTTTTTTTTTTTTTTTCGTTAGGAATAAGCTATTTTATTTCTGCATTATTTTTCTTTTAAACATTATTTCAAAATCTTCTTGGTTTCACAACTGAGATCATTTCACTTGGATATTTGAATGATAGAAGAGAAATTTATTAGTTTTACAAACATGATATATCAGCTCCTTACTAGGTATAAGATAATATACCAGGCATGATGGAAAATATAAAAGATAACATAAAGCTACCAGTCTCTACCATCAAGGTACTAACAATCTAGGCCAAAGATAAGCGGAATGCCCTCGAACACACATCTGCCTAAATTACTTGAAGAATTAGTAGTTGGAACAGCGGAAATCAAAGAGTGATCCATGGACCTCTGAAGATCCCCAAGACCCACTCAGGGAGGATCTGCGCAGTCAAAACTAATTTTTGTAATAACACTAAGAGGTTATTTGCCTTTTCCCACTGTGTTGACATTTGTACTGATGGCACAAAATGCACTGTGGGTAAAACTGTTGGCACCAAACAGTACAAACAGTTGTATTCTTTACTACTATACACTTGCAGTAAAAGAATGCCAGTTTCACTCAAGAATTTTTTTGATGAAGCAGTAAATACTAAATTTATGAAATCTTGACTCTGCAATGTATACTTTTTTAACATTCTGTGTGCAAGGGGAAGTATGTAGAAAGCACTTCCACTGATACAGAAGTACAACAATTGTACAAAGGTTTGGGCTGTGAGTGAATGAGCTTTTTCACACTACACCATTTTTCCTTAAAACAACTCATATAAACAACAGCTCTTTGGGGTCCTCATTTTTAAAGAATGTAAAGAGGTCCTGAGACCAAAAAAATGAAGAACTCCTGGATTAGAATGCTGAGAAGAGAGTAGGGTATGGCAAAGTTGAAGAGTAATACTGTACACTAAATGCTCTTATGATAATTCTATCACTACCCAACTGTCATTAGAGTCAGAGAATTCTGCCTAAGGACACAAAGGAGTTAAAGTGAAGCTAGTACAAAATAAACAATAGAAAAAAAGACAATAAGGATATTCAGATCTCATTTGCTTCAGGTCTTACTGAAGTATTCAATTTTAGTGATCACAAATAAGTCACTAAAATTAAAAAAAAGTATTCATCTAATTTTTCCTTTAAATTCATGATAGTTAAAAATAGTAAGAACAAAATGGTAAAGAATATTCTGTAAAGGTTCAGAATAAAGCACAAATTATATATTAAGTAAGAATTATGAAATTAGTACTAAAATTCCAATATTCCTTTAGATTAGAATCTTTAAACCTCACAAGAGCATGGCAAGGAAAATGAGACATATATTTCATTTATTAGAGATAAAATTATTTAAAATAACATGACTATAAAAGTATAATGGAGAAATATTACCTGATTGAGACAACCAATTGCTCTTTTTCAAATAACTACTGAGAAATCCACTTACCATATAAAATCTATGCAATTACCAGTACAAATATGCCACAAAATGAAAAGATCTGCCAAATTTTGAATCAAAAAGACTTCTAACTTACTTCTCAATTGGAAGGACATGAGGTCCAGAGATGGAATAACGATACAAGAAAGTCAGAAATTTTCTGAATGCATCAAAAAAAGGCCAGTGAGAAAGAAGACAGATGCATTTATTAGTGTGGACTGTTTTGGAACTATCAGACTTCTCATCTGCTGACAATGCCAATCCCAAAAGAAATCTCTGTTTTTCTGTGAGATTCTCCTCAGAGTATGGTTCATAAAACTGAATAGCAGCACCATAGACCTGCAAAACAAGTAATATTTAATAAACACATCTATATATAATTTATTCAAATTACATCATCAGTTAAATATTTAATGGATGCTTGTTATGAGACAGGCAAGATCTCTGGTACTAGGAACATAGTGATGAAAAGACATTACTCTTGCTATCTTGAAGTATAACAGAACTATAAGTACTATTCTCAAGTCTCTTCATTATTGAAAAAAAGTATCTTAATTAAATTACATTTGATTTATAAGGAGTGAAAGCAATTGTACCAATATTGTCTATAAGAAAATGACTGAAAATAACTGTTTGGTAGAAAATTGGGACAGAATTTTAGAAAAGGAAATACAAACTCCAACTTAGGGCAATTGACTGAATTTCTCTGGACTTCAACTTCCCTATCAATAAAATGAGGATTGGTGGACTAGATGATTTCCAAGTCCCCTTTAACAGCTTTGAATCTAAAGAGTATTATGTATTTAATATTGTCTTTTGTACTACTTCCAAAGCTTCTTTATCACAGAAAATGAACAAAAGAAGGTTTACCATGTGAGATGAAAACAAAAATCTTTCATCATATTCACTAAAAAGAACTTAGATAATCAAAGCAAGTAAGAGTATTAAGATTTATGATGTTAAATTTAAACCCCATAGTAACTACAAAAAAAGAAAATATCTGAGAAGATGTGAACTCATAGAGACAGAAAGTAGAGTACAAGTTATGGGGGCTGGGGGGTGAGAATGGAGAGTTAATACAAAACTAGTGTAAGGTTTTCTGTTTGGGATGAAGGAAAAGTTCTAGTAATAGATGGTGATGAATGTACTACAACACTGTGAATGTGATTAATTCCACTGAATGGTAAGCTTGGGAGGAGGTTAGATGGGAAGACTTACGTTGTATATATGTTTCCACAATTAAAAAAAATCAGAAAGAGAAACTAAAGAGACCAAGACAATTAAAGCAATACATGATACTGGATAGGATCTAAGAATGGAGGAGAAAAGGCTTAAAAAGACATCATAGAGACATTATAAAAATTTTGAATATAAAATATAAGATTTACATCAGTGTTAAATTTCTTGAACTTGATAAATGCACTTAAGTTGATTACATACGTGAACATCCTTATTCATAGGAAATAAACCTGGAAGTATTATGTATTCAGGGAGTATGGTTTGTGCAACCTGCTCTCAAATTTTCAGAAGATAGATAGATAGATAGATAGACAGATGGAAGGAAAGAAGGAAGGAAGGGAAGCAGAGGGAGAAAGAAAGGGCAAAGGTGGCAAAATACTAAAATCGGATGATCTGGCTATCTGGAGGGATATGTTGGGGTTTGAAATAGGGGGTTTGTATTATTTTTGGAATTGTTAAGTTTGAAATTATTTTAAAATTAAAAGTAAAAAAAAAACACATTTGGGTGGATGGGACAGAATGAAAATTCTCATTTCTTATGTCTCTGAACATTGTCATTTTAACCAAGTGGAAGAGGTATATATGATGGATTCAATTTAACCAGCTATTTTTTTCTACTGTTGCTAGTATTACATAAAACTAAAGACTTGAAAATGTACAAGAAATTTTCAGATACCATTTGTTAAAACACATAGTACCTTTTCAGCTGAGGCTCCAGTTAATACAAATGTAGAAAATACAGGAAGAGGGTATCTGCTATTTGGTGGCCAACACTCAATAGTTGCACCCATTGGTAAACAAAAGAGGGGAACAGATTCTGGTAGTGAGAATGACTCATAATCTTCTTGAGGATATCTACAAATTAAACCTATAAAAACAACAACAAATATTAAGTCATTACCTCCTGAATTTAGATGCTCATAATTTGAATTATAATGAAATGCTTTATTTTTCCCACATTTGGAATGCTAAAACATTACATATATTTTCACAAAATAACTGACTGCTTCAGAAGGATTCATATAGATTTTAATCCTCAAGCATTGTAACTATTAACTGCTTAATATTTATCAAGCTTCATCCACAAAGAAAAATATATACACATTCCTAAAAATTCAGTTTGTGATAATGCTACCTTAAAGCCGATAAATGTACTATGTTTTTGAAATTTTTGCTATGGTTACCTGCATGTATCCTCTTCTTCAGCTCTCAATAACCTTCCCTCAGGGGCTTTTACACATCAAAATAGATAATCCATGGGAGTATATATGTAACTTCCAGCACAAATAGAAAAAATTATTCACAAAAATAAAAAAGTCGCATATTTACAATATCTTCAGAGTTAATATCAATGCAAGTCCAGCTTCCAAATAATCCCAGATGAGTTTCAAGTGGCCAATGAATTCATGTTAAATAGACTAGTCTAGTAATGGTCCAGGCATCTTTTACTGAACACATCCTAGGTGCAGGGTCTTGTACTGGATTTTGTGGGGCTAGAATCAGAAAACAGGTTTCCTGAACTTGAAGCCCTTAGAGTCAATTGGAATGTATCACTAGACATTACCATAAAGACAAAACAAACTGGGAATAAGATTGATGAGTTCTGTCACTTATCTTTGTGTGACAGTAGACAAATCACTTGCCTGTAAGACTTTGGTTTTCTCATTTATAAAGTGAGAAAGATAAACTAGATAAAAGTTCCAAGAAAGCTCTAAAATTCTCTATTTATACGCTAGCCAGCTAGTAGGTATCCTAAGGATCTACAGCTAACTGTCTACTACTCTCAGGTCCTGAGGCAATAGTAAAGCAAATTTCTTGTACATTTTCAAGTCTTTAGTTTTATGTAATGTTAGCAACTACTGCCCTATCCTGCCTGCTAGCAATTTAAAATCGTAATCCATTCCCCCCTACTCCTGATCTTCCTTTATTCTATACCATGTTTTCATTTTTACCATAGCACTTATCACTTTCTAACATTCTTTATAATTGATTTATTATTTATTGTATGTTTCCCTCACCCTAATAGAATGTAAGCTCTATATTCTATGTTATCATTAGCACCTAAAACAGTGCCTGGCATGTTGTAGGTGCTTGATAAAGTGCATTAATTTTTAAAATATATTTTTTATTTTTTTAAATATATTTTTTATTTATCTGGTCTTTTGTAAATAAAATAAGCATGTTTGAAATTTTGAAGTCTCTAGAAATTGAAATTTTCAATTATGCATTATAAAACCACTGTAATATTTCATGTGTTACATATGTAACTACAGATTTAACATAAATATTAAATAAACATTAAAAGGAAAATAAATATCTTTTTTGATACTAATTTAAAAACTTACAGAAAATTGGCATCTGCTGATTAGTTGAGTTATTTAAATAACCCTAATGATTTTTTAAAAATCTTTAAAAATTAATCTTCCATTAAGCATCCAGTAAATGTGCATATGAAGACAAAACTGAGAATCAAGAGACATGAGCGGCAGTCCCAGTCCTGACACATTTTTTTCTTTAACCTTACTAGGAACACATAATACATTTTATCTTACTTATTCTATGAAAAATTATGACATACTTACCAGCTTTGTAAGATATAGTGTTTGTCTTTGCCACTGATTTTTTATAACATAAGTATACTGCCGATCCCCACTGAATAATAAAAAAAGAGGAAATAACATTTACATTTAAAAAGTAGTGACTTAATGAAACAGAATGTCTTTGATCTCCCCAATATGCACTATCCAAGATGTAGTAACAGCTTTCTCTCTGTTGTTATTTTCAGTTCTTATCTTGTCCACATTTTACCAGAGTCATTGCTCACTTTTCTTCAGAAGTAAAATTTAACATTTTTTCCTCTGCAACATGAGGAAAACTTGACCCTTTAAAACAAAACTATGCCACAATAGTTTAATTTTTTTTGAAAGAGACCAGACCTTTCAAAAAACAGTTCAAGTTGGTAAAACAGAAAAGGGATACATGATTACAAAGTGAAAATGGTCATTTTCACAATTAAACAACCCTCTCAGCATCATACAAACCAGGATTAGTGGAAAACAATTATATTATAGCATGACCGACACTCCTTTAGGGCAGTCTGGACTCTATCATGCTCAGACCTGAGTGGAAAGATGCTACACCTAGAGATGAGATGCAAAGACCTTGGATGACAGCATGACACCACCACATGCCCACGTTCCCTTCCTGTGCTGTGGGCATGTTCCTATGGCTACACCTCATCCCTGGACCCTTGCCCTGGCTCAGGAACAGACTTCACCCATAAGCCTTTCCAGGCCTGAGAGAAGAGACCACTTGAGCAACAGAAGGTACATAAGAAAACTTTGGGTATGGTGGAGGTTGAAGTGGGATAATTATATCTAAATAGACTTAGGTACACTAAACTGATGAAGGAGAGGTTTGGCTGTAAGAAATAAATAGGCCCCCAACCCCAGAAACCAAGCTGCTGAACAGGTTGCACTGGTGTTTAAGTGCACAGTTCAAATGGTTCCAGTCACTTTTTTCCAAAGAGCCTTCATGATACAATCCAAGTATTTCTGCTTAAGTAAAAGCAAGCAATAAACACACCTCAAAAGTCCACCTCTTAAGCCATGACAAACTTTCTCTCTGTGCCTGCACATGTTTATGTGCATGTGTATTTTTTAATAAGAAATATCTAGTCATATGCATACCTTCCTTTTGACTCCAAAACCCCTTCCAGATACTGCCAGACTTTTCTTCAGCCTTTCAGGCCAAAACTCCTCAAAAAAAGTTGTTGAAATTTGCTATATCTAACTTCTTTATTTCCCATCCTCTCCTGAATCCATTCCAAATCAGGTTTTAACCCCAACACTCCTTGAAAGAACTCCTTAATTTCCAGGACACCAAATCTAGTAGTTGATTCCTATTCTTTATCTTATTCAACCTCTCAGCAGATATTGATACTACTGATCACTCCCTTCACAGAGTAGCCTTCACTTGGCTTTCGAGGTTATCATGCTCTCCTGGTCACTCCCCACCATATCTCTGACCACTCCTTTGTGGGATACATTCACTTTCCCTAATCATTAAATGTGCTCTCTTCTTTCCCTTACTTTCTCTAAAGGATCTTATCCATTCAGTCTCATGGTTTTAAATAACAGTTACACAATTGAGGAGTCTCACATTTCTACTCCAAGCTCCAGTGCCCCCAATCCCCAACTCCAGACTCACAAACAACTGCCTACTCAACACCTGCACTTCTATGTCCAATAGTACCTCAAACTTAACATAACTATGAAAGAAGTCTTGTTCCTTCTCAAACTTGCTCATCTCCCAGAGTTTCCCATCTCAGGTAATGGCCCAACCATTTACTCAGTCCCCAAACCCTAGAGTCTTTATTTTTCTCTATTCTTCATACACCAAATCCAATCCATCTGCAAATTCTGTCAAATCTATCTTTAAAATCTTCCTTGAATATGATTGCTTCGCAATGCTTTCACCACTACTACTCTTGACCAAGGATTCACCATTTTTCACTTAGACCACAGCTGTAGCCTCCTAACCAGTCTCTCAGCTTCCTATCTTGCCCCTCAGCAGTCTATTCCTGTGGCAAGAATAAGCTTTTAAGAAGTAAATCATATCATGTCACTCCTTGTTCAAAACTGTCAAATGGCTTCCTATTAGATTAAGAAAAAAATCCATACTTCCTTACTCTGGGCCACAGAGCCCTATATGCTCTGATCTCTGCAACCTGTGATTACATCTCTTACCACTATCCCGTTCCTTCACTCTTCTTCAACCACACTAACCTCCCTGCCTTTCCTCAAATATACCATGCTGACATCTATGTGAAGACCTTTACACTTCCTGCTTCCTGTGCTCATTTCCTCATTTTTATTCAGGTCTTCGCTCAAATGTCCTTTCTTCAGAGACCCAACCAATACAGCACCCCATCACTCTTTATCCCTTCATTCTTCAGAACACTTGCCACTATCTGTCATTAAATGCTATATCTGTATGTTTATTGTTTGTCTGCCCCACGTGAATTTAAGCCCAATGAGGTTAGGAACTTTATTTTCCTCACTACTGTACTTCCAGTGTCTTATACATAGTATTAGTTCAGCAAGTATTGAGTAAATAAATACATAATTTATTTAAAATTTTTTGAAATAATTAGCATTATGAAATAGGCAATGCTTAAATAATTCATGCGAATGGAGGAAAGCAATATCAATAACTAAAAATATATAATAAAAATTTTTATTATCACAACTTAATGGTATTTATATACCTCCATTACTTCTATCCTGGACTGCAATAATCTCCCAAATGGTAGCCCTCCTTTAACCTCTGCTTCCCACTACTGCCTATCACCACATAAAAGATCTGTTTAAACCAAATGTTAGAACATGTTACTGTTCTGTTCAAAACTTCAGTCTCATCAGAATAAAAGCCAAAGTCCTTACAATCACCTAAAGGCTTTACATAATCTGTCTGCCACTTGAATCTCCTTATTCTCCCCCTAATTTGGTCTAGGATCCAAACATGCCTTCCCACTGCCCTCCCACAATATGCCAGGAATGTTCCCTCCTCAAGGCCTTTTGCAGAGACAGTTTCATCTATATAGAACATTCTTTGCCCATGATATCTGAACCGTTAATTCCCTTATGCCCTCAAATATCACCTTCTCAGTGAGGTGTACCCTGACCACCGCCAATTTAAATTTGCAACCCATTCCCATTGCCCAGTACTCCCAATCCTCTTATCTACACGGTTTCATTTTTACCATAGCACTTTTCACTTTCTATCATACTTTAAAATCTATTTATGTATAATTTATTATTCATTGTCTGTTTCCCCCACACAACAGAATGTAAGCTCTACCTTCTATGTTATCGCTAGCACCTGAACAGTGCCTGGCACATTTGTAGGTACTCAATAAAACATCTGCTGTATGAACAAATCTTGGGGGAGTTTGAGGAAGAGGGAACGGCAGTGCAAAGGTCCTCATATGGGAGTGTACTAGGCATATCTAAAGAACTAAAAGAAGGTAATGTGAGCAGAGAAGAGTGAGTAAAGGAGACAGTGGTAGGATGAGGGGACCAGGTATTGCAGGATCCTGTAGGCTATTTTGAAGAACTTTGGCTTTTACTCTGAGAGGAAGTGAAAGCCACTGGAGGGTTCTGAGCAGAGGAGTAGCATTTCTGACTTACAGTTAAATGGTGACTCTGACTGCTGTGTTGAGAAGGAGGCAGAAGTTGGTGCACAAGGGAAGAAGCAAGGAGACCAGTTAGGAGACTATTAAAATAATTCAGGTAAACAAAATAGTAACTAAAGAGACAATGACAATTAAATGCAATATACGATCCTGGATGGGGTCTAATGGAGAAGAAAGGGTTCAAAACGACAGTTAGGACATATGAAAAAAATTGGAACACAGACTGTAAGCTTTATATCAATGTTAAACTTCTTGAACTTGATTACTGCACTTAAGGTAGTTGTATCGATGAATATCCTTGTTCTTAGGAAATGTACATGGAAGAATTGTGTATTCAAGGAACATGATGTAAGCAATCTACTCTCAAATGTTCAGGGAAAGAAAGAGAGAAAGAATGATGCTGCAGCTGTGGCAAAATATTAAAATTGGTGGATCTGGGTATCTGGGGCAGGAGGGCATGTTGGCGTTTTCTGTATGGGTTTGTATTACTTTTGCAATTGCCTTAAAAACAAACAACTCCCCGCCCCCCGCCCCCCCCCACACTTGTACTTCCATATTTATAAGGAAAAAAAGTAATCCAGGTAGAAATGATGATGGTTTAGACCAGGGTAGTAGCAGTAGGGATGATGAAGTCAGATTTTGGGGATATTCTGAAATTAGAGACAAACAGAATTCCTACTTGACTGAATGTGAAGTATAAGGAGGTCAAAGATGACTCTAAGATTTTAGGGCCAAGTAACTGGAAGGATGAAGATCAACTGAGATGGGGAAAATTGTGGGTAAAGCAGATGTTGGATAAGGGGTTCGGTTTTAGATATAGTAAGGGCAAGTGAAGAATCAAATGGAATTGAGGGGAAAGGTCTGAACTGGAGATATAAACTTGGGAGTTCTTGACATATGGGTGGTAACAGAGATATCCACATGGCATACCTCCTCACCACCTCCAGGTCTCAAATCAAACATCACTTTATCAGAGAGGTCTTCTTTCATAGCCTTATAGGCAATAAAAAGCCCTCCCTACTCCATCCAGCCCTCCTTAGCACCCCTATCTTGCTTTTTCCCCCTTCATACCACTTATTGCCATTTGGCATATTTTATATTTACTTATTTATTATCTGTATCTCACTACTAGAATATAAGTTCTGAGACAGTAAGGACTTTGTGTTGTTCATTGCTATATCAGTTTCATCTAAACAGTGTCTGGTATGTAGAAGATGCTTAATAAATAATATTAAATGAATGAATGTGAGAGGATATGTTTGTGCGTATCTGCCACAGTGCCTGTAGAGCAAGTACACCAGAACAGATTTATAGCACTGAGAATATACAGAAAAGATAAACTTACTTTAAGAAATATTTTTAAAATATTAAGACACTACTACAAAACACTCATCTGTATCCTACCTAGATTTAACAAATGATTATAGTTTATCATATTTGCTTTCTTTTCGTTTTATAAAGAAATACAAAATTACAGGTTTAGCTAAAACCCCAACTTCCACCCCTTTACCTCCTCCTGAGTTAACCACTAGCCTGAAGCTAGTGCATTTCATTCCCATGCATTTTTCAAATTTTTTATTAGAGAAGTTGTGGTTTTACATAAAAATCATGCAGAAAATACAGCATTTCCACACACCCTCCTCCCCTCAGTTTTGCCTTTTATTAACACTTTGCATTGATCTGATACCTTTGTTACAAGTGATGAAACAATACTATTATAATATTAACTATACCCCATAGTTTTTAATACTTCTACCACATGAATAAGCCATAAGCATATATAATTGTTTTGTGTGATTTTTAATTTTACATAAATGGTGATATACTGAATATGACCTTTTGTAACTTCCCTGTCTACTTATCAGTATGTTTTTTAATTATAGAGGTTGATAGAGTAGATACAATCTATTCAACTTAACTACTGGATAGTATTCCATTTATGAATGAACCATAAGTTAATTATCCATTCCCCTACTGATGGACTCTTAGGTTACCCCTTCCTCCCTCCCTCCCTCCTTCCCTCCCTTTCTCTTTCTCTCTCTCTCTCTCTCTCTTTTGCCTTTATGAACAATGCTGCAGTAATTTGGATCCTCATGCAAAACTTTTCCTTGCCTTCTGTTCCAGTTTGCTAATGCTGCCATTAAACAAAATACAAGAAATGGATTGGCTTTTATAAAGGGGGTTTATTTGGTTACAAAGTTACAGTCTGAAGGCCATAAAGCGTCCAAGGTAAGACATCAACAATCAGGTACTTCCACTGGAGGATGGCCAATGGCATACAGAAAACCTCTGTTAGCTGGGAAGGCATGTGGCTGGCAAATGCTCCAGAGTTCTGGTTTCAAAATGGCTTTCTCCCAGGACGTTCCTTTCCAGGCTGCAGCTCCTCAAAAATGTCACTCTTAGTTGCTCTTGGGGTGTTTGTCCTCTCTTAGCTTCTCTGGAGCAAAAGTCTGCTTTTAAAGGCTGTCTCCAAAATGTCTCTGTAAGCTGCAGCTCCTCTCTCAGCTCTTGTGCATTCTTCAAAGTGTCCCTCTTGCCTGTACCAAGCTTGCTCCTTCTGTCTGAGCTTATACACTGCTCCAGTAATCAAGGTCCACGCTGAATGGGTGGGGCCACATCTCCATGGAAATTATCTCATCAGAGTTATCACCCACAGTTGGGTGGGGCACATCTCCATGGAAACACTCAATCAAGGAATTGCAATCTAATCAACAGTAATACATCTGCTCACACAAGACTGCATCAAAGATAATGATGTTTTGGGGGACCTAATACATTCAAACCTGCACACCTTCTTAGATAGATTAAAACATTTAACCTTTTAGTGAAGACAGGATCATTAGACCATATGGATATTATTTATGGTACTACCAGAGGAACTACTGAGATAGGCAGAGACATTTTACCCTATTTGACATTGTAACAAACTATTCTGCTTTTTAAATTCCTAATATCTGCTTTTTAGTTTTTCTGACCCTTTCTTGTGCATCAAGTTGCCCCATCACTTTTTTGCTGTTGTTGGTGTACCTATTTCTTACAAGCCTTGCCCTCTCTCTGACTTCCTCTTTACCTTTTAAATGCTTCTAAATGCTTCTAAATGCTGTGAGCTTAAGAAAAGATGTTTTTTGATTATGTCTAAAACACAAGTAAGCGAGAGAGGGGTACTTCTGAAAGACTCAATGAGTCTCTAAAAGGTTTTTAGTGCCTGAACTTTATATCTATTTTGAATGTTCAGAAGCCTTTTTTGCTTGTTTTTGTTTGTTCCTTATGAAATCCTTTCAAGAATTGTACTTACTAGATGAGTCATTTCTAAATAAGTAATGCATTATACAATTGGTAAAGGCCAGGTGATACAGTAGTCACTTAAAGGTAAAGACTAAGACAGGCTTTGGAAATATATCTCAACTACAGAAACTAGAAACAAGTTACATAAGGTTTTTCGTGTAACAATATTATTTATTTTCCTACTTCGGTTTCTCTGATATTTAGTTCACACACATTTTATGTAATTCTCAGTTGTGTGTACTTTGAGAATCTGGTTAATAGCAATCGAAAAGATACCATAGTATTATAGGCTCTTTTTTTTTTTTTAATACCTAATTAAGAAAAAGATAATCTTCTGAAGAATCAAACTGATAATGAATTTCTGCTTTTCAACTTTAAGTGTCTGTCAGTCATCCAAATTGAATAACTAAAAGCATATTGTGGTCAAACTAAAATGAAAGGGAATATTCAAACATCTCTTATTTAAATAACATAGCATAAAAAGTTAAATGTTTAAGAATTTGTAAATGTCTGACCAAAAAGAAACAAAGAAAAAAACTTAACCTTTTATTTTTGGTTGGTTTAATGATTATATTTGAGATTTTAGCCTCAGGACATTTTCTCTTGGTGCAAAAATATTAAAATATTTATAAAAACAAAAACCCCACAAAGCAATGAGCATAATCTAATACCCTAAGCAAGATTTAACACACTAATTTTTTTAACTCTTAAAAAATTATGAAAAATTTTAGACTTACAGAGTTTGTGAAAATACTACATAAACCAACTGT
Source organism: Choloepus didactylus (assembly GCF_015220235.1). Classification (NCBI taxonomy): domain Eukaryota; kingdom Metazoa; phylum Chordata; class Mammalia; order Pilosa; family Megalonychidae; genus Choloepus; species Choloepus didactylus. The sequence goes on along the minus strand of NC_051310.1, from coordinate 113,118,110 downwards.
ATACTACAGTTGGGTGGATCACATCTCCATGGAAACAACCTAATCAAAAGACTAATAATTCTGCCCTCACAAGATTGCATCAAAGAACATGGCTTTTGTGGGGGACAATAATAGATTGAAACCAGCACAGACATCTACTGCCAAGTTCAGGGAAGTTTCTCTATACTCTGTGTAAAATATACTTATATTCCATATAGTCTGTACATATGCTAGTGTACAACTAATACTAGTTTGAAGAAAAGAATATAATCATTTAAGAGATTTTTATTCCATACTGTTTCTTAAAAACAAAACAAACGAAACTTAGGAGCTTAAGCACTAGATAAAAATGAATTAAAACGAGTTCTTCCCAGTCATTAACTACGCAAAAAAGGGACTGATTAAGCAAAATCAATTTAACTAAAAGAATAATAATAGCTAATGTTTATACAGCACTTATAATGTGATTATATATACTGAGACAGTTCTAAATTCATTTAATCGTAACAATAACTTATAAGGGTAGATGCTATTTTCATTTCACAATAATGAAACGGAGGCACTGGGAGGTTAAGTTACTTGACCAAGGTCACATAGCCAGCAAATGTCAAAGACAGGATTAGTGTCCAACGTCTAGCTCCAGAGTCTGTGCTCTAAACCACCAAGCTATATTGATCTTAACTACTGTACAATACAGATTTATTGCCGCTAGCTTACTGAGAGGGTGAAAACATATTGTAGTTCCAAAATTTGCATTGTGTCTAACCACATTTATCAATACATCCCAGTTCTTCCTCTTTTAATTTTATCTAAACCTTCAATGTTTCTCATATTTCTCATGTTTCTAGGTTATGAGAAGAAAGGATAAACTAGAGTTCGGAAAAACAACTTCCCATGAAAATAGTGAGATGTGTATAAAATCTTCTAGATCTCAGAGAAGTGTTAATGTATAAAGTTATAACAGGACAATGCACATGTCTGTTCTAACATTATTAAGAAATCAAATTTGAAAATGTGTGATTAAAATCCCATCTGTTGACAAGGTTGTGAAAAAAATCAACACTTTAATATTTTATCAATAGGAATAAAAATTGTTTAAAAATTTCTGTATAAAACTCTTTAAAGTAAATATATGTTTTGACCCAGAAATTCTATTACATAGTATAAGGAAATAATTAAACAGTGTATTACAGTGTTTAAGAGTTCAGTTGTTGAGTTCTCGGTTTGCATCTTGGTTCAACTACCTATTGTAAGTATGACCTGCAGCAAGTGATAACCTCTTTAACTCTCAAATTTGCTTTTCTACCTCAGTGTGGTTCTGAGAATTAACTGAGTTAATAAATGTGAAATGCTTAGAATAGTGAATAGCACATAGGGCTAAAGAAATGTAACTTATTCTATGGACATGCTTAGCTAAAAGAATGTTCCTAACAGTTTTGCTTGTAATATGAAAAAAATTAGAATTAATCTAATTGTTTTACAGTAGAAAACAGAATTGTGGCACATCCATTTAATACGTAATATTCAGTCATTCAAACACTGTTATGCATGTTGAAAGATTCTCAACCTCCATAATTATCAAAGAAATGCAAATCCTTGCTTATCAGATTGTCAATAATTTAAAAAGAATTGCTAATAACTAATGTTGGGGAGGTGTGGAAACTGGGAATGGGCATATTTTTACACTATGGCTGCCATAACTATTAACTGCTACAACCTTTTTAGAGAGCAATCTGTCAACACTTTTCAAAATATACAGGGTATTCATGGACCAATCAATTGTACTTAAAATTATTTATTCTTTTAGAGACACAAAAAATGCACAGGGTTCATCAAAACATAATTATTAGTAATGGGAAAACTGAAAGTAACTTGTATTCATCATTTCACGTTTGTCTTTTGTATTCATCACTCTAAATCTGTATTTTCTGAAATACTATGCAACCATTAAAAAAACAGAGTTATATGAATTGATAAAGATGTATAGTGAAAAAAAAGCTTATATCAGAATATACAGCAATTTCCAATTTTTTAAGGTAAAGGATATATTTATCAATAATATATTTACTCTAGATAGGTGAACACATAAAGGTGTGGAAGGACACAAGCCTAACTGTTCATTGCTACTTGTGGCAAAACAGGATTTTTTAATTCATAGATCTACAATTTGGGCCCCCTCCCCAATTTTTTTTTTTTTTGAGTACACATTTCTTTTGTAATTTAAAACCATAATAAAAGGACAAAGATAAAGATGATGACATATCATACATGGCCTTAAGACCACTGGAAAATATGGTTTTTACTAAGAGATATATGGGAAATCACTACAAATTTTAGGCAGAGGAGTACTATGGTCTGATTTACATTTTTAAAAGGATCACTCTTGTTGCTATGTGAAGAATGGGTTGTAAGGGGCAAAAGTGGAAGCAGAAGTGATCAGACAGACAAAGCATGGGCAAACTATGGCCTATATTTGGCTGAAGGCCTGTTTTTGTACATCCGAGCTAACAGTGGTTTTTACATTTTTAAAGAATTGTTTAAAAAAAAACACAAACAGAAACAGAATATGTGATAGACACTGTATGTGGCTTGGCAAACAATTTATTATCTGTCCCTTCATAAAAAAAGTTTTCCTGACCCAAATTAAGTGACCATTCCAATAATACCGTTAAAGAGATGATTATGGCTTGGACCAGAGTAGTGGCAATAGTGGGGTTGATTAGTGGTCAAATTCAAGCTATGCCTTGAAGTTATAGTCAACAAGATTTAAATTAGAATTGGATGAGAAGTAGAAGAAAAATCAAGTTTTTAAAGTCTGAGTAACTAGAAGGATGGAATTTCAGTTTACTAGATGAGGAAGATTATAGGGAGAAGCAGGTTTGGATGGGAACATCAGGAGTTCAGTTTTGGACACTGTGGTGGCATTATGTATCACAGAAACACATGTTCTTAATCTTACACCATTCCTGTAGATGTGAAACCATTGTAAATAGGCCTCTTGATGAGGTTACTTCAGTTGAGGTATGGCCTAACTGAATCAGGAAGGGTCTTAATCCTATTACCAGAGGTCTTATAGAGAAGTCCACAGAGAGAGAGAGGGGCCATAGGGAGCAGCCAGAAGTTGGAAGCCAACGGAACCTGGAAGAGAAATGAGAAGATGCCACCACGTGCATTGCCATATAAGACACAAAAGCCAAGGGAACCTCTGAAGATTGCTGGGCAGACAGAAGACACTGACCCTGGGGGGAAGCAAGCCTTCTAGCCCCTGAAACCATGAGCTAATAAATTCCCAATGTTAAGCCAACCCATTGTATGGTACTTGTTTTAGCAGCCAGGAAACTAGAACAGACATGTTAAAATTGCTGAACTATTTGAAAAGATATCCAAGACAGGAAGTCGAACTGGCAGCTGCATATAAGAGAGGTCTGGGTTAGACACATACATTTAGGAGTCGTCCACATAAAGCTAGTATTTAAATGATTAGATCACCAAGGGGTGGGTTTAGCTGTAAAGATAAATGGTTTGAGGGCTGAACCCTAGCGCACTCCCTTGTATACAGGTTAGGGATATGAGAAGGAATTAGCAAAGGCAGGAGATAGAATGGCTGCTGAGGTAGGAGGAAAAAGCAAGAGAGTACACAGAAAGAGAATTCATCCTTTCCTTCTGCCAGTGTTTCAAAAAGGAAGAAGTGATTATCTATGTCAAAACCTGCTGAAAACTTAAGACTAAGAATTGGCCATGTGATTCCACAACAAGAGCAATTTTGGTGGAATGATGGAGACAAAAGCATGACTGAAAAGAGTTAAAGTGAGGAAGGGACAGAATATGGTCTGCTCTTTTGAGAAGTTTTGCTGTAAACGAGAACAATGAAATTGGGCAGTAGGTAGAGGAAGATGTGGGATCAAGAAGTTTTGTAAAGGTGGGAAATACTGCAACATGCTATGCATGCAGGAGAAAATAATCCAATAGAGAGGGGAAAGCAGATGAGTCACAAAAAGGAAGGGAGAATTGCCAAAGCCATGTCCTCATATAGGTTACTGTACGGTACGGAATTTAGTGTACAAGTGGAGGTGTTAGCCTTGACAAGTATATTGCTTTTGAAGTAAGGGAAAAAAAGTTATTTTTTTAATTAACATAAAGAAAGCATTTTCCACAGCTCCTTTTAAAGTACAACAGTACTTTACTGAAAAAAAAAAATCTAACATCTTTAAAAATATATTTTTCAATTCAGTAATTGCGCTATGCTGTTTTTCAGATTTATTTAAAATTGTGTTCTTTTCATCAGTGGCTAATTTTATCAGTGCAGAAGAGTCACTTACCATACTGTTATTGAGATTCTTGTCAACTTTGCAGAATGTGTGTGGTGGATTTTCTCCTTTACTGGGTATAATGATACATATGTCTGTGACAGCCAGTGTATTTTGAGTTATGTTTTCAGAGGCTCTTCGGTAAGTGACATAAATTCTTTGTGATGAGGTACTGCCGCTAATATTTGCCGGGCGCCCATAGGGAGTATTCTGAATAATTTCACAGCCCTGTTTCAATCTTTCCTTCCAGTCATATAAAACCCTAAAAAAAAATGAGTTAAAAGAAATAAACACACAAATACACAAAGCATACTCAAATATGAAAGGTAGCATTCTCTGGCAGCATGAACTGATCCTTAAATGTAGAAGTATAATAAAAATATTCCAATTTTACTGTAAATTTGCATTGCACAGTCCTGTATGAAATTAAAGGATAACTGTCTAGCAAAATAACATTAAGGACAAATTCAGATTAACCTATGTGCTTGTTGACATAAATCATGGAATGGCAACAATTAGATGCAAAGCCACTTCTTTCAATGCTCTGTTTAATAGAATTATTAATTTCTTTTTGCCCCTGAAACCAAGCATCTTTCTATGAAAAAGAAACTTTGCATTTTTTTCCAAAGTTAAAATTTTACACAAGATTCTTTGCCTAGAGAGTATAGAAGAGATTCTTTGCCCAGACAGTATAGAAGTTGCTTGGACACTTTTACCTTGAATACTTTCCTTAAACTTCAAGAAATAATTTGAGGCTTCTAAAAGAGAATATAACCTCAAATCTATCTTTAATCAAAAGTCTGCGTAAAACACACAAGCTTTTAATAAAGGGCAGGCAGGAATCTATTTCTTAAGTCTTTTAAATACTATACAGTACTTAAAACACTTCAAGACACCAAGTGTCATGCTTGAGCAATGTTAGTTAATTCTGTCACAGAATTCACTGATTTGTATTTTAACGCTCAGTCCTGGGCCCTAGAAAGATTTTTATTTTTTAAACCTCTACTATATTAAATGTGATTCTGTATTTGCTATAAAAATAGTTGCAACAGTGAATGTCCTCAACATCAATCAATATTCCCTTATAAAAAGTCACATTGTATAAATAACATTTAATACTAGGGATTGGTGAAATTCTTTCTTTCTAGTGTAATTCTGAATTTTTCATTTTGTCCTAGCTATCAGCAAATTAAAAAAAAAAAGTCCTCTCAACATTTTACTTTGAAAATTCAGAGCTAAATTTGAGGCTTACTCATAGCAACTATATTTACACTAATGTTAGTTTAATTGCTTACTCCTCTCTCTTTTGATACTGTTTTCTATGTTTCTTTTTTAACCTTACAAAAGGGGTACTGCAACACACAAAAAATTAGACGTATCTGAATTTAAATTTCTCCTACCCATTATTAGCTGTATTACTTTAAGACTGTTATGAGCCTTTTACTATTCAGCTATAAAATTTAAAAATCTAACTCAAAGGGTCTTGAGGGGATTAGATGCGAATGTAAGTAAGGTCTCCAAAATAGCACTGAGGGAGGCGGGGCAAGATGGCGGACTGGTGAGCCGTATGTTTTAGTTACTACTCCAGGAAAGTAGGTAGAAAGCCAGGAACTGCGTGGACTGGACACCACAGAGCAATCTGACTTTGGGCATAATTCATACAACACTCATGAAAACGTGGAACTGCTGAGATCAGCGAAATCTGTAAGTTTTTGCGGCCAGGGGACCCGCGCCCCTCCCTGCCAGGCTCAGTCCCGTGGGAGGAGGGGCTGTCAGCTCCGGGAAGGAGAAGGGAACTGCAGTGGCAGCCCTTATCAGAAACTCATTCTACTGATCCAAACTCCAACCATAGATAGACTGAGACCAGACACCAGAGAATCTGAGAGCAGCCAGCCCAGCAGAGACGAGACAGGCAGAGAGAAAAAAAACAACACGAAAAACTCCAAAATAAAAGCGGAGGATTTTTGGAGTTCTGGTGAACATAGAAAGGGGAAGGGCAGAGCTTAGGCCCTGAGGCGCATATGCAAATCCCGAAGAAAAGCTGATCTCTCTGCCCTGTGGACCTTTCCTTAATGGCCCTAATTGCTTTGTCTCTTAGCATTTCAATAACCCATTAGATCTCTGAGGAGGGCCCCTTTTTTTTTTAATCCTTTTTTCTTTTTCTAAAACAATTACTCTAAGAAGCCCAATACAGAAAGGTTCAAAGACTTGCAATTTGGGCAGGTCGAGACAAGAGCAGAACTAAGAGAGCTCTGAGACAAAAGGCAATAATCCAGTGGCTGAGAAAATTCACTAAACACCACAACTTCCCAAGAAAAGGGGGGTGTCTGCTCACAGCCATCATCCTGGTGGACAGGAAACACTCCTGCCCATCGCCAGCCCCATAGCCCAGAGCTGCCCCACACAACCCAGTGTGACGGAAGCGCTTCAAATAACAGGCACACACCACAAAACTGGGCATGGACATTAGCCTTCCCTGCAACCTCACCTGATTGTCCCAGAGTTGGGAAGGTGGAGCAGTGTGAATTAACAAAGCCCCATTCAGCCATCATTTCAGCAGACTGGGAGCCTCCCTACACAGCCCAGCAGCCCAGAACTGCCCTGGGGGGACGGCACTCACCTGTGACATAGCACAGACATCCCTCAACAGAGGACCCAGGGTGCACAACCTGGAAGAGGGGCCCACTTGCAAGTCTCAGGAGCCATACGCCAATACCAAGGATTTGTGGGTCAGTGGCAGAGACAAACTGTGGCAGGACTGAACTGAAGGATTAGACTATTGCAGCAGCTTTAAAACTCTAGGATCACCAGGGAGATTTGATTGTTAGAGCCACCCCCTCTCCCTGACTGCCCAGAAACACGCCCCATATACAGGGCAGGCAACACCAACTACACACGCAAGCTTGGTACACCAACTGGACCCCACAAGACTCACTCCCCCACTCACCAAAAAGGCTAAGCAGGGGAGAACTGGCTTGTGGAGAACAGGTGGCTCGTGGACGCCACCTGCTGGTTAGTTAGAGAAAGTGTACTCCACGAAGCTGTAGATCTCATAAATTAGAGATAAGGACTTCAATTGGTCTACAAATCCTAAAAGAACCCTATCAAGTTCAGCAAATGCCAAGAGGCCAAAAACAACAGAAAATTATAAAGCATATGAAAAAACCAGACGATATGGATAACCCAAGCCCAAGCACCCAAATCAAAAGACCAGAAGAGACACAGCACCTAGAGCAGCTACTCAAAGAACTAAAGATGAACAATGAGACCATAGTACGGGACACAAAGGAGATCAAGAAGACCCTAGAAGAGCATAAAGAAGACTTTGCAAGACTAAATAAGAAAATGGATGATCTTATGGAAATTAAAGAAACTGTTGACCAAATTAAAAAGATTCTGGACATTCATAGTACAAGACTAGAGGAAGTTGAACAACGAATCAGTGACCTCGAAGATGACAGAATGGAAAATGAAAGCATAAAAGAAAGAATGGGGAAAAAATTGAAAAAATCGAAATGGACCTCAGGGATATGATAGATAATATGAAACGTCCGAATATAAGACTCATTGGTGTTCCACAAGGGGAAGAAAAGGGTAAAGGTCTAGGAAGAGTATTCAAAGAAATTGTTGGGGAAAACTTCTCAAATCTTCTAAACAACATAAATGAACAAATCATAAATGCTCAGCGAACTCCAAATAGAATAAATCCAAATAAACCCACTCTGAGGCATATTCTGATCACACTGTCAAACACGGAAGAGAAGGAGTAAATTCTGAAAGCAGCAAGAGAAAAGCAATTCACCACATACAAAGGAAACAGCATAAGACTAAGTAGTGACTACTCAGCAGACACCATAGAGGCGAGAAGGCAGTGGCATGATATATTTAAAATTCTGAGTGAGAAAAATTTCCAACCAAGAATACTTTATCCAGCCAAGCTCTCCTTCAAATTTGAGGGAGAGCTTAAATTTTTCACAGACAAACAAATGCTGAGAGAATTTGCTAACAAGAGACCTGCCCTACGGGAGATACTAAAGGGAGCCCTACAGACAGAGAAACAAAGAAAGGACAGAGAGACTTAGAGAAAGGTTCAGTACTTAAGAGATTCGGTATGGGTACAATGAAGGATATTAATAGAGAGAGGGGAAAAATATAACAAACATAAACCAAAGGATAAGATGGCTGATTCAAGAAATGCCTTCACGGTTATAACATTGAATGTAAATGGATTAAACTCCCCAATTAAAAGATATAGATTCGCAGAATGGATCAAAAAAAAATGAACCATCAATATGTTGCATACAAGAGACTCATCTTAGACACAGGGACACAAAGAAACTGAAAGTGAAAGGATGGAAAAAAATATTTCATGCAAGCTACAGCCAAAAGAAAGCAGGTGTAGCAATATTAATCTCAGATAAAATAGACTTTAAATGCAGGGATGTTTTGAGACACAAAGAAGGCTACTACATACTAACAAAAGGGGCAATTCAACAAGAAGAAATAACAATCGTAAATGTCTATGCACCCAATCAAGGTGCCACAAAATACATGAGAGAAACACTGGCAAAACTAAAGGAAGCAATTGATGTTTCCACAATAATTATGGGAGACTTCAACACATCACTCTCTCCTATAGATAGATCAACCAGACAGAAGACCAATAAGGAAACTGAAAACCTAAACAATCTGATAAATGAATTAGATTTAACAGACATATACAGGACATTACATCCCAAATCACCAGGATACACATACTTTTCTAGTGCTCATGGAACTTTCTCCAGAATAGATCATATGCTGGGACATAAAACAAGCCTCAATAAATTTAAAAAGATTGAAATTATTCAAAGCACATTCTCTGACCACAATGGAATACGATTAGAAGTCAATAACCATCAGAGACTTAGAAAATTCACAAATACCTGGAGGTTAAACAACACACTCCTAAACAATCAGTGGGTTAACGAAGAAATAGCAAGAGAAATTGCTAAATATATAGAGACGAATGAAAATGAGAACACAACATACCAAAACCTATGGGATGAAGCAAAAGCAGTGCTGAGGGGGAAATTTATAGCACTAAATGCATATATTAAAAAGGAAGAAAGAGCCAAAATCAAAGAACTAATGGATCAACTGAAGAAGCTAGAAAATGAACAGCAAACCAATCCTAAACCAAGTAGAAGAAAAGAAATCACAAGGATTAAAGCAGAAATAAATGACATAGAGAACAAAAAAACAATAGAGAGGATAAATATCACCAAAAGTTGGTTCTTTGAGAAGATCAACAAGATTGACAAGCCCCTAGCTAGACTGACAAAATCAAAAAGAGAGAAGACCCATATAAACAAAATAATGAATGAAAAAGGTGACATAACTGCAGATCCTGAAGAAATTAAAAAAATTATAAGAGGATACTATGAACAACTGTATGGCAACAAACTGGATAATGTAGAGGAAATGAACAATTTCCTGGAAACATATGAACAACCTAGACTGACCAGAGAAGAAATAGAAGACCTCAACCAACCCATCACAAGCAAAGAGATCCAATCAGTCATCAAAAATCTTCCCACAAATAAATGCCCAGGGCCAGATGGCTTCACAGGGGAATTCTACCAAACTTTCCAGAAAGAACTGACTCCAATCTTACTCAAACTCTTTCAAAACATTGAAGAAAAGGGAACACTACCTAACTCATTTTATGAAGCTAACATCAATCTAATACCAAAACCAGGCAAAGATGCTACAAAAAAGGAAAACTACCGGCCAATCTCCCTAATGAATATAGATGCAAAAATCCTCAACGAAATACTTGCAAATCGAATCCAAAGACACATTAAAAAAATCACACACCATGACCAAGTGGGGTTCATTCCAGGCATGCCAGGATGGTTCAACATAAGAAAATCAATCAATGTATTACAACACATTAACAAGTCAAAAGGGAAAAATCAATTGATCATCTCAATAGATGCTGAAAAAGCATTTGACAAAATCCAACATCCCTTTTTGATAAAAACACTTCAAAAGGTAGGAATTGAAGGAAACTTCCTCAACATGATAAAGAGCATATATGAAAAACCCACAGCCAGCATAGTACTCAATGGTGAGAGACTGAAAGCCTTCCCGCTAAGATCAGGGACAAGACAAGGATGCCCGCTGTCACCACTGTTATTCAACATTGCGCTGGAAGTGCTAGCCAGGGCAATCCGGCAAGACAAAGAAATAAAAGGCATCCAAATTGGAAAAGAAGAAGTAAAACTGTCATTGTTTGCAGATGATATGATCTTATATCGAGAAAACCCTGAGAAATCGACGATACAGCTACTAGAGCTAATAAACAAATTTAGCAAAGTAGCGGGATACAAGGTTAATGCACATAAGTCAGTAATGTTTCTATATGTTAGAAATGAACAAACTGAAGAGACACTCAAGAAAAAGATATCATTTTCAATAGCAACTAAAAAAATCAAGTACCTAGGAATAAACTTAACCAAAGATGTAAAAGACCTATACAAAGAAAACTACGTAACTCTACTAAAAGAAATAGAAGGGGACCTTAAAAGATGGAAAAATATTCCATGTTCATGGATAGGAAGACTAAATGTCATTAAGATGTCAATTCTACCCAAACTCATCTACAGATTCAATGCAATCCCAATCAAAATTCCAACAACCTACTTTGCAGACTTGGAAAAGCTAGTTATCAAATTTATTTGGAAAGGGTAGATGCCTCGAATTGCTAAAGACACTCTAAAAAAGAAAAATGAAGTGGGAGGACTTACACTTCCTGACTTTGAAGCTTATTATAAAGCCACAGTTGCCAAAACAGCATGGTACTGGCACAAAGATAGACATATAGATTAATGGAATCGAATTGAGAATTCAGAGATAGACCCTCAGATCTATGGCTGACTGATCTTTGATAAGGCCCCCAAAGTCACTGAACTGAGTCATAATGGTCTTTTCAACAAATGGGGCTGGGAGAGTTGGATATCCATATCCAAAAGAATGAAAGAGGACCCCTACCTCACAGCCTACACAAAAATTAACTCAAAATGGACCAAAGATCTCAATATAAAAGAAACTACCATAAAACTCCTAGAAGATAATGTAGGAAAACATCTTCAAGACCTTGTATTAGGCGGCCACTTCCTAGACTTTACACCGAAAGCACAAGCAATGAAAGAGAAAATAGATAAATGGGAACTCCTCAAGCTTAGAAGTTTCTGCACCTCAAAGGAATTTGTCAAAAAGGTAAAGAGGCAGCCAACTCAATGGGAAAAAATTTTTGGAAACCATGTACCTGACAAAAGACTGATATCTTGCATATATAAAGAAATCCTACAACTCAATGACAATAGTACAGACAGCCCAATTATAAAATGGGCAAAAGATATGAAAAGAAAGTTCTCTGAAGAGGAAATACAAATGGCCAAGAAACACATGAAAAAACGTTCAGCTTCACTAGCTATTAGAGAGATGCAAATTAAGACCACAATGAGATACCATCTAACACCGATTAGAATGGCTGCCATTAAACAAACAGGAAACTACAAATGCTGGAGGGGATGTGGAGAAATTGGAACTCTTATTCATTGTTGGTGGGACTGTATAATGGTTCAGCCACTCTGGAAGTCAGTCTGGCACTTCCTCAGAAAACTAGATATAGAGTTACCATTCGATCCAGCGATTGCACTTCTCGGTATATACCCGGAAGATCGGAAAGCAGTGACACGAACAGATATCTGCACGCCAATGTTCATAGCAGCATTACTCACAATTGCCAAGAGATGGAAACAACCCAAATGTCCTTCAACAGATGATGGAATACTACGCGGCAGTAAGAAGGAACGATCTGGTGAAACATATGACAACATGGATGAACCTTGAAGACATAATGCTGAGCGAAATAAGCCAGGCACAAAAAGAGAAATATTATATGCTACCAGTAATGTGAACTTTGAAAAATGTAAAACAAATGGTTTATAATGTAGAATGTAGGGGAACTAGCAATAGAGAGCAATTAAGGAAGGGGGAACAATAATCCAAGAAGAACAGATAAGCTATTTAAAGTTCTGGGGATGCCCAGGAATGACTATGGTCTGTTAATTTCTGATGGATATAGTAGGAACAAGTTCACAGAAATGTTGCTATATTAGGTAACTTTCTTGGGGTAAAGTAGGAACATGCTGGAAGTTAAGCAGTTATCTTAGGTTAGTTGTCTTTTTCTTACTTCCTTGTTATGGTCTCTTTGAAATGTTCTTTTATTGTATGTTTGTTTTCTTTTTAACTTTTTTTTCATACAGTTGATTTAAAAAAGAAGGGAAAGTTAAAAAAAAAAAAAAAACAATGAAAAAAAGATGTAGTGCCCCCTTGAGGAGCCTGTGGAGAATGCAGGGGTATTTGCCTACCCCACCTCGATGGTTGCTAACATGACCACAGATATAGGGGACTGGTGGTTTGATGGGTTGAGCCCTCTACCATAGGTTTTACCCTTGGGAAGATGGTTGCTGCAAAGGAGAGGCTAGGCCTCCCTAGAATTGTGCCTAAGAGCCTCCTCCCGAATGCCTGTTTGTTGCTCAGATGTGGCCCTCTCTCTCTAGCTAAGCCAACTTGAAAGGTGAAATCACTGCCCTCCCCCCTACGTGGGATCTGACATCCAGGGGAGTGAATCTCCCTGGCAACGTGGAATATGACTCCCGGGGAGAAATGCAGACCTGGCATCGTGGGACGGAGAACATCTTCTTGACCAAAAGGGGGATGTGAAAGGAAATGAAATAAGCTTCAGTGGTAGAGAGATTCCAAAAGGAGCCGAGAGGTCACTCTGGTGGGCACTGTTATGCACACTTTAGACAACCCTTTTCAGGTTCTAAAGAATTGGGGTAGGTGGTGGTGGATACCTGAAACTATCAAACTACAACCCAGAACCCATGAATCTTGAAGACAGTTGTATAAAAATGTAGCTTATGAGGGGTGACAATGGGATTGGGAAAGCCGTAAGGACCACACTCCACTTTGTCTAGTTTATGGATGGATGAGTAGAAAAATAGGGGAAGGAAACAAACAGACAAAGGTACCCAGTGTTCTTTTTTACTTCAATTGCTTTTTCACTCTAATTATTATTCTTGTTATTTTTGTGTGTGTGCTAATGAAGGTGTCAGGGATTGATTTAGGTGATGAATGTACAACTATGTAATGGTACTGTGAACAATCGAAAGTGTGATTTGTTTTGTATGACTGCGTGGTATGTGAATATATCTCAATAAAATGAAGATAAAAATAAATAAATTAATTTAAAAAAATGATGGGAATGTATAAAACAGTGAACCTTGTGATAGACAATGTCCATGATTAACTATACAAATATTAGAAATCTCTCTCATGAGCTAGAACAAATGTATAAAGCTTCTATAACTAGAAGTTAATAATAGAGTAGCATATAGGAAAAAATATATACGTTTTGCAAACTATATACTATAGTTAGTAGTATTTTATCATTCCTTCATCAACAGTAACAAATGCACTATACCAAAACTATGAATCAATAATGGAGGATGGGTGATTAGGGGTATGGGAGGATTTGAGTTTCCTTTTTTTGCCTTTATTTCTTTTCTGGAGTAATGAAAATGTTCTAAAAATTGAAAAAAATATTAATTGTGGTGATGGATGCATAGCTGTATGATGGTACCATGAACAACTGATTGTATACTTTGGATCTTTGGATAATTGTATGGTATGTGAACAATCTCAATTAAAAATATATATATAAAAAAAAAATAGCACTGAGCACATAGATGTTCAATTAAAAACAAGAAAACAAAAATATAACACAAAGAACAACAACAAATCACCATTTATCATCTCCAATCCTTAAAAGTTAAGAATAACAACAACAAAACACCATTTATCATCTCCAATCCTTAAAAGTGAAGAATAACAATAACAAAACACCATTTATCATCTCCAATCCTTAAAAGTTAAGGGATATATGACACATTCCAGAGTAATTTGGGCAGATAATAAAAAATATATTTACAGCCTCCCCCTCCCCAGCACCGAGGATCTGGGGGAAGGTGCGGATGTGTTGGACATCCTCACCTGGAGTGGTGTTGATGTTGTCACAAACACTGGGACTGGCGGTTTGATGTGCTGAGCCCTCGAGCATGGGACTTGCCCTTATGAAGCTCATTACCACAAAGGAGAGTCTAAAGTTGTATGTAATGGTGCCTAAGAGTCTCCCCGAGTACCTCTTTGTTGCTCAGATGTGGCCCTCTCTCTCTCTCTAACTGAGCCATCTCGACAAGTGAACTCGCTGCCCTCCCCCCTACATGGGACCCGACTCCCAGGGGGTGTAAATCTCCCTGGCAACACAGAGTATGACTCCCGGGGATGAATCTGGACCTGGCATCGTGGGACTGAGAGTATCTTCTTGACCAAAAGGGGGATGCAAAATGAGACGAAATAGTTTCAGTAGCTGAGAGATTCCAAATGGAGTCGAGAGGTCATTCTGGTGGACATTCTTATGCACTATATAGATAACACCTCTTAGGCTTTAATGTATTGGAATAGCTAGAAGTAAATACCTGAAACTACCAAACTCCAACCCAGCAGTCTGGACTCCTGAAGACAATTATATAATAATGTAGATTACAAGGGGTGACAGTGTGATTGTGAAGACCTTGTAGATCACACCCCCTTTATCTAGTGTATGGATGAGTGGAGGAATGGGGATAAAAACTAAAGGACAAATGGGGTGGGATGGGGGGATGATTTGGGTGTTTTTTTTTTTCACTTTTATTTTTTATTCTTGTTCTGGTTCTTTCTGATGTAAGGAAAATGTTTAGAGATGGATTGTGGTGATGAACGCATAACTATGTTATCATACTGCAGACAGTGGATTGTATATCATGGAGGATTGTATGGTGTGTGAATGTATTTCAATAAAACTGAATTTAATAAAAAAAAAGTTAAGGGATATAAACACAGTCGATACATAAATTCTGATGATGTCCAATGTTAAGTAGTCAGGAATCCACGTGTGGTCATGGGCAATTCATCCCATTTTTTGAAGAGCGTAAGATCTAACAGCCATTTATTAAATATTTAAACTTTCTATGCCACAACATAATAACTATTCTGAAACTATTTTTAAATTACTGCAATTAACACATGAAATTAACAGAATTAAGACCAATTGGTTAATAAAACTTTCTGATATCAAATGTTAAATGACAGAAAAAAAAGTATAAAAAAATTTAGGCACTCTTCCAATTCATCCTATCTCCTTTCAAACATGACTACCCACTTTCTAACAATATATTAGGAGACAGAACTCTTAGAGCCCAATCTGGTGACATAAGTACAGGGATTGGTATCTTTCTTATATTTAACCAAAATATTGTTAAGTAAGCTCACCTCCTTTTGCAGCAGAGCAACAGAAACAAACAGGCTAATACTCATTCCTAATCAACACTTCATATATTTTGAAGATGTTACTAGAGCAACTCCTAGCCTTCCTTTGGGTTTTTTCCTTCAGTTTTTCACTGGGAATCTTATTTTTATACTGTTTAAATTTTGTTGCTCTTTTGATCCATATATATATATCCATATATATAGATATATATATCCATATATATATATACACACATACACACATTCTTCCTTTAAAAGAATCCTAGTCTTTGCAAAAACTGACAAGAAGAGTAGTTCTGGCATAAGACTAAACATATAGATCAATGGAATACAATCAACAAATTGAGAGTACAGAAATAAACCCTTACATTACAGTCAACTGATCTTTTAAAAGGGTGCCAAGACCATTCAATGGTAAAAACTGATCTTCTCAACAAACGGTGCTGAGACAACTGGATATCCACACAGACAAAAATGAAGTTGGACTTCCTCCCTCATATCATATACAAAAATTTAAAAATGTATCAAAGACCTAATTCTAAAAGCTAAAACTATAAAACTTTTGGACAAAAACTCACTGTAAATCTTCCTGACCTTGGATTAGGCAAAACCACCTAGATACACATCGAAAGCACAGTAACAAAAGAAAAAACAGATAAACTGAACTTTATCGAAATTTAAAGCTTTTGTGCTTCAAAGGATACCATAGAGAAAAGGAAACAAGAACACACATAATGGGAGAAAACATTTGCAAATCATATGTCGGATAAAAGACTTGTATTCAGAATATCTAAAGAATTCTTACAGCTCAAAAGTTAAAGAAGACAAATAACCCTATTAAAAAATGGGTAAAGGATCTAAATAAACATTTTTCCAAAAAAGATATACAAATGGCCAATAAGCACATGAAAAGATGTTAAACATTGTTAACCATCAGGTGAATACCAATCAAAATCACAGTGAGATACCACTTCATACCTACTAGAATGGCTATAATCAAAATGACCTAATACCAGAAACTGGAAACCTCTTACACTGCTGGTGGGAATGTAAAATGATATAGCTGCTATTGAAAACAGTCTGGCAGTTCCTCAAAAGGTTAAAAACAGAGTTACCATATAACCTAGCAATTACACTCCTAGGTAATAACAAGAGAAATGAGAACATAAGCCCACAGAAAAACTTGTACACAAATGTTCACTGCAACATTATTCATAAGAGCCAAAAAGTGGAAGCAACCAAAATGTCCGTCAACCAGGGATGAATAGATAAACAAAATGTGGTATATTATATGATATCATAATATCAGCCATGTAAAGAATAAACTACTGACTATGGATGAATCTTGAAAACATTATGCTTAGTGAAAGAAGCCAGTCATAAAAGACCACATATTACATGATTCCAAATGTCCAAAGAAGACAAATCCTTAGAGGCAGAAGTAGACTGGTGGTTCCCTAGGGCTGAAGAGGTTTGGGGGAAATGGGGAGTGACTATTGAAAGGTTATGGGTGATGAAAATGTCCTAAAATTGATTATGGTGATGGTTGCACAACTCTGTAAATATAGTAAAAACCACCGAAAGGTGCACTTTAAATGGTAAATCTTATGGTATGTGAATTATATCTCAAAGTTGTTACATAAAAAAAAACCCAAGTTCAATACAATTCTCCAAGAAAAGCACTAACTTACTTCAAGACCCTTACTTGGTGTACACAGAATTAAGCACCCATCTATAATAATCCTTATGATTTGTGCTTAAATGTCATCCTTTTCTGGTACTTTTAAAATAACTTGAAATTTTCTGAATAGTATTTGATAATACATTAATTTTCTGTAAATGTTTTTCAAACTCTTTTCTCTACCACTAACAGAAAGAAACCCAGACAAGATGAGAGTGCTGAGAACCTATAGCACAAAGAGACAACGAAAACATATAAAGAACACAGGAAGGAAATACAGGATTCTAAATATAAACTTGTCTATTTTTCTGAAGCTGCCATATTTCTATTAATGAACCAACTGAACAGTTAACTTCAAAATCTACAAGGACTATTATTTGGATCAATGACTATCCATTCTTTCAAAAAGTACTTACCCCAGATCTGTAAGTGGAGGCTTATCTCTTCCTCTTCTATAGCAAAGGTAAATCTGTGGCCCCACAAGACTTCCATTATTGAGATCAGCTGACAATCCAGACGGGGTCACATCAATGCATATATAATCTCGTGGCACTTCCTCTCCAAGAGATTTAATAATAACTGAAACATCTGTAATAGGTTCTTTTGGTTTAGCGACTTTATGATAGGCATCATTGAAGTGAATTTCTTCCTCAAGAGGCTTTGAAACATCAGTTAATCCTGCTACAACAAAGTAGTCAGCAACACGAGGCCCCTTGTCTTCAATCATCTTCTATTACAGGTTACATCTGAAAGGAAAGGAAAAGACCAGTATTCTCTTATAATAAATCAAATAAATATAAGTGGTTTATGTGCAAATAAGAACAAAAAACAACAAAAGAGCACTTCTTCCCTAATAAACTTAACTAGCTTTATCCATTTTACTTCCATATTTTAAAAGCATGTATTGTAAAAATAAGAGTATCTTTAGCAATTATTTTCTGATTAAAAAAGCAATGCATGAATTTTAATTCTGGCAATAGGAAAGCCTAGATTACCTTGGTAGACAATCAAAAACATCCTTTTGAGTAAACAGGGTAACTTGTAAGAAAGTAAGGGAAATTATCAGGGCCCAAAAACACTGAGGAAACCAAAAGCCAGAATAGAGTGTATATGCTGATACTGGGTGAAGGGAGTTAACCGCTCTCCCAGTAATCAAGGGGTTTGCATTTTAAGTGGTATTCTAGGATAGGAGACAAGGCTTTGAGACCCCAGAAGACTGGGAATTGGACTAAGGCACCTGTATAAAGTCAAGAGCTTCAGAAGACTACACTGCCAGTTAAAGAGTGGATTTCAAAAATCCATTCACTGGCACAGGAAGACAATAAGTTTGCCTCAATCTGGGTCCTGTGTTCGGAGCGAGTCTCCTCTGAGAATTCATAAAAATAGGTCTACTTGCACTAGGTTTTGGGGTTTGAATTTAGGCCACCTACAGGGTCCCAGGAAGTACCAACCTGAGAAATTAACGTATTCTCAGGCCAGTGATATCCCTGGGCAAGCAAATGCAAAACAGCTCCTGAAGATATACCTTCAACCCAGGCAACAAGGTTTTCCAGATACAGCCCCAGTTGAAGATAAGCTTCTATTCTAAAGTAACAAAAAACATACAAGGAAAAATACACCAGAAAAGTTAAGCAGAGTTAAAAAACAGAAGACCATCAAATAAGAAAAGTAAAGTAGAGATTATAAGAGTAGCATATGTTTATAACAAATACAAAGAAAAAACTAATGTATAAGGTAGAGTCCAACATGTATCTGCAAATGCTTTAATGGCAAAATCTCCTTTAATTGCCAATATCAGTTAAGCTTTATTTCTTACTTTAACTAGGAGAAACACTCCCCACAGTACAATCATTACCACTGTTAATAAATTTAATCTAAAACAGCATTTGCCAATGTGTGTTTTATGTTATACTTAGTTTCAATAAATGTAAAGGAAGGATTCCATATACAAAATTAAATTAGCTATCGTAGTATAATTAGAAAAAAAAACTTGGCTGGTCTTTGCCCCTAGTTCCTGGAGAGGTAAATCTCTGAATCTTTGGAATTTCCCATTGTAGAAGCTTCTTTTGTTATTCATGCTGGGCCCTGGAGGACACCTGACAGATCATGTGCTAAGAAAGACACTTGCAGTCTTAGACCAACCATGTGATTAGGGGGTGTTGAGACTTTGAGCCAGGTCATATCAGCCTCCCCGACCTTCTGGAAGGGGAGGGGTGCTGGAGATTGATTTCAACAATGTATGCAATGATTCCACCAATCATGCCTATGTAATGAATCTCCATACAAACTCAAGGCACTGGAAGCCCTGGTGAGCTTCCATGATTGATAATGACATTATTGTGCTGGAAAGGTGACATGTCCTGACTCCACATGAAAGAACACAAGCTTACTTTAGAGACCCTCCCAGACTTCCCACTATGTGTCTCTTCTTTTGGCTTCTTTGTATCTTTTCACTATAATGAAACTATAATCTATAAGTATAGTGCTTTCAGTGAGTTCTATTCAGTCTTTCTAGCTAATTATTGACCCTGCAGGGGTGGTGGGAACCCCTAAATTTGTAACCAGTTGGTCAGAAGTGCCAGTGGCCTGGGCCCCCAAAGGTGCAACTGGTGCCTAGGACAATCTTGTAAAGGATTATCCTTAACCTATGGAATCTGTCCTAGGGAGGTAAGAGTCAGAATTGAACTGAACCGAGTTACTGCAGTCTTTGTAGTTGGTACCAGAATTTGTAGCAGTTTTTGTAAACATTCATAGATACATTACTACATGCCTCTTCTGGATATTTCTAATATACATATAAATATTAAATATTAAAATATTAATAATTAAAACCTCAGCAGTCCTTTGATACAAATACTTGATTAACTTTATTTAAACCAGATTTCCAAAGTCTACTTGAACACTGTACTATATTTTCCCCCTTAACTAGAAAAAAACCTTTAGAGCATGCTTTAGAAAAGCTAGTTTAAAATAAAGTTAATGATCTTCCCATGTGGACTACAAAATACCTGAGGGGAAAGAAATACCATGTAGTATACTTTTTTATAATACAATTACCCCCATTTGTATAATTCCTGAATCCACTCAATTTTAAGAATTCATACCATATTTCTTGGAATCTGTATTTAATGCTCGAATATACTTTGTAAATACTCCCACAATGTACTTACAAAGCTAGCCTAAACAACGATCATATGTTCCTGTTTATTTTATTTATTGAAACACATAGAGGTACATTCAACAATTCCCTCACACATAAAGTTTCTGGAAGGAATAAAAAGCTTATACTTCTCAGGAATGCCTCCTAGATTGAAAGAGAAAGTAATAATAGCTTGTTCTCCAGAGAAGACTGTTAAATGCTAAAAAGTCACTCTCAACTGACTGCATCTAACAGGTGCTCCACAAAAGCAGTTTTACCCAGTTGACCAGCTAATCAAAATAAAAATTAGCAGAATAATAAATGAGCTTTTGTATTCAACTTTTTTCTCTATTTCATTAAAGAGCCTTTGAAAATAATGTTATGGAAGTATCATTATTGATTTAACAATTCCCTTATTGTTTGTTGATAGTTTATTACTTCTACTTATTTTACTAACATTTTTTGAAATGCTACAGTTAATAACCTTGAACATAAACCTCTGACTACATCTCATTACTTCTTCAGGATAAATTTATTGAAGTAGGATTACTGGATCCAAAGTTACATAAACAAACATTGTATGTTTTTATGTGCTTATATGTATATATGAATTTTAAATTATAAACTTTATTTATAGACAGAAGCCTTAAAAATTACTTTGGTAGAGCATATTATACAATGTTATGAATACAAGTTTAAAAAAAACTGCCTTTCTTTTTATCATAAAGAAGACATCAAAATATCCTCCACTTCTTAGTAACTTCATGTTATTTAAACTACAGCATATTGTCACTATTGCATACAATACAGCTTTATGTCCTGCTATACAGAAAGAAGGGAAAGAGGACAGATATAGTACTATCATGTGTATATATCCATAAAGATACATAATAAATTCTCTTTTTTTAAAATAAGTTCTTTTGAAAGCTACCATCTTAGCTATTGGAAATAAATAGCTACTATACTAATAAACATTTTGGGGAGAAAATTACATGAAAATTCCTTTTCATTAGATCTTCTTGGTTCACAAATTTTAATAATTTGATCTCATTTACAATTGAATTCAGTAAACAAGTACTAAAAGGGAGCAAGTTATTGTTCTTCATCAATAAATATAGGAAAAGGACAATCAATTTTAAGGTGGTGATAAAATCCTCTTTCATTTATTGACAGAAAAGCAAATTATGTACCACTCCAGTTCCTTACCTTGTTTTCCCCCCATTTTTTCGTGGGGGTGGGAGGCATTGGAAAAGTAGGCAAAACATTTTAAGGCACAATTGACAAAGTATATATAATGCTAGCAATAGAGCTGAGCTGACAATATTATAAATGACTTCCTGAAATATTTAAATGCTCTTTAATTCATTCAGGAATAGTCTATAATACTGAAAATGTACCTCTACTTTTTATTTTAAATCACTTGTTTTTAAACCAAGTTTGAAATTTAGAAGCTAGGGGGCAGTGTTAAAAATTACAAGGCAAATAAAGAATATAGAAATCTCTACAATAGAATTGAATAATTAATAAGGACTTCCTACAATTCCATTAATTCCATTGGCATGTGAAATTTGCAATTCTTATGGAAGATACTAAATATATATTCAGATAAATATGCCTTAGGTTGGCAAGAGCCACCATAAATTACTTGGAAAAAGCATTTGAGTGAAATATTCCTGGGTCAAACACAAAACCTGGCCTTTAGAGTGGTATGTCAGAGCAAAACTACCTATGACAATTAGCAGCTAAATTTCTTTAAATTCATTTTTGGAAACTGGGGGCCAGAAAAAACCAGCATTTGATCCAACAGTTCCTCAAATAATCACAGTAATATAAAATCCTGAAATAAACTCTACTCAAGCTAAAGTAACAATGCGCTGGTCTGAATGTATTATATCCCCCCAAACACCATTAACTTTGACGTAATCTTGTGTGGGCAGAGGCATCAGTGTTGATTTAGACCATAATTCTTTGAGTGTTTCCATGGAGATGCGCCCTACCCAACTGTGGGTGATGACTCTGATTGGATAGTTTCCGTGGAGGTGTGGCCCCGCCCATTCAGCGTGGGTCTTGGTTAGTTTACTGGAGCACTATATAAGCTCAGCAGAAGGAGTGAGCTTGCTACAGCCAAGAGGGACACTTTGAAGAATGAACAGAAGCCGAGAGAGTAGCTGCAGATGAGAGACAGTTTGAAGACTGCCGTTGAAAGCAGACTCTTGTTCCGGAGAAGCTAAGAGAGGACAAACACCCCAAGAGCAACTAAGAGTGACATTTGTGAGGAACTGCAACCTACAGAGGAACGTCCTGGAAGAAAGCCATTTTGAAACCAGAACTTTGGAGCAGACGCCAGCCATGTACCTTCCCAGCTAACAGAGGTTTTCTGGACACCATTGGCCATTCTCCAGTTAAGGTACCCAATCGCTGATGTGTTACCTTGGACACTTCATGGCCTTTAGACTCTAACTGTGTAACCAAATAAACCCCCTTTTATAAAAGCCAATCCATCTCTGGTGTTTTACATTCTGGCAGCATTAGCAAACTAGAACAAACAATAGTACTACGATCATAAACCACTGACTGTTTCAATTTTTTTAAATTTTTAAATTTTTATTTATTTTTAATGCATTTTATTGTGAACTCTAGCATATATACATAAGAGTGATAACTTTCAAAATATGATTCAATAAGTATTCAGAGAATAAATTTCAAAGAATGTCATGGGTCACAGTTCCACAACTTCAGTTATTTCCATTACTGTAAAATATAACATATATACAGAAAGGTGTCAACCCTCGATATACAGCTTAACAAGCAGTTATATAGGTAATCTCAAAAACTGCATGGGTTACAGTTCCACAGTTCAAGGTCCTTCCCTATTGTGCAATATAGGATATGTAGAGAAAGGTGAAGATTTTCAAAGCACAATTCAACAAGTAGCTATAGAGCAAATTTCAAAGGATGCTAAGGGTACAGTTCTACCATGTCATCTACCTCCTTCCAGCTATTCCAACACCCCAGCATCCAAATATATATATATATATTTATATAGTTTCGGTATTCATATACCTTTGTTAAATCTTTTCTTGTTTGTTATTACCACTTCCTCTCACTTAATCTCTTTCTCCATCTTCAGGGGTGTCTAGGCAGTGAGCACCCTAACTTGTTCATACTGAAAGGGGATGTCGACAATATGGGGAAGGGGGCTGCATCTGATTTTTGTTCTTGAAGGGGCTATTGCCTCTGAGTTTTAGGACTTGTCTGGCATAGGAACATTCTGGTGGATTTAAATTTCTGAGAGATAAAACTTAATGAGTGACTCTTTTGTAGAATCTAAGGTAGAGGCCTAGGTATTTGGGATCTATTTTTGGTAAGGGTATGGCTTCCTGTGGCCATATGGGATGTCTAGCTGACAATGATTGTTTTTTTAATTCTTTGCTCAACATGGTATAACACGGTTATATAGATAACTTAAGGAGTTATTTCACTGATGTTCATAGGCATCACTTAAAATTTCAGATCCCTGTTTAACTTATGATTTCACTTTACATTTACATCTATTTTATTTGAGAATAGAAAACAAGAAGGATGTGCCCTCTATTCCTAAAAGGTTGATGAGAACTAAAATGAGAATTCATTAAAGAAAGCTCTTACTATTCATCAACTAATGGAGACTTATTCCTGCTTTTCTCCCTTTCAATTTCTGCCCAATCAACTCAAATTCTTTTTTATTTCTTCTCTCATTCCATGAAGTCAAAGTAGTTAATTAAGCATGTGCTACCTCTACTAATTCTAAGGCCAGGAAAAGGTAAGAGTGGAAATCAGAGGAAACATTTTTTAAATATATGAAAATCAGCAACAAAAAAAAACCTAAACATAAAAGTTTTATAAAATTATATGCTACTACTGAAATGGTAAAAAGAACAAAAACCTTCCAGACAGGACTTGACATAGGGTAACAAACTCAGATTTATATATGAAAATGGCTGATAATACAATGGACCAGTTCAACTTCTCCTCACTCCAGTTCACTTAAATAAGAAGAAATTTTCTGCTTTTTTTTAAAAACTTAATTCCCCAGTTCAAGAACCTAATCTAGCTCATCTTTTCTTACATTATCAAAACTAAACTACAGAGTCTCATTTCCATCTTTCCTAACTTCTTTCTTCCAACCAAGGTAATCTATCTACTGTCCTTCAAATACAACTTTGCACTTTTCCACTTTGACTACACATACTATTTCCTCTTTATCACTATATATTCATCTTATTTTCCAAAATAATTTAAATTTATATGGACTTTCATCTAACCTTAATAAACTGTACAAAGTAGCAAAAAGAAAAAAGAAAATCAACAATCCCATTCATAATAATAAATCAGGTTTCTGTTTAGCCATGTTTCCTAGTCCTTTTTCAGAACAGAAAATATCCTTCTAGTCTTCATGCACAGTTATAATCAGAATATAAATGTCTGCATTTTTCATTTATTTAATAAGCATTTTTCCAAACCACTATAATCTTCATAATTATAGTAAATGGCTACATAATAGTCCATCAAACAGAAATACATATACCCATTTTTACATTCCCAGCTAGTACCCAAAGTATGGCAAGTAGGTGCTTAAGAAGTATTTGTTAAATGACTGAATGGTTCACTGTCTGGCCTTCCTCAAGTATATTGTGCTAAACATAATGACATTTTTTTCTATAATTCAGAAACATTTTTGTCTTAACCTCAATTACCTTAAACACTGTAGTTGTTGAATGTAGGACAGACATTGGTAAATTATATGATTTGAGTCTAGTAACCAATAACCACCACCATCAGGGCCCTAGGCAAAATTAGAAATTTACTGAATAAGTAATTAATTCATTCAATGAATTTTAAATACATACTTAATAAAATTTGACACTATTCTAGGAGCTGGTAACAAGGAGTCTTGTTTAGTTCTATTTTTTCAAATCCCTTCCTTTACTTTATTCCACCCTCTAGCCATCTTTCCTCCTATCACCCTTCCAAGTTCCGAATGCTTACCTTCACCCTGCTCAGAGTTGCTTGTCTCATAGTCCTCCCCTGCCAGTTCTCCCCAAAGGCCCCATGCACAGAAGTAACCCCTTCACTGCCGTCCCTTTTACCACTTCCTTGAAAACTGGCATTCCTTCAGCATCAGCATCCCACAGAGATTTTGAAAGGAAAGAAATCTTACTTGTATATTATACTTAACAGTAGGTTGAATATTTTTTTATCTTTATTATTTAAAAGGTTTTTAAAAGGTTTAATTCTCCCAAAACAAAATTGATTTTTTTTAAGTAAGCTTTATTATCCCAAACTGAAGGATTATGTAAGAGAGATTTTTTGAGTAAGGGGGCTTACCTGTCTCCTAATCTATTTTGGAATCACCACCGACCCCTTCTCACTACCTACCCCCAAGCAAAAACCAACAACAACAAAAAATCAAAACATAAATGTGCAAAAGAAGTGAAAGCAGGGACTTGGACAGACATCCATATCCCAACGTACATCACATTATTCACAATAACTACAAAAGCAACTCAAGTGAACCCAAGAGATGAATGGGTAAACAAAATGCAGTGTTATCCACAGAATGGAAAACTACAATATGGATGATCCTTGAAGACAATGAAATAAGCCAGAAATGAAAAGACATATATTGCCTGATATCTCTTATAAGAAATACTGAGAATAATCAAATTCATAGAAACAGAAAGCAGAATAGTAGTTACTAGAGGTGGCAAGGGTGGGGAATGAGAAGTTATTGATAAATAATTATGAGTTTTGATTTAGGACGATAAAAATATTCTGGAAATAGTGGTGAAAGTTACATAGTATTGTCAATGAACTTACTGTCAAAGAATTGTCCACTTAAAATAGTTAAAATGATTTTATTTTATAATATTTTACTGCAATTAGAAATTAATTAACAAAAAATATAAAGTATAATTTGACAGTTCTCTTTTGAAAGATTGCTGATCCCTGTTTTATAAAAACCTACGACAGGAATAACACAGATTTAGAGGGGAAAGACTCTTATTTGAACCAGTTTAATCCTTAATTTTACAGTCAAAGAAACTGAAGCACAGAAAGTAGCTTACTTAAGAATACCCAACTAGTTAGTGGCAAAGCCTAGGCAAGAACCCAAATCCCTTAATCCAGTATTCTGGATTACTGAGAATATAATCACTACTCAGAACTCTTCTGAAGAGTTCCGGCAAATTAAAGTTTCACTGTATTTAACACAGAAAACAACTAATAGTACAAATCAAAATGAAAAACAAAAATTACTTACACATCACTGAAGGTCTCTCTGAAAATGATGCCAGATATCAACTTGTGAATTCTGCAAACCTCAGAGTTTGCAAAAAACTGTATTGAAAAGAGTAAGAATTGAGCTTAAATTAATTTCAATCAATTATGTCCCCCTGAGAAGTTCTATTATCAATGATGATTTTTAAACAAAATTATTGTATATATTGTTTTCATATGTTTAAGAGCCAATATGCCAAATACCAGTTCTTCCAGAACACACATTTCAATCAAGAAGAGATACACACTAAAAAGAAAAAAAGAAAAAAAAAAAAAGGCAGATAAAGGGGAAGAAGACAGAACACAAAAGATTAAGCAAGGGCACAGAATGAATATCTACAGAAGCAAGGAATGTAAGAAAGAAAACTATGACTATTCCTGAGGCATTATGCACTGTCTCATTCTTAGAAGCAATTTAAATATAGACTCAAGTAACTTCCATGTGCATAACACATTTCAAATAAGTCTATACCCAAAAGTACTTTCCCTTGATTGCAAATTTTTAAAATAGAATTTAAATAGAATCAGTTATCCTTAACAACAAATATAATCTGGAGCTCATCAAAGAATCAAAGTCTTCTGGACCAAGGTAATAAGCAATGTTGTATCATGGGATTCAATATGCCATTGTCATATTTTCTTAAAATTGAGTAATGTAGTAAATTGTAGTTATGAGTCTTTTTAAACACCAAATGGAAAGATAATGCCAACTGTCAAAGTTTTAAAGTAAAATCAGTCCAACTCTAAGTCTTAGAGTAAACCTAGTCCAACTGTATTGGACCAATTTACTGTGGTTTAGCTTTTAATGCTGGGAACACACAGACACACACACACGGAGTTTCGATAAGAGCCAAACCGTTTCCGAGGAAAATAAGTTGAAGTGCAGAAATCACAAGCAGATTAAAAGGAAGAAACCTAAGGATAAGCTAAACCACAACTTTAAGTAATATGGAATATCTAACTAATGACAGGGAAATAGCAGCAATAACAGACATCAGATTTGCATAACTTGGTATGTCTGTGATAAATGAGGAAGAAGGGAAAGAGCCAAAATTGAGTCAAAGATTTGATAATGTGTCTTGGAACAGAAGATGAAAAGAGTGAATGAGAAGAAATATAAGTATAATTTTGTACTGCTAAAAATGGCCAGGATGGATATATGTTTTTTAAAAACTAGGACACCATGCCACCCCTCAGGCTCACTGAAAAATTTCAGACAGTAAATATGGAGTGATGTATTTTTCTTCAAGTATTTCTAGAATCTTATTGCTGACAGCAGACAAAATGAATACTGACTGATCTGTTAACATTTTTTTTAATTCATCAGATTATCACAAAATTTTTCTATTAAAATTCTCTAATTGTATATATAAAAAATTGCTTGAAAAGTACAGCTCCTATTTTATTGGTAGAATATCAGGTTTGTTTTGATGCACTTATGAATTAAGAATGTACTACAATGAATTACAAATACAGTTTCTGCTACAGAGTTTCTTAATAAAGTAAGGACATTGTTTTGACCATGACTACGCTTCACTAAATTTAGTATTTGTATTATTACTCAAAAAAAAGTTTCTTCAATGTTGAATTTTTAGATTAACTCATAGTAGCTTTCAACAATGAAATAAAATGTTCCATATTTAACAGAATGAACTTCCAAAAGCTTTACTTTGAGTCCATGAATTGTATGAAAAAATTGAGTGGTTATTAGAATTAATTGATTTTCTATTCGCTGCAGATAAGACTGATGTAAAACTGGCATCACTTAAGTGTGTACAAATGCCACATTTTCTGCTAAGTTAGCCAAAATATCATAGCTATTGCTTCACTTTCCATACCTGCACAAGAAAACTTGGATTAGAGAATGAGTGAAATTTATTTAGTAGATCACCCTTTGATCTGAATGGGAAGTCATACTTCACAGAATGATTGTCAATGTACTTCCTGCAGCTACAAGTGCTAATTTAACTTCAGCATAGACTCCTCTAAATTGCTACTCTTTTAGTTGAACTTTTTCTTTAGAGATATTTTAGATTCAATACAGCTGTAAGAAATAATACTGAAAGACAGGGCATATCTTTTACCCAGTTTCTCCCAAGGATAACATCTTGTAAAACTATAGTACAATATTACAACTGGGATACTGACCAATCATTTGTACAATTCACCTATCCTATTTTGATTTCCCATGTTTTACTTGTATTCATTTGTGTGTATGCATATGTGTGTGTGTGTTTAGCTCTATGCAATTTTATCACATGTGCAGGTTTGTGTATCCTCCACCACAGTCAAGATATAGAACAGTCACATGTGCACTTTTATAATCACACCCACTTCCCTTTCATGCACCTACTCCTCGTGGATTTTTAACCAGAGAGCACATACAGCCTTGAAAGAAAAAGATGTTTCCAAAAGCAATGCCCACTTACAAAATAGGTTTCAGAAACAAATCAGAGCACAAAATATTAGCATACATGATGTGGAAGGACTCGTTGGTCACATTTACTCAACCACCTGCAATGTTATATTTGAACATGATTATACAGCCATATAAATGATCAATCATAAGTATGCACAAAAAGATAAGGATGGAAGAGACAGATCAACTACTAAGTCATGATAGAGATCAACCACCTTAGTTCTGAAATAAATTTTCCTATTAAGGATAAGTTCCAGATTGGAAGCAAACGGATAATATAAAATAATGCTACAGAACAACTACAATTGGGATTTCTAGGAGTCTTTTATTATGTTCAAGGGCAATCCTGTATGTCATCCAGAAATCAGATTAGAGCTGAAGTAACTGGTATTCCTTTGAGAATACAGAGTTGGTCTAGACAGAACAGGAACAGACTAGAAATAACTTAACCGAGTGTTAATATACTGATACTTCTTGCCTCTCCAGATGGTATGTAACTTCAAGCAGGAACCATGACGTCTATTTTTTTTTTATTCCCTTATATACACAGCAGTCATAAATACATGGTAGGTGTACAAACATTTATTAAAGGAATGAGCTCAGAACATGAGAAAAAGTGAGAAAATTAATACACCATAGAATCATAGGATTTTAGAGCTAAGAGGGTCCTAGGAGATTGAGTTTCAATTCCTCCTTTTACAGTTGAAGAATGAGACATAAAACTTAAATAGCTTACCTAAGACCAAAGACATCAATTTATGAATCACCTCTCATGGTTTTTAATTAGGAATTCTACTACACCATACTTCATATTCAAGAATGGAAGAGAAGAAAGCAATTGATTACCTGAGGAGAACTACATGCTACTTAGTGAACATGAGCTTTGATAGACAAAAAAAAAAGAATACATAAATTAATAGTAAGTGGGAGAAGTTAAAATGACTGAAGAGAGAGAGGCAATTAGCAGGTAAGAGAAGGAACGATGACCAAAATTGAGAGAGAAGGGTAAAACAGAAAAGGGAAAAAAGTTGAATAAAGAGATATAGCAAGAAAAGAAATAAAAAAGATGAGAGGAAAACAATATAGAAAGCATAAAAGTAAAAAAAAAAAAACAACGCAGAAATGGGAAGGAGAAAACGAGAAATATTATAAAGAGATGGGGCAATGGCATCTAGAGAATTTTTAATGCTATTTACATTCTTCTAAAAATAAACTATCTGCTTTATCATTCCGACAATGAAAGTAGTTTCCCTATAAACTAATAATAACATCAAAAAGCAACTACCAATCTTGCACTGAAAATCTATTCAAACTCAATACTGTAAGTGAAATGCAAATATATTGTGCTTAGCACTCCACAGCGAAAGGGAAGTCAGGTTTTAAATTTCATCTATTGCACCATCCTTTTTTACTTAATTTCCCATATGCATACCACCCCCACATCACAAAAGTTCTTCCTTCCTCTTTGAAATATCATTTTTTAGCTGGTATCTAAAATGAACTGCCACCAATGGCATTTTCCCAAAAGTTTCTCTCAAACATACAATATCTGGCTTTTCTTCCCTATTTCACAGACACACACAAGCTACTTGAAAGAGTACTCCTTAGGGTGACTAAAATTACTGTGATGGTTTGGAGCTGTATGTACCCCAAATAAACATGTTCTTAAGCCTAATCCATTCCTGTGGGTATGAACCCATTATAAGTAGGGCTTTTTTATGAGGTTTCTTCGGTTAAGGTGCAGCCCACCTCAATCAGGATGGATCTTAATCCTATTACTGAATGCCTTATAAAGAAGGTCAAAGAGAGAGACGGGGGAAAAAAAAGTCACAGAGGGAGCAGCCAGAAGCTGAACATCAACTGAACATGGAAATGAGAAGCCAGGAGAGGCCACCATGTGCACTGCCATAGGATAGAAAAGCCAAGGACCAAGCATCGCCTACAACAAACTCCAAAACACTACAGTCATCTGGGAGAAAGAATCGCCTTGATGATGCCTTCATTTTGGACTTTTCCTAATCTCAAAACTGTGAGCCAATAAATTCCCGTTGTTTATGCCAACCCATTCCATGGTATTTGCTTTGGCAGCCTGGAAACTAAAACAACTGTACAAGTGAAAACCTTGAGAAAGTGTGAGGGGATGGGATCCAAAACACAGAGGGTCTTCTCTTAGAGATAAAGAATTTTTTCCATTGTAAAAAGTAAGCTTTCCCTAATAAAAATTTTTAAATTAGCAATAATTTTTCTGAATATGTAGGCTTTGGTGATGTGGGTTCTTAACCTTTTTTGGATCATGACCCCTTTGAGAATGTAATTAATGCTATGGATCTTCTAGCCCCTGATATACATATGTAGAAAAAATTTTACACACAATTTTAGGAGTTCACTGAGCCACGCTCCCCAAGCTAATCCATACACAACTTTGTTCTTTTGTTTTTGTCTTTTCACTTTAATTAAAGTATAACGTACATATAGAAGAGTGAACAAGTCCAGGAAGTATCACAAACTAAATACACCACCCATTATAATCAACTCCTAGATCAAGAAATAGAACATTACCAAGAAAGAGGAAGCCCCCTCCAACCTTCCTGAAGATAACTACTATCTTGACTTCTAACTATAGTTTTGTCTGTTTCTGAACTTTGTATAAATGAAACATGAAAGGACTCATACGATATGTATTCTTTTGGTCTAGCTGTGTTCACTCTAAAGTATATGTTTGAGATTCAGCCACACTCATATGTGTAGCAACAGTTTGTTCATTTTCACTTCTGTATAGTTTTCATTTTAAGAAAATATCACAATTTTATTTACCCATTCTACGATAATAAACATTTGGCTTATTTCCAGTTTTAGGCTATTATAAATACAAAGTCTTGCACAAATCACTGTATTCATCTTTTAATGCACAAGTACATGCATTGTTTTAAATAAACCTAGGAATGAAATTTTGGTAGAAATGCCAAACAATTTTTCAATGGTTGTAATAAAACCTTATATTTGATGGGTAAGAAGGCTTAGAAAGAAATAAAAATTAGCAAGCAGAGGCATTCTCCTTACTGAGCTCTCTAAAATACTGATTTGTTGTTATTGTTGTTTTAATTAAGTCATTGCTGAAAACAGTGTTAGATTATCCAATAAGCAAATAAGATGTGCTCAGGGTACCGCAGAAGAGAGACAACAACAACCAAAAAAAAAAATGTTTAAACTGAATTTAAATTGATTTCAATAATTTAATAATGAGGTATATATCATTTTAAAATCAGAACTTTGCTGATTTTGCTTATTTTATAGTTTGGTATTGATTTTATTTTGAATTGCAGAAGTGGCACTGTAATCATTTCAATGCTTGGTTATATAAAGGTTTTTTGAGACAGGATATGAATCTGATTCTCTCATTTATTAACTATTTATCGACTGTTTATTGAAAGGATATGTGTCAGATTTATTTCTGGCTGTCCTGCATCTGAACTCCCCTTCCTACATTTAGAGAATCTGCCAGCATGTGTGTCTTGGAAAGAAACTGGGCCCTAGATCCAACCATAGAAGCCAAAAAGACCCGTTTTTTGCTCTCTCTACTTAGGGATCAGGCACTGATTGCTGAACCAGATGCTCTCATACAGAATTGGAATCTGGAGCTAAAGTTACCTGGACAGTTTAAAATTTATTCTTAGGAGAGACCTTCTGGGGAAGGCAGCAGAGCATGTACATGCTACTGAGATTAAACTGGTATTGCTACTGAAATTAAGTTGGTATTAACCAAATATGACTGTTTTATATTTAGGATGTTAAATTTTAACCCCATGGTAACCAAAAGAAAAATAGGTGAATAATATATCCAGATAGAAATGAGAAGGCACTCAATATGGTAAGACACCAAAAGGCAAATATAAAAGCAGGCATTAAAAGAAGTGAGGGGTGTGGCACTAGGGGAGGCCATCGAAGACGGAAAGGAGAGGGAGGAGAGGCCTGAGAAGCTGCACCGAGATACAACCACTGGAGGACCTGAAGAAGAAGAGAAAAACCTGTGAAAACTAAGACTGTTTCTTCCAGTAATGGAGGGGAAAGTTCCAGTCACAGTGCTGAAAAGCAATGAGCTAAAGAAGCAGCTGGCAACCTTCCAACAAAGCCTACAAAGATCTCCAAGTTTGGATTTGCCATAGGCAGTCAAATGACAAAGAAAACATCAGCCATATCCATCAAACTTGGATCAAGTCAGCCTAAAGAAACTGTTTCAACTCTTGCTCCAAAAACCCTTTCAGTAGCAGCAGCTTTTAGTGAAGATGAAGATAGTAAGCCAGAGGAAATGCTTCCAGAAGCAAAGATGAGAATGAAGAATATTGGAAGGGATACACCAACAACAGCAGGACCAAACTCCTCAACAAAGGGAAGCACGGGCTTTCTAATAACCAGAAGCTATGGGAGTGAAATACAAAATCTCACCTTGGAAATGTCTGTGATCAAGACAATTAAATGATGTGTTTTGAGGCTGGGGTATGGCAGTGGGTGTAAAGTTAAAAAGAACAGTTTCCCTTTTTAAAGAATGGTATGAGACTATTATTGGAGCCGCCTTTTTCTTTTTTTTTTTAAAGACTGAGTGGTACATTAATAAATGAGTTTGAAATTAGAGGTAATTTATGTTTTATATAAAGATATCAAGACATTTGCTAATTTTGTAGTTTCATGTAATTAGTTTCCAAAGATTACAAATAATAAAGAAATCAGAAATGGTACCTGTGCTGGTTTGAACGTATTATGTCCCCCAGAAAAAGCCTATTCT
The DNA here is from genome assembly GCF_015220235.1 of Choloepus didactylus. NCBI lineage: Eukaryota > Metazoa > Chordata > Mammalia > Pilosa > Megalonychidae > Choloepus > Choloepus didactylus. The sequence goes on along the minus strand of NC_051310.1, from coordinate 113,084,066 downwards.
TTGATGCAATCTTGTGGGGCAGACATATTAGTGGGGATAAAGCTGGAATGTTTGGGTTAGGTTATTTGCATGGAAATGCGCCCCACCCAACTATAGGTAATAACTCTGATGAGATAATTTCCATGGAGGTGTGGTCCCACCCATTCAGGGTGGGCCTTGATCAGTGGCGCCATATAAATGAGCTGACAAAGAGAAGGAACTCAGTGCAGCTGAGAGTGACATTCTGAAGAGGAGCTACAGCCAAGAGGGACACTTTGAAGAATGCACGGGAGCTGAGAGAGGAACTGCAGTTTACAGAGATGTTTTGAAGACGGCCGTTGAAAGCAGACTCTTGCTCTGCAGAAGCTAAGGGAGGACAAATACCCCAAGTGCAACTAAGAGTGACATTTTTGAGGAACTGCAGCCTAGAGAGGAACATCCTGGGAGAAAGCCATTTTGAAACCAGAACTTTGGAGCAGATGCCAGCCACGTGCCTTCCCAGCTAACAGAGGTTTTCTGGACACCATTGGCCATCCTCCCGTGAAGGTACCCAATTGCTGATGTGTTACTGTGGATACTTTATGGCCTTAAGACTGTAACTGTGTAACCAAATAACCCCCCTTTTATGAAAGCCAATCCATCTCTGATGTTTTGCATTCTGGCAGCATTAGCAAACTAGAACAGTACCTTTTTAAGAATTGCATATATTTTTCAGACACAATTATTAGCACATTAAGAGGGAAGCAAAAAATTACTGCCTATTTAACCTGGTTTAAAATGCAAGCAGTTACTCTCTTAACTCCTTCATTACCGAACTGTCTGGCTCCTAGAAACATCCTTATAGAAAGGTAGTATTGTACTGGGAGGAGAATGTTACTGAACTATTGACTGAAAGGAAATTTAGATAAATTTAAAACACAGCTTTTTTTCCTATGGGCATTTGTTCTGTTTCAAGTCATCATAAACTAGGTATTGCATGGCTATCAGTGGATACAGACATTTAGCTCTTTTAAAATAAATACTTTTTAAAATTTTATGTGAACTGTGGAGTATTTGAAATAGCTCACTTACCTTAATGGGTCTTGTCTACCTTCATTAGTCTTCAAGGAATGACCATTTGCAACCAAAGTAAATTAGTAGTTTGAATGTGCTTCTGTTGGTTTTTGTTCTCAGCTAGTTCCTATAAGCATTTTGTGCTGGTTTGGTGTATTATGTCCCCCAAAACACCATTATCTTTGATGCAGTCTTGTGTGGGCAGGAAATGTATTGGTGTTGATTGGGTTGGAGACTTTTGATTGGATGTTTCTGTAGAGATGTGATCACTCAACTGTGGGCGAGATCTTTCATTGGATAATTGCCATGGAGGTGTGGCCCCACCCATTCAGCATGGGCCTTGATTAGTTTACTGGAGCACTATATAAGCTCAGACAGAAGGAGTGAGCTTGCTACAGCCAAGAGTGACACTTTGAAGAATGAACAGAAGCTGAGAGAGTAGCAGCAGATGAGAGACAGTTTGAAGATGCCCACTGAAAGCAGACTCTTGCTCCAGAGAAGCTAAGAGAGGACAAACACCCCAAGAGCAACTAAGAGTGACATTTTTGAGGAACTGCAGCCTACAGAGGAACGTCCTGGGAGAAAGCCATTTTGAAACCAGAACTTTGGAGCAGACACAAGCCATGTACCTTCCCAGCTAACAGAGGTTTCCTGGACATCATTGGCCATCCTCCAGTGAAGGTACCTGATTGCTGATGTGTTACCTTGGACACTTTATGGCCTTAAGACTGTAGCTGTACAGATGTGGCCCTCTCTTTCTAGCTAAGCCAACTGGGCAGGTGAAATCACTGCCCTACCCCCTACGTGGGATCTGACACCCAGGGGAGTGAATCTCCCTGGCAACGTGGAATATGACTCCCGGGGAGGAATCTGGACCCGGCATCGTGGGATGGAGAACATCTTCTTGACCAAGAGGGGGATGTGAAAGGAAATGAAATAAGCTTCAGTGACAGAGAGATTCCAAAAGGAGCTGAGAGGTCACTCTGGTGGGTACTCTTACGCACAATAGAGACAACTCTTTTTAGGTTCTAATGAATTGGAATAGCTAGCAGTAAATACCTGAAACTATCAAACTGCAACCCAGAACCCATGAGTCTTGAAGACGATTGTATAAAAATGTAGCTTATGAGGGGTGACAATGTGATTGGGAAAGCCATATGGACCACACTCCCCTTTGTCTAGTTTATGGATGGATGTGTAGAAAAATGGGGGAATTAAAAATAAAAAAGGCACCCAGTGTTCTTTTTTATTTTAATTGTTCTTTTTCACTTTAATTTTTATTCTTCTTATTTTTGTATGTGTGGTAATGAAAATGTCAAAAATTAATTTTGGTGATGAATGCACAACTACATAATGGTACTGTAAACAACTGAATGTACACTTTGTTTTATATGACTGCGTGGTATGTGAATATATCTCAATAAAATGATGATTAAAAAAAAAAAAAAAAAAAAAAAAAAAAATGAATTTAAAAAAAAGACTGTAGCTGTGTAACCAAATGAGCCCCCTTTTATAAAAGCCAATCCATCTCTGGTGTTTTGCATTCTGGCAGCACTAGCAAACTAGAACACATTTCCACCAGAACTTGAGGTAAATAATAAGGAAGCTGTTTCTTTTAAAATATAAACCACCACCAAAAAAATACATAAATGTACATATTGCTTAAATATTTGGCTATTTTTATTTTTTAAAAGGTATAAACACCAAAAAAATTAACATTGTATGAAGATGGAAAATGAAAAGATTTACTTTCTGTACTTTGTCAAAACATTTAAGTTACTAACTTGTGAAATCCAATTTAAATTGAACTTTCTTATTAATAGAATAATATGGCTTATTTTAAGTGTCTATGCATTGACGAATAGCCTCTCAAAAGCACACTTTAGTGAAATAGAAGGAAGAAAAGTGCATCTTCAAACATATTTCATGGAATGTCTGACCACATATACTTTGTTAGTTCTCTGTGTGGTAGGCTTTGGTTTGGTTTTTGGTATTTTTGTATTGCATATGAACTTTTCTTAATGTGACAGGTAAATGCATCTTTTAAAGCATAGTCACAGATAAAAGAAACATTCAGTATGATGGTTTCTCTAAAAATTCCTACAATGTTAAATTTGGAGGCAGCTACAGACTATTTTAATGGTGGTAACTGCTCACTGATCTCTTTTAATAGGTAATTAATAACTCAGAGAAGCAGCCTGACTGTTGTATATTTCTAACACTTTGTTCACTTGCATTTAAGTTTAGAATAGGCCCCAAGTAAAACAATGGAAATACAGACAGAATATTAGTTCTTACATGATTTAATTTCATCAAGATATGTGCATTTAACTTCCTTTAATATAGAAAGACTTTCCATTGTTATCCATTTTATTGTTTATGTTAAAATAACATCTATCCCTTCCCTATATATTCTTTTCTTAACCCAAATGAAATATTTATCTAAGGTCAGGAATGGAGAGAGAAACAACAGAGATGTACATCTTTACTAAAATCCCAATAAACATGTCAAGCTCAAAAACAAACAAAAAAAAAGGAAGTGAGGAACAAGGAAAGTATAAGAAGGTGTAAGACTTATAAAGGCTAAATAACAGAATGGCAGAAGAAAGTCTGGTATTATCAGTAGTGACTTTACAAGCAAACAGATTAAACTAGCCAGTGAAAAGGCAGAGATTGGCAGAAAGGATTTAAAAAATGACACTACTATATGCTGTCTGCAAGAGACTCACTTTAAATTAAAAGATAAAGTAGGTTGGGAGTAAAAGGAGGGAAAAAAAAAACATACCAAAAGGTAGCTGGGGTAGCTGTACTAGTATCGGATAAAATAGACTATTAAAAAACAGTTACAAGGGTCAAAGATGGTTATTATAAACTGATAAAGGGGGCAATTCAACTGGAAGATGTAACAAACACAAATTAATACGCACCTAATAGCGGAGCCCCAAAACATATGAAGCAAAACTGACAGATTTGAAAGGAGGAAGTGATGATTCTACATTAATAGGAGACTTTAACATGCCACTCTCAAAAATGGATAGAATATCTAGTGAGAAGATCAATAAGGAAGCACAGGACTTAAATAATCCACTAAACTAACTAGACCTAACAGACATATTTAGAACACTTCACCCAACAACAACAGAATACACATTCTTCTCAAATGCATGAGGATCATTCCCCAGGATACACCATATGTTGGGGGAAAAAAAAAAAAGACTCAATAAATTAATAAATACTGAAATCATACAATGTATATTCTCCAACCACAACAGTATAAAGCTAGAAATCAGTAAGAGGAAGAAACAGAAAATTCAGAAATATGTAGAAATTAAACAACATACTCTCAAACAAGCAATGGGTTAGGAGGAAATCAGAAGCGAAATTAGGAAATATCTTGAGGCAAATGAAAATGAAAATACAATATGACAAAATTTATGAGATGCAGCAAAGACAGTGAAGAGAGGGAAATTTATAACTTTAAATGCTTACATTTAAAAAAAGAAGATGTGAAACTATGGTACTATAACTCATAATAAGTTTGGAAATTTCCTATAAATATACTTGTTAAATCATACTTTGAAAAACATTACCTTTTTGTATATATGTTATATTTCATAATAAGGAAATAACTGAAACTGTGGAATTATAATCTATAATATTCTTTGAAATTTACTAACTACTTGTTAAATTGTATTGGAAAGTTGTCACTTTTATGTATATATGTTATATTCTACAATAAAAAAGATGGAAAAAAAAAAAGATGACTTCAAATCATAGACCTAATCTCAAAACTGGAAGAACTAAAAAAGAAGAGCAAACTAACCCTGAAGTTGAGCAGAAGGAGGGAAATAACAAAGATTAGAGTAGCGATAAATGAAATAGAAAATCAAAACACACTGGAGAAAAATCAACAAAACCAAAAGTTGTTTCTTTGAAAAGACCAATAAAATTGACAAACCCTTAGCTAGAATGAAAAGAAAAAAAGAGAAAGGATACAAAAAAAAAAAAGTCAAAAATGAAAAGGGGGGCATTACTACTGACCCTGCTGAGATAAAAAGGACTATCAGAGGATCCTATGAACAACTGCCAATAATTAGATAATCTAGATGAAATGGAAAAATTCCTAGAAACACACACATAAACTACATTGATTCAAGAAGAAATAAAAGATTTTGACAAACAAATAACTAGTAAAGAGATTGAATCAGTCATCAAAAAACTTCCAACAAAGGGAGAAAAGAACGGTAACAAAATAAGGTTTCAGTGGTTAACAGATTTCAAGTAAAGTTGAGAGGCTACCCTGGAGGTTACTCTTACGCAAGCTCCAGTTAGATATTCCAAATGCTCACAGTATGCCAAGCCCTAATCAACAGTAGTCCCGAAAATCCTAAAGAATACCCAGGTGCTTATCTGAGACTCTATGTAAGTTTCACTCATTAAGTTTACTTTTCAGAAACTTAAATCCTCCAGAGTGTTCCTATGCCAGATAAGTCTCCAAACCCAGAGGTAACAGCCTCTTCAAAAACATTAACCAGATGCATTCCCCTTCCCCATCATGTCAACCTCCCTTTTCAATTATGAACAAGTAAGGGTGGTCACTGCCCAGATATCCCTGAAGACTGAGAAAGTGATCAAATAATAGAAAGGGTTAGCAACAGACAAGATTGGATTTAACAAAGGATTATGAATACTGAATACTGAATCTGTATATAATTTTTTTTTTTTTTTTAGTTTTTAGGGTACTAGAATTGCTAGAAGGAAATAACTGACATGGTGGAACTGTAACCCATAACCAGCTTTGAAATTTGCTCTATAGCTACTTGTTAAATTGTACTTTGAAACTTATAACCTTTCTGTATATATGTTATATTTCACAATAAGGAAATAACTGAAATCGTGGAACTGTAACCCATATCATTCTTTGAAATTTGCTCTCTAACTACTTTTAAATCGTACCTTGAAAGTTATCACTTTTCTGTATATATGTTATATTTCACAATAAAAAATGTAAATCAAACAAACAAAAATATCTCTCAACAAAGAAAAGCCCAGGACCAGATGGCTTCACGGGAATTCTACCCAACATCCCAAGTAATATTGACTCCAGCTCTGCTCAAACTCTTCCAAAACACTGAAGAGGAAGGAAGACTCTGTAACTCATTCTACAAGGCCAACATCGCTCTCATACCAAGGCTGGATAAAGATACCACAAGAAAATAAAACTACAGACCAATAAATCTTATGAATACAGATGTAAAAATCCTCAACAAAATACTAACAAACTGAGTCCAACAGCATATTAAAAGAATTATACATAAGGATTTAGTAGGAATTTTCCCTGGTATGCAAGATTGGTTCAATGTAAGAAAATCAATTAACGTAATACACCACATTAAGAGAATGGAGGGCAAAAACCACATGATCATCTCAATTGATGCAGGAAAAGTATTTGACAAAATACAGCATCCCTTCTTGATAAAAACACTTAGAACACTAAAAATAGACGGAAACTTCCTCAACATAATAAAGGGCACATATGAAAAACCCACAACAGAGTTCCTACTCAATGGCGAAAGGCTGACAGCTTTCCCTCCAAGAACTGGAACAAGACAAGGATGTCCACTGTCTCCACTGTTATTCAACGTTGTGCTGGAAGTTCTAGCTAAAGCAGTAAGGCAAGAAAAAGAAATAAAAGGCATCTAAATTGGAAAGGAAGAAGTAAAATTTTTCCTATTTGCAGATGATATGATTCTATGCACAGAAAATCCTGAAAAATCTAAAAAAAAACGTCCCGAGAACTAATAAACGGATTCAGCAAAGTGGCAGGGTACAAGATCAACACGCAAAAATCAGCAGTGTTTCTAAAGACAAGCAATAAACAATAGGAAGAAGAAATTTTAAAAACTCCATGTACAATAGCAACTAAAAGAATCAAATATGTAGGAATAAATCTAACCAAGGATGTAAAGAATTTATACACAGAAAACTACAAAACATTGCTAAAAGAAATTAAAGAAGACCTAAATAAATGGAAGGACATTCTATGTTCATGGATTGGAAGACTAAATATTATTATGATATCAATATTATCCAAAGCAATTTATAAATTCAATGCAATCTCAATCAAAACTCCAACAACCTCCTTTCAAGAAATGGAGAAGGCAATCATCAAATTTTTTTTTATCTTCATTTTATTGAGATGTATTTACATACCATGCAGTCATATAAAACAAATCATACATTCGATTGCTCACAGTACCATTACATAGTTGTACATTCGTCACCTAAATCAATCCCTGACACCTTCATTAGCACACACACAAAAATAACAAGAATAATAATTAAAGTGAAAAAGAGCAATTGAAGTAAAAAAGAACACTGGGTACCTTTGTCTGTTTGTTTCCTTCCCCTATTTTTCTACTCCTCCATCCATAAACTAGACAAAGTGGAGTGTGGTCCTTATGGCTTTCCCAATCCCATTGTCACCCCTCATAAGCTACATTTTTATACAATTGTCTTCAAGATTCATGGGTTCTGGGTTGTAGTTTGATAGTTTCAGGTATCCACCACCAGCTACCCCAATTCTTTAGAACCTAAAAAGGGTTGTCTAAAGTGTGCGTAAGAGTGCCCACCAGAGTGACCTCTCGGCTCCTTTTGGAATCTCTCTGCCACTGAAGCTTATTTCATTTCCTTTCACATCCCCTTTTTGGTCAAGAAGATGTTCTCCGTCCCACGATGCCAGGTCTACATTCCTCCCCAGGAGTCATATCCAATCATCAAATTTAAATGGAAGGGTAAGGGGCCCCAAAAGGCTAAGGCCATCTTGAAAAAGAAGAATGAAGTTGGAGGACTCACGCTTCCAAACTTAAATCTTATTACAAAGCCGCAGTAATCAAAATAGCATGGTACTGGCACAAGGACAGATATATAGACCAATGGAATAGAATTGAGAGCTCAGGAATCAACCCCCACATTTATAAGCCAACTGATTTTTGACAAGGTGGCAAAAAACACTCAACTAGGAAAGAACAGTCTTTTCAACAAATGGTGCTGGGAAAACTCGATCTCCATTTCCAAAAAAAAAAAAAGGAGGAGGACCCCCTACCTCACACCATATACAAAAATCAACTCAAAATGGATCAAGACCTTACTATAAGGGCTAGAACTATAAAAGTCCTAGAAGAAAAGGTAGGGAAGCATCTTTAGGACCTCATGTTAGGCAATGGTTTCTTGTACTTTACACTCAAAGCACTAGCAACAAAAGAAAAAATATATAAATGGGACCTCATCAAAATTAAAAACTTTTCTTCCTCAAAGGACATTATCATGAAAGTAAAATGATGACCTACACAATGGGAAAAAAAAATTTGGAAACTATATATCCAATAAAGGTTTAATATCCAGAATATATAAAGAAATCCTTCAACTTAATAACAAAAAGACAAACAACCCAATTAAAAAATGGGCAAAAGACTTGAACAGACATCTCTCCAAAGAAGATAAACAAATGGCCATAAAGCACATGAAAAGATGCTCAACATCACTAGCCATCAGGGAAATGCAACTCAAAACTAACAATGTGATACTATTTCACACCCATTAGAATGGCTGCCATTTAAAAAAAAAATGGAAAATTACAAGTGTGGGAGAGGATGTGGAGAAATAGGAACATTCATTCATTGCTGGTGGCAATATAAAATGATGCAGCTAGTGTAGAAGATAGTTTGGTGGTGCCTCAGAAAGCTAAGTATAGAACTACCCATATGACTGGAGATTCCCACTTCTAGGTATGTAACCAAAAGAACTGAAAGCAGGGACTCAAAAAAATATTTGCACACTGATGTTCACAGCAGCACAATTCACAATTGCCAGAAGATGGAAGTAGTCAAAGTGTCCATCAATGAATGGATAAATAAAATGTGGACTATACATACAATGGAATATTATTCAGTCATAAAAAGGAATTAAGTCCTGACACATGCAACAACATGGATGAACCTGGAAGACATCAGGTTGAGTGAAATAAGCCAGACAGAAAAGGATGAATATTGTATGATCTCATTGATTTGAAACAATTAGAATAAGCAAACCCATAGAGTCAGAATCTAGAATATAGGTTACCAGGGGATGGGCTGGGGATAGGGAATGGAAAATTAATGCTTAAGATGTACAGGGCTTCGATTTGGAATGATGGAAATGTTTTGGTGATGAAAGGGTGGTGATGGTAGCACAACATTGTGAATGCAAGTAACAATACTGAAATATATATCTGAATGTGATTAAAGGGAAAAATGTTAGATTGCATATATAGTAACAAAATAAAAATTTTTAAAAGAATTCATGAACTCGACTACACAGTGAACCCTAAGATAAACCATGGACTTTAATTAATAGTACAATTATAAAAGTGTGCTATCATCATTTGTAACAAATGTTCTACACCAAGGCAAGGTGGTGGTGGTGGAGTGATATATGGGAATCCTCATGTGTTTTATGCATGATTGTTCTGTAAATCCACTACTTCCCTAATAAATTTAAAAATTAAAATTAAAAAAAAAACACCTTACTCTGCGGCCATGTTCCAGTAATGGTATCCAGCGTCCCAAGGAGGAGTCAATGGTATCTTAAGGAGCAAAGGGATATTCCTATGGCAAAACTCTGGCTATAGTTTAACTCTAAGGTTTCCTTATTTCCTATTTGTTCTCTCAGTCTGGTTCTCCAGCTTTCCAATTTGTAAGCTAACCAACATCCTTCCAAAATTTTCCTTTTCTGTTACTTCAGCTAACCACAGTTAATTTCTGTTGTTTGCAACCAAGAATCCTAAACAGGTACCTCTACCACATTCCAGGCTCTGTTCTAGGCACTGGGAACACAAACACAAATAAGACATGACCCTGCCTTACAAAAGAGTTTACATTATAATAGAGAAGACAGACAAGTAAATGAGCTTAAAAGAAGTGTTAAGTCTGTAACAGAGTAATCACAGAGAGAACAAGGACACATAGCTTAGGCCTGAAGAGTCAGGAAAGAAGGAAATATCCAAATCCTGCAATAAGGGTAAGAGAAGAGAGATGGAAGGGCATCCCAAACAAATGGAGCAGCAACTCTTTTCTCTGCTCATCACCTCACCAGATCAGAGTGGGGAAGCACTAAGAATTCTGCCAACTGCCTGCACTAGTTTTGCTTAAAAGTAGGTACAGTTTTACAAGGGGAAAAACACTAATAATAATATTTTACAAAATTATATATATATATATTTATATATATATATGAAACAAAGTTATAGTCCAAAATTATTTGATATTCTAAAATCTACACTTCTCCTTTGGAAAAAAGGCAGTATTCACTATCACGTGAAGGACAAGTATGAAAGAGTTTTTTTTCTTTTTTTTTTTTTTTTAATTCAGTTTTATTGAAATATATTCACAAACCATACAGTCATCCATGGTATACAATCAACTGTTCACAGTATGATCATATAGTTATGCGTTCATCACCACAATCTATTTCTGAACATTTTCCTTACATCAGAAAGAATCAGAATAAGAATAAAAAATAAAAGTGAAAAGAGAATACCCAAACCATCCCCCCATCCCACCCTATTTGTCATTTAGCTTTTACTCCCATTTTTCTACTGATTTTTTTTCAATTTTTTAACTTTGTTTATCAAAAAATTAAAAACAAACAGGCAAACAACAACCAAAAAAACCCCACAACATTTCAAACAAAGTAATGGATTAAGGAAAACAAATAACCTAAAATAACTACTTTGCTTCCAATATGTTCCTACCATACCCCAAGAAAATTAATAAACCATGTCCAAACAGAGGAGTAAGAAAAACAATCTAAAATAACTACATTGCTTCCAACATGTTCCTACCATACCCCAAGAAAATTAACAACCCCTAAGAAAACAAAGGAATAAGAGAAAAAAAAAACCTAAAATAACTCTATTGCTTCCAACATGATCTTACTATATCCAAGAAAGTTTACAAACCATAATCATTCCTGAGCATTCCCATAACATTGAGATTACCCTCCATAGTTTATCTGTTCTTCTTAGATTATCATTCCCCCTCCACTAATTGGTATCTCTAGGTCCCCTACATTCTACAGTATAAAACATTGTACATTTTTCACAGAATTCACATTAGTGGTAACATACAATATCTCTCTTTTTGTGCCTGGCTTATTTTGCTCAGCATTATGTCTTTTTTTTTTTTTTTTTTTTAATCTTCATTTTATTGAGATATATTCATATACCATGCAGTCATACAAAACAAATCGTATTTTCGATTGTTCACAGTACCATTACATAGTTGTACATTCATCGCCCAAATCAATCCCTGACACCTTCATTAGCACACACACAAGAATAACAAGAATAATAATTAGAGTGAAAAAGAGCAATTGAAGTAAAAAAGAACACTGGGTACCTCTGTCTGTTTGTTTCCTTCCCCTATTTTTCTACTCATCCATCCATAAACTAGACGAAGTGGAGTGTGGTCCTTATGGCTTTCCCAATCCCCTTGTCACCCCTCATAAGCTACATTTTTATACAACTGTCTTCGAGATTCATGGGTTCTGGGTTGTAGTTTGATAGTTTCAGGTATCCACCATCAGCTACCCCAATTCTTTAGAACCTAAAAAGGGTTGTCTAAAGTGTGCGTAAGAGTGCCCACCAGAGTGACGTCTCGGCTCCTTTTGGATTCTCCCTGCCACTGAAGCTTATTTCATTTCCTTTCACATCCCCCTTTTGGTCAACAAGATGTTCTCTGTCCCACGATGCCAGGTCTACATTCCTCCCCGGGAGTCATATTCCACGTTGCCAGAGAGATTCACTCCCCTGGGTGTCTGATCCCACGTAGGGGGGAGGGCAGTGATTTCACCTTTCAAGTTGGCTTAGCTAGAGAGACAGGGCCACATCTGAGCAACAAAGAGGCATTCGGGAGGAGGCTCTTAGGCACAACCATAGGGAGGCCTAGCCTCTCCTTTGCAGCAACCGTCTTCTCAAGGGTAAAACCTGTGGTAGAGGGCCCAACCCATCAAACCACCAGTCCCCTATGTCTGTGGTCATGTTAGCAACCGTGGAGGTGGGGTAGGCGAATACCCCTGCATTCTCCACAGGCTCCTCAAGGGGGCACTACATCTTTTTTTTTTCCTTGTTTTTTTTTTTTTTTTTTTTAACTTTCCCTTCTTTTTTAAATCAACTGTATGAAAAAAAAGTTAAAAAGAAAACAAACATACAATAAAAGAACATTTCAAAGAGACCATAACAAGGGAGTAAGAAAAAGACAACTAACCTAAGATAACTGCTTAACTTCCAACATGTTCCTACTTTACCCCAAGAAAGTTACCTAATATAGCAACATTTCTGTGAACTTGCTCCTACTATATCCATCAGAAATTAACAGACCATAGTCATTTCTGGGCATCCCCAGAACGTTAAATAGCTTATCTGTTCTTCTTGGATTATTGTTCCCCCTTCCTTAATTGCTCTCTATTGCTAGTTCCCCTACATTCTACATTATCAACCATTTGTTTTACATTTTTCAAAGTTCACATTAGTGGTAGCATATAATATTTCTCTTTTTGTGCCTGGCTTATTTCGCTTAGCATTATGTCCTCAAGGTTCATCCATGTTGTCATATGTTTCACGAGATCGTTCCTTCTTACTGCCGCGTAGTATTCCATCGTGTGTATATACCACATTTTATTTATCCACTCATCTGTTGAAGGACATTTGGGTTGTTTCCACCTTTTGGCAATTGTGAATAATGCTGCTATGAACATTGGCGTGCAGATATCTGTTCGTGTCACTGCTTTCCGATCTTCCGGGTATATACCGAGAAGTGCAATCGCTGGATCGAATGGTAACTCTATATCTAGTTTTCTAAGGAACTGCCAGACTGACTTCCAGAGTGGCTGAACCATTATACAGTCCCACGAACAGTGAATAAGAGTTCCAATTTTTCCACATCCCCTCCAGCATTTGTAGTTTCCTGTTTGTTTAATGGCAGCCATTCTAACCGGTGTTAGATGGTATCTCATTGTGGTCTTAATTTGCATCTCTCTAATAGCTAGTGAAGCTGAACATTTTTTCATGTGTTTCTTGGCCATTTGTATTTCCTCTTCAGAGAACTGTCTTTTCATATCTTTTGCCCATTTTATAATTGGGCTGTCTGTACTACTGTCATTGAGTTGTAGGATTTCTTTATATATGCAAGATATCAGTCTTTTGTCAGATACATGGTTTCCAAAAATTTTTTCCCATTGAGTTGGCTGCCTCTTCACCTTTTTGAGAAATTCCTTTGAGGTGCAGAAACTTCTAAGCTTGAGGAGTTCCCATTTATCTATTTTCTCTTTTGTTGCTTGTGCTTTGGGTGTAAAGTCTAGGAAGTGGCCGCCTGATACAAGGTCTTGAAGATGTTTTCCTACATTATCTTCTAGGAGTTTTATGGTACTTTCTTTTATATTGAGATCTTTCATCCATTTTGAGTTAATTTTTGTGTAGGGGGTGAGGTAGGGGTCCTCTTTCATTCTTTTGGATATGGATATCCAACTCTCCCAGCCCCATTTGTTGAAAAGACCATTATGACTCAGTTCAGTGACTTTAGGGGCCTTATCAAAGATCAGTTGGCCTTAGATCTGAGGGTCTGTCTCCGAATTCTCAATTCGATTCCATTGATCTATATGTCTATCTTTGTGCCAGTACCATGCTGTTTTGGCAACTGTGGCTTTATAATAAGCTTCAAAGTCAGGGAGTGTAAGTCCTCCCACTTCGTTTTTCTTTTTTAGAGTGTCTTTAGCAATTCGAGGCATCTTCCCTTTCCAAATAAATTTGATAACTAGCTTTTCCAAGTCTGCAAAGTAGGTTGTTGGAATTTTGATTGGGATTGCATTGAATCTGTAGATGAGTTTGGGTAGAATTGACATCTTAATGACATTTAGTCTTCCTATCCATGAACATGGAATATTTTTCCGTCTTTTAAGGTCCCCTTCTATTTCTTTTAGTAGAGTTACGTAGTTTTCTTTGTATAGGTCTTTTACATCTTTGGTTAAGTTTATTCCTAGGTACTTGATTTTTTTAGTTGCTATTGAAAATGGTATCTTTTTCTTGAGTGTCTCTTCAGTTTGTTCATTTCTAGCATATAGAAACATTACTGACTTATGTGCATTAACCTTGTATCCCGCTACTTTGCTAAATTTGTTTATTAGCTCTAGTAGCTGTATTGTCGATTTCTCAGGGTTTTCTAGATATAAGATCATATCATCTGCAAACAATGACAGTTTTACTTCTTCTTTTCCAATTTGGATGCCTTTTATTTCTTTGTCTTGCCGGATTGCCCTGGCTAGCACTTCCAGCACAATGTGGAATAACAGTGGTGACAGCGGGCATCCTTGTCTTGTTCCTGATCTTAGAGGGAAGGCTTTCAGTCTCTCACCATTGAGTACTATGCTGGCTGTGGGTTTTTCATATATGCTGTTTATCATGTTGAGGAAGTTTCCTTCAATTCCTACCTTTTGAAGTGTTTTTATCAAAAAGGGATGTTGGATTTTGTCAAATGCTTTTTCAGCATCTGTTGAGATGATCAATTGATTTTTCCCTTTTGACTTGTTAATGTGTTGTAATACATTGATTGATTTTCTTATGTTGAACCATCCTTGCATGCCTGGAATAAACCCCACTTGGTCATGGTGTATGATTTTTTTAATGTGTCTTTGGATTCGATTTGCAAGTATTTTGTTGAGGATTTTTGCATCTATATTCATTAGGGAGATTGGCCGGTAGTTTTCCTTTTCTGTAGCATCTTTGCCTGGTTTTGGTATTAGATTGATGTTAGCTTCATAAAATGAGTTAGGTAGTGTTCCATTTTCTTCAATGTTTTGAAAGAGTTTGAGTAAGATTGGTGTCAGTTCTTTCTGGAAAGTTTGGTAGAATTCCCCTGTGAAGCCATCTGGCCCTGGGCATTTATTTGTGGGAAGATTTTTGATGACTGATTGGATCTCTTTGCTTGTGATGGCTTGGTTGAGGTCTTCTATTTCTTCTCTGGTCAGTCTAGGTTGTTCATATGTTTCCAGGAAATTGTCCATTTCCTCTACATTATCCAGTTTGTTGCCATACAGTTGTTCATAGTATCCTCTTATAATTTTTTTAATTTCTTCAGGATCTCCAGTTATGTCACCTTTTTCATTCATTATTTTGTTTATATGGGTCTTCTCTCTTTTTGATTTTGTCAGTCTAGCTAGGGGCTTGTCAATCTTGTTGATCTTCTCAAAGAACCAACTTTTGGTGATATTTATCCTCTCTATTGTTTTTTTGTTCTCTATGTCATTTATTTCTGCTTTAACCCTTGTGATTTCTTTTCTTCTACTTGGTTTAGGATTGGTTTGCTGTTCATTTTCTAGCTTCTTCAGTTGATCCATTAGTTCTTTGATTTTGGCTCTTTCTTCCTTTTTAATATATGTGTTTAGTGCTATAAATTTCCCCCTTAGCACTGCTTTTGCTGCATCCCATAGGTTTTGGTATGTTGTGTTCTCATTTTCATTCGTCTCTATATATTTAGCAATTTCTCTTGCTATTTCTTCTTTAACCCACTGATTGTTTAGGCGTGTGTTGTTTAACCTCCAGGTATTTGTGAATTTTCTAAGTCTCTGATGGTTATTGACTTCTAATTGTATTCCATTGTGGTCAGAGAATGTGCTTTGAATAATTTCAATCTTTTTAAATTTATTGAGGCTTGTTTTATGTCCCAGCATATGATCTATTCTGGAGAAAGTTCCATGAGCACTAGAAAAGTATGTGTATCCTGGTGATTTGGGATGTAATGTCCTGTATATGTCTGTTAAATCTAATTCATTTATCAGATTGTTTAGGTTTTCAATTTCCTTATTGGTCTTCTGTTTGGTTGATCTATCTATAGGAGAGAGTGATGTGTTGAAGTCTCCCACAATTATCGTGGAAACATCAATTGCTTCCTTTAGTTTTGCCAGTGTTTCTCTCATGTATTTTGTGGCACCTTGGTTGGGTGCATAGACATTTACGATTGTTATTTCTTCTTGCTGAATTGCCCCTTTTATTAGTATGTAGTGGCCTTCTTTGTCTCTCAAAACATCCCTGCATTTGAAGTCTATTTTATCTGAGATTAATATTGCTACACCTGCTTTCTTTTGGCTGTAGCTTGCATGAAATATTTTTTTCCATCCTTTCACTTTCAGTTTCTTTGTGTCCCTGTGTCTAAGATGAGTCTCTTGTATGCAACATATTGATGGTTCATTTTTTTTGATCCATTCTGCGAATCTATATCTTTTAATTGGGGAGTTTAATCCATTTACATTCAACGTTATAACCGTGAAGGCATTTCTTGAATCAGCCATCTTATCCTTTGGTTTATGTTTGTCATATTTTTCCCCTCTGTCTATTAATATCCTTTATTGTACCCATACCGAATCTCTTTAGTACTGAACCTTTCTCCAAGTCTCTCTGTCCTTTCTTTATTTCCGTATCTGTAGGGCTCCCTTGAGTATCTCCAGTAGGGCAGGTCTCTTGTTAGCAAATTCTCTCAGCATTTGTTTGTCTGTGAAAAATTTAAGCTCTCCCTCGAATTGGAAGGAGAGCTTTGCTGGATAAAGTATTCTTGGCTGGAAATTTTTCTCACTCAGAATTTTAAATATATCGTGCCACTGCCTTCTCGCCTCCATGGTGGCTGCTGAGTAGTCACTACTTAGTCTTATGCTGTTTCCTTTGTATGTGGTGAATTGCTTTTCTCTTGCTGCTTTCAGAACTTGCTCCTTCTCTTCTGTGTTTGATAGTGTGATCAGTATATGTCTCGGAGTGGGTTTATTTGGATTTATTCTATTTGGAGTTCGCTGAGCATTTATGATTTGTGTATTCATGTTGTTTAGAAGATTTGGGAAGTTTTCCCCAACAATTTCTTTGAATACTCTTCCTAGACCTTTACCCTTTTCTTCCCCTTCTGGGACACCAATGAGTCTTATATTTGGACGTTTCATATTATCTATCATATCCCTGAGGTCCATTTTGATTTTTTCAATTTTTTTCCCCATTCTTTCTTTTATGCTTTCATTTTCCATTCTGTCATCTTCGAGGTCACTGATTCGTTGTTCAACTTCCTCTAGTCTTGTACTATGAGTGTCCAGAATCTTTTTAATTTGGTCAACAGTTTCTTTAATTTCCATAAGATCATCCATTTTTTTATTTAGTCTTGCAATGTCTTCTTTATGCTCTTCTAGGGTCTTCTTGATTTCCTTTGTCTCCCGTACTATGGTCTCATTGTTCATCTTTAGTTCTTTTTTGAGTAGCTGCTCTAGGTGCTGTGTCTCTTCTGGTCTTTTGATTTGGGTGCTTGGGCTTGGTTTATCCATATCGTCTGGTTTTTTCATATGCTTTATAATTTTCTGTTGTTTTTGGCCTCGTGGCATTTGCTGAACTTGATAGGGTTCTTTTAGGATTTGTAGACCAATTGAAGTCCTTATCTCTAATTTATGAGATCTACAGCTTCGTGGAGTACACTTTCTCTAACTAACCAGCAGGTGGCGTCCACGAGCCACCTGTTCTCCACAAGCCAGTTCTCCCCTGCTTAGCCTTTTTGGTGAGTGGGGAAGTGAGTCTTGTGGGGTCCAATTGGTGTACCAAGCTTGCGTGTGTAGTTGGTGTTGCCTGCCCTGTATATGGGGCGTGTTTCTGGGCAGTCAGGGAGGGGGGGGTGGCTCTAACAATCAAATCTCCCTGGTGATCCTAGAGTTTTAAAGCTGCTGCAATAGTCTAATCCTTCAGTTCAGTCCTGCCACAATTTGTCTCTGCCACTGACCCACAAGTCCTTGGTATTGGCGTATGGCTCCTGAGACTTGCAAGTGGGCCCCTCTTCCAGGCCGTGCACCCCGGGTCCTCTGTTGAGGGATGACTGTGCTATGTCACAGGTGAGTGCCGTCCCCCCAGGGCAGTTCTGGGCTGCTGGGCTGTGTAGGGAGGCTCCCATTCTGCTGAAATGATGGCTGAATGGGGCTTTGTTAATTCACACTGCTCTACCTTCCCAACTCTGGGACAATCAGCTGAGGTTGCAGGGAAGGCTAATGTCCACGCCCAGTTTTGTGGTGTGTGCCTGTTATTTGAAGCACTTCTGTCACACTGGGTTGTCTGGGGCAGTTCTGGGCTATGGGGCTGGCGATGGGCAGGAGTGTTTCCTGTCCACCAGGATGATGGCTGTGAGCGGACACCCCCCTTTTCTTGGGAAGTTGTGGTGTTTAGTGAATTTTCTCAGCCACTGGATTATTGCGTTTTGTCTCAGAGCTCTCCTAGTTCTGCTCTTGACTTGACCTGCCCAAATAGCAAGTCTTTGAAGCTTTCTGTATTGGGCTTCTTAGAGTAACTGTTTTAGAAAAAGAATAAAGGATTAAAAAAAAACAAAAACAACAACAACAACAAAAAAAACGGGCCCTCCTCAGAGATCTAATGGGTTATTGAAATGCTAAGAGACAAAGCAACCAGGGCCATTAAGGAAAGGTCCACAGGGCAGAGAGATCAGCTTTTCTTCAGGATTTGCATATGCGCCTCAGGGCCCTTCCCCTTTCTATGTTCACCAGAACTCCAAAAATCCTCTGCTTTTATTTTGGAGTTTTTCGTGTTGTTTTTTTTCTATGCCTGTCTCCTCTCTGCTGGGCTGGCTGCTCTCAGATTCTCTGGTGTCTGGTCTCAGTCTATCTATGGTTGGAGTTTGAATCAGTAGAATGAGTTTCCGATAAGGGCTGCCACTGCAGTTCTCCCTTCTCCTTCCCGGAGCTGACAGCCCCTCCTCCCCCGGGACTGAGCCTGGCAGGGAGGGGCGCGGGTCCCCTGGCCGCAAAAACTTACAGATTTTGCTGATCTCAGCAGTTCCACATTTTCATGAGTGTTGTATGAAGTATGCCCAAAGTCAGATTGCTCTGTGGTGTCCAGTCCACGCAGTTCCTGGCTTTCTACCTACTTTCCTGGAGGAGTAACTAAAACATACAGCTCACCAGTCTGCCATCTTGCCCCGCCTCCCTCTTATCTCATGAAAGAGTTTTAATTTCAATTTTATTAAATTCGTATGGGGTAAAAATTCACTTCTTACTGAATACTCATGTTGAACTCATACTAAACTATATACAATTCCCCTGTACACAACTCTAGACCACCTCTGCAAACTCAGTTCCTTCCACCAGAATGCCCTTGTTCAAATGGCCAACTCCTGCATAATACTTGAGATCTGCTCTTTGAAGACACCTCTAAGTCATTCCCTCATGAGAAATTATTCTCTTTTTCTTATCCTTCACATAACTCTAATGATCACATTAATACTGTAATTATTCCTTTAAACATCTACTCTTTGAGAGTAGATAATACTGTCTCTATCTCTGTAATATCCTTTTAGCACAGCCTCTTATTTACTGAATAAAGAATAACAATGTATTGATAAAGACATTAACATAAAGTTAGAGAAGATATATATCAACATATATGTATTCATGAAATACCATATCTCAAACTTCAAATTCTGCAGGAAGAAGCTAAGAAATCACCTCCACTGGTTTTGTTTGAAAATGGGAAGATATTTTTACAGCTTTCACAATAATCACCCATGGACTGGGAATAAAATAATGTAAGTTCTTTACATATATAAAGCCAGTGAGTGGTCTCTTTTTCATTTCATAAAAATATTAATGTTATTTCTCATCATTTAGTATTCCTTTGTAACCACTACGCTACCTTTTACAGTATCTGTTCAGCCCACACCTCTCTCTGAGAGTTGTATACCCTGCATCTACTTCCCTCCCATGAAATGGGGTCTGAAAGTCATGTTCTACGAAGCCTTGGCTTCACTGGCCATAGCTGATTGGACCAAACATAGACACTTGCCTCAGAAATTGGATTTACTTCCAGGGGTTTAGAATGGAATCACAGATCCATGAGTAAATACATGAATTTAAGAATCAGAGAACATGTTCCGCCATGTACAGTGGTAAAATACAATACGCAGAAGAGAAAAATTAGGTGGACAAGTAGGGAGAAGCACAGATCCTGCTTCCCCAAGGTGGTAAGAAAATAGCTAGCTGCCTAGGTTACTGATGGGTTTCCAGTTCCTGATTCCCCTCCTCCTCCGGAAGCCTGGCTGTGTACTTCTATCCTTGGGTACTGTGAAATCCCCAGTATCCTTCCCATTAATTCCCCTTTTGAGCAAGTTCGTTAGAACTTGGTTTCTATTACTTGCAATCAAAAGAAACTGACTAAGCAAACCTAGAAAAAGAAAAAGTAAGTAGGAATATCCAAATGTCAGTTAATCACAGGGGGAAAACACCTTGTAAAAAAAAGGCTGTTAAACTGGCATCTTCAGGCACTCTTCAGCAGAAGAAAATGAAAAATATTCACCAACAGGCTCAAACAATATCCTATAAATTCAAGCTCAGTATAGCTATTAGTCAGGATGACTAAAGTTATATTACCAAGTTCTAGTCTTCACACACACACACACACACAGAGAGAAAGAGATTAAGGGATAGGGAATGTCTTTGAAGAGCTTGTTATAATAATTTTCTAAAGAAAAATACAATAATAACATTTACCACAACTTAGGTCAGAAAGACAGGGGGTGGAGGGAAGGTTAATCTCTTCTGGCAAATAACAGCCAGCCCTACTAACAAGCATAAATATTATTACATAGTTTTCCCTATCCATCCTCATAAATTTCTCTTAAAAACATGCTGCTTCAGAGTCCTCAATTAAAATACTCTGTGCCAGAAGACAATGATGTTTAAAAAAGGAAGCATTTCCCAATAGTACAGTCATTATATAGCATTAGCTTGCAAAACAAGACTGACACATAGATTTTCCATTTTTCTTTGATATTGGTCTGTTAGTGAGAGGTTTCCTCTAGACAACTCAGATTTTAAAAAAAAAGAAAACTAGTTTCTTTAATAACAATATTCAAATGGATGGTAAATAAGAACAAATACTGCAATTTGTACTGTTCCTAGGTTCAAAACAAGACAAACTTACTTTTGTAAGAAAAACTGACCAATTTCATATAATCAAAACTTAACAAGACTGTGAAAATCTACAAATTTAACAGTAAGTTCAGAGATAAAAATAAAACAAACAGTCCTTCAAATTCACCAAGATTATATAGATCTGATACTCAGAAAAAATGAGAGATATTAAATTTAAGACAAAACGAAAGGCTTATGAAAACTTGAATAGTGATTGCCACAAAAAAGACTTTAAGTAAACAAATCTGAATTGTTTACAATAATGGAAAAAGGCAAAGGCATAAAAAATAATTTTTAACAACTTACATTGACTCTAGAATTATATTTCACTGTGAGTGGCTAATCTTCTGAGAATCAAATAATGAAGAAATACTACAGAAGTTTTGTTCAGAAGTTTTGAGATGTTGAGATGTTTTCCAATTTCTCTAATTTGCCCCTTGTTCAAGTTTTCTCTATAACATGCTCCAAAGAGTTTATTTCCCAAATTAAAAACAAAGCATAATCTTAGCAGAGCTTCCCCCATCATACCTTCACCATAACAGAAAAGGCTGGTTAAATGCTACAGTGCACAATATGTAGATTAAGAGCAAATAAAGGGAATTTGTAGAATTTAAAGAGTGCTATTAATAAGAAAAGTGAGTTGAAACGTAAATAAACATTGTTTAAATAGCACAATTAAGAAATGTTAATCAACATCAACACCAATTTCAAATTTGTGACAAGGCACCAACTGCTGGAACTACTAGAGAGAAAGACTAATGGTCAACTAGCCACATTCTCAAAAGCTAGGAATGCGTCATCCATTAAAAAACCCAGGATTAGCTGGTTTGTTTATTCATTCACTAATTCATAGCCTAATGGGGAAAACAGTCACAAAAATTAAAACATTCTAAGGGCAACAACAGCTACTATAGGTTGTTTACTGAACATTTACTAAGTGCCTGGAATTGTTCTCAGTGCTTTACCTGCATTAACTAATTTAAGCTTCACAATGATCTTATGAAAGCATCCTTATCCCCATTTTACAGGAGAAGAAACTGAGACACAACGAGATAAACAGCAAATGGAAAGCCAACTTTCAATCCCAGGCAAATTCGTCAAGTGGCAAAACCAAGTTTCAAACATCAAATGGCAAAGCCAAGTTTCAATCCCAGGTAGTATGGGTCCAGAGCCAACTACTTTATACTTCCTCTCCAATACTACAGTTATTGAAACAACAAATTCTTACTGAGTGCATTCTCTGTGTCAGGCACTTTTCTAGGTACTTCAGATATAATATTATAGATTATTCCAGAAGGGACCCAATAACCCAGAAAAGAGTGTGAGTCTGAGAAGGCTTTTTGGAGTAGGTAATGCCTGGGCAGAGTCTTAAAGGATGCAAAGGATTGGACAGGCAAAAAGAAAAGGGAAGGAGGGAACAAAGGCATTTGGGCAGAAAGACTACATGAGCAGAAGTCCAGAATTCAGAAATAGCATGTATTTCAAGGAATCTTCAAAAAGCAGTTCTGTATTTCTTAAAGCTTTGGTAATGGATAGTGGCGAAGGTAGCAAAACATTTTAAATGTAATTAATACCACTGAGATGTACACTTAAAAATGGCTAAAATGGGAAATTTTATTATCTATATGTTACGACAATAAAATTAACAATAACAATAAAAGTAGCTCTGTGTGGCTGGAGTGGAAAGTGGAAAGCAGAAATCTGTAAGTTAAGATTAGAGAGCCAGGCAGAGGCCAAAACATGGAGAGTCTTAATGCCATGGTAAGGAGTTTAGAATTTATCCAGTTGACAATGGGGAGTCAATGAAGAATTTTCCTATTTGTGTTTTAGACATATTCTGGCAAGTCTAAGAAGGTGAATCTCAGCGAGACAAAACTGAAAACAGGAAGACCAATGAGAAGGTAAAGTAGTAGCTGGAGGCAGGGATGCAGGAAGTAACAGATTCTAGAAATATTTAGGAGATAAAATCAGCAGAATTCAGTAAATGAATGGATTTAAGGAATAAGTGAGAAATAGAGGAAGGAATTATGAATGACTCCTAACTTTCTTCCTTGGATGATGAAGTCATTAGTAGTATATGAACTATTTGAGAGCAACAGATTGAAGAAAAACTGTAGGTAGCTAGGTAAGAAAATTCAGTTTCTACATGGCGTTTGAAGTAAAGATGATAACAAGTAAAGCAGTTAGCTAAGACAAGCTGATGCTTTGGAAAGATACTGATGCTGGAAAAACAAATAATTTGGGGCTTAATTGGTTAGACACATGGTAACTGAAACCATGGGAGTAAATGTGACTTACTAGGGAAAACATGAAGGCTGAGAAGAACAATTGGTCAAATCTGCAAACACCACCTCTTATGGGACAGGTAGAGGAAGGCAAGCCCCCAAAGGAAATGATCAATGCACGAATCAAGCTACAGGATCAACAGAAGAGGGAGGAATGGTGGAAATCAAGGGGTAGAGTTTCTCAAGAAAGTGGCCAACAGTATTACTGCCATGGGTTACTTTAGCCGGAGCAATTTTAGTGATAGGAAGAAGTAAAAATCAGATTGCAGTTAATAAGAGACCAGCACCACGAGAACTACTTAAAGGAGTCCTGCTGGATGAAAAAAAAAAAAAAGACAGGAGAGAGATGTCTAGAGGAGGGTAAGAATTGAAGAATATTAGTAAGACTAACTTAAAGGATAAAAAGAGAGAGTAAAAAAATAGATCTGACAAATAAAAACCAAAGGATAAGATGGATTACTTGCCTTTACAGTAATAACTCTGAATGTTAATGTATTAAACTCCCAAATCAAAAGACACAGATTGGAAGAATGGATTAGAAAATATGATCACTCTATATGCTGTATACAAGAGACTCATCTTAGACCCAAGGATGCAAATAAGTGGAAAGTAAAAGAATGGAAAAAGATATTCCATGCAAGTAGTAACCAAAAGAAAGCTGGGATGGCTATACTAATATCAGACAAAATAGACTTTAAATGCAAAAATGCTGCAAGAGATAAAGACAAACACTAAGAAGTTATAAAAGGGGCAATTGAACAAGAAGAAATAATCATGTCTATGTTCCTCATGCAACCAGGTGAATGAAACTTGAGGACATCAGTTGAGTGAAATAAGCCAGAAACAAAAGGACAAATATTGTTAAGACCTCACTAATACAAACTAACTACAATGAGCCAACGTTGAGAACTGAAGGTGAGAATAGGTTATCAGGGGCTAAAACAGGGGAGACATTGGGCAATCAATGATTAAAGAGTATAGAATGTTCAAAAAGTTTATTGTAATGGTTCCTAGACTGTAAGCTCTTATAGCAGTCACATCTATTCCTGAGTTTTAACTGTTATTTTTAAATTCTGAAATGCTGAGCTCTTTGTGTATAACCTGGTAGTTCCCTGGAAATTAGGGTATCTGTGTGACACCTGAGACTCAAGAGTTCTGCAGTTCTGAAAGTCAGCATTACTCCATACAGCAACTGTTAAAGAAGCTGAAAAAGAGATCAGACTACAATTAGAGATATGAATGAAATGGAATTGGTTAGCGCTAAGGTAAATTAGAATACAGGCTAAAGGATGATACTGACTGTATTTTAAAACTTCAACTTCTGTGTGAGACCAAAGCAAGAGAGGTTATTTGGTACAAAATTTATATTTTCCGTAGCATACTATCTAATTTAACCTGTCTGGTCAGTTTATTTAAGCAACGTAATTACCTGGAATCTAGAACAGGGAATGAGATCTTGTTACTCTGTTCAGACTAATGTAATACCCCAATATATACCAGGATATTTTGGGAAGAAAATTAAAAAGTATTTGCAAAGTCCCCTTGAGGGACTGGGGGAAAAAGGTGGAACTATTAAACTTCCCCACCTGGGGAATTCCTGCTATTCTCTTAAGCAATAGTGGCTCCCAACTTAATAAGCCAAGCCCTTAAAGCCAAGCCTACTTATAAATATGCCTAAGAGTTATCCCCAGAGAACCTCTTTTGTTGCTTGGATGTGGCCTGTATCTCTAGGCCAACTCTGCAAATTAACTCACTACCCACCCTTCTAGTGGGACATGACTCCCAGAGATGAGCATGGCCCTGGCATCATGGAAATGACAATGTCTTATTGACCAAAAGGAGGAAAAGAAACAAAATAAAGTTTCAGTGGCTAAGAGATTTCAAATAGAGTCAGGGGGTCATTCTGTAGGTTATCTTATGTATTATACAGATATTCCTTTAAGTTTCTAGTGTATTAGAATAGCCAGAAGGAAATACCTGAAACTGTTGAACTGTAATGCAGTAGCCTTGACTGTTGATGATGATTGTATAACTAGGTAGCTGTTATCGTATGATCGTGTGATTGTGAAAACCTTATGACTGACACTCCCTGGGTTCAGTGTATGGGCAGTTGGAGTAATAAAATAAAGACAATAAATAAATAAATAAATAAATAAATAAATAAATAAATAAATAAATAATTGGGAGGATATGGGGTATGGGATGTTTGGGTGTTCTCTTTTATTTTTATATTTTATTTTTTGGAGTAATGAAAATGTTCTAAAATTGATTATGGTGATGAATGCAAAATTATATGACGATGCTGTGAGCCACTGATTGTATACTTTGGATGGATTACATGGTGTGTGAGCATGTCAACAAAATTGAATTTATCAAAATAAAAAATGGGAAAAAAAAACTGAAGGGAGTAACAGACTACTCTGCTATACTAGTGGGAGACTTCAATACACCACTCTCTCCAACAGGTAGAACAACTAAACAGAGGATTAATAAAGAAACAGAAAACCTAAGTAGTATGATAAGTGAACTAGACCTAACAGACATATACAGAACACTGCATCCCAAAACAGGGATACACATTCTTCTCAAGTGCTTATGGAACAATTTCAAGGACAGACCATATGCTGGGGCACAAAACAGGTCTTCTTAATAAATTTTAAGAGACTGAAATTATACAAAATACTTTCTCTGATCATAATGGTATGAAGCTGGAAATCAATAACAAACAGACAACCAGAAAATACATAAACAAATGGAGGTTAAACAACATGCTCTTAAAAGAATCAGTGGGTCAAAGAAGAAATTGCAAGAAAAATAAATATCTCAAGACAAATGAAAACGAGAACACAACGTATCAAAACTTATGGGAGACAGCAAAGGCACTGCTGAGAGGGAAATTTGTAGTCCTAAATGTCTACATTAAAGAAGAAGAAAGAGCCAAAATCAACAACATAACGGAACTGGAGAAACTGGAGAAAGAACAGCAAACTAATCCCAAAGCAAGCAGAAGGAAAGAAATAACAAAGATTAGAACAGAAATTAATGAAGTGGAGGATAAAAAAACAATAGAGAATTTAAAAAACCAAAAGTTGGTTCTTTGAGACAATCAATAAAATCGACAAACCCTTAGCCAGACTGACAAAGACAGAAAGAAGCCGCAAATAAATAAAATCAGAAATGAGGTGGGGGAGGGGGGTCATTACCACAGACCCTGAGGAGATAAAAGAGATCATAAGTGGTTACTATGGGCAATTGTATGCCAACAAGCTAGACAACTTAGATGAAACGGACAACTTCCTACAAATACACGAACAACTTACACTGACTCGAGAAGAAACAGAAGACATCAACAAACCAATCACAAGTAAAGACATCAAATCAGTCATCAAAAAACTCCCAAAAAAGAAAAGCCTAGGACCAGAAGGCTTGACAGGTGAGTTTTACCAAGCATTCCAAGAAGAATTAATACCATTCTTGCTCAAACTCTTCCAAAAAAAATTGAAGAAGAGGGAACACTACCTAACTCATTCTATGAAGCCAATGTTACCCTAATACCAAAGCCAGATAAAGATACTACAAGAAAAGAAAACTTCAGACTAATCGCTCTAATGAATATAAATGCAAAAATCCTCAACAAAATATTTGCAAACAGAATCCAGCAGCATATTATAAGAATTACACACCATGACCAAGTGGGTTTTATTTCAGGTATGCAAGGGTGGTTCAATAAAAGAGAATCAATTAATGTAATACACCATATTAATAAATTAAAAGGGAAAAACCACATGATGATCTTGATTGACACAGATACTATTCAATATTGTGCTAGAAGTTCTAGCTAGAACAATGAAAGGAAACAAAAGGCATCTAAATTGGAAAGGAAGAAGTAAACCTGTCACTATTTGCAGGATTAAAGCTACTTGAGCTAATAAGCAAGTGCAGCAAGAAGGCAGGATACAAGATCAACAGGCAAAAAATCAATGGTGTTTCTATACATTACCATACACTAATTATGAGCTATTCGAGGAGGTAATCAAGAAAAAAAAATCCATTTACAATAGCACCTAAAAGAATCAAATATCTAGGAATAAACCTAACCAAGGATGTAAAGGACATGTACACAAAAAACTACAAAACACTGCTAAAGGAAATCAAAGAAGACCTCAATAAATGGAAGGACATTCCTTCTTCAAGGGTCAAAGACTAAATGTCGTTTCTTAGATGTCAATTCTTCCCATATTGATCTACGGAGTAAATGCAATACCAATGAAAATTCCAACACAATACTTTGCAGAAATGGAGAAGCTGATTATCAGTTTTGTTTGGAAGGGTAAGGGGCCTTAAATAGCCAAAAACTTGTGAAAAAGAAAAATGAATGGGAGGTATCAATCCCGACTTTAGAGCATATTAAAAAGCCACAGTGGTTAAAACAGCATAATTCTGGCATAAAGATAGACATATTGATCAATGGAATCAAATTGAGAGCTCAGAAATAGACTCAGATCTACGGTTAATTCATTTTTGATAAGGCTCCCAAGCCCACTCACTCTGGGACAGAACAGTCTCTTCAATCAATGGTGTTGGGAGAACTGGATATCCATAACCAAATGAATGAAAGAGGACCCTTATCTCACATCCTACATAAAAATTAACTCAAAATGGATCAAAGACCTAAATATAAGAACCAATATCATAAACTCCTAGAAGAAAATATAAGGAAACATCTTGAAGATCTAGTGATAGGCAGTGGTTTCTTAGACCTTATGCCCAAAGCACAAACAACAAAAGAAAAAAACAGATAAACTGGAACTCCTCAAAATTGAATACTTCAGTGCTTCAAACAACTTTATCAAAAGGGTGAAAAGGCAACAGACTCAAAGGGAGAAAATATATGGAAACCATATATCTGATAAGGGTTTGATATCCAGAATATATAACAAAATCCTACAACTCAATAATAAAAAGACAAACAACCCAATTAAAAAATGGGCAAAGGACACAAACAGACATTTCTCCAGAGAAGAAATACAGACAGCTAAAAAGGACATGAAAAGAAGCTCAGTTTCACTAGCTATTCAGGAAATGGAAATCAAAACCACAATAAGAACTGTGTGTTAAAATTTCAACTTCCATGTGAGACCAAGGGAAGAAATGTTCATTTGGTGCAGGATCTGTATTTTCTAAACAGTTTAACTTCTACAGTCAGTTTGTTCAAACACCACAAGTACATGGAACTTTGAGTAGGAAGTGATATACGGTAGGTTTGTATAGGTTAGAGTGAAATAGTGACACATCCCAAAATAATTTGGGTGGAGAATAAAAATATATATGCAGGGCCCCCCTGAGGAGCTGGGGGAAAATGCGGAAGTGTTGGACTTCCTCACCTGAATTGTTGCTGATGTTCTCACAAACACTGAGGACTGGAGGTTTGATGTGTCAAGCCCTCTATAATGGGACTTGCCTTTATGAAGCTCATTACTGCAAAAGAGAGGCTAAACCTGCATATAAATATGCCTAAGAGTCTCCCCCTGAGTACCTCTTTGTTACTCCAGTGTGGCCCTCTCTATCTAGCTAAGCCTCCTCGGCAGGTGAACTCACTGACTCCCTACATGGGATCTGACTCCCAGGGGTGTAAATCTCCCTGGCAACACAGGATATGACTCCTGGGGATGAATTTGGACCCAGCATTGTGGGATTGGGAACATCTTGACCAAAAGGGGGATGTGAAATGAAATGAAATAAAGTTTCAGTGGCTGAGAGATTTCAAATGGAGTCAAGAGTTCACTCTGGTGGACATTCTTATGCACTATATAGATAACTCTTTTTAGGTTTTAATGTATTGGAATAGTTAGAAGTAAATACCTAAAACAATCAAACTCCAACCCAGTAGCCTGGACTCTTGAAGATGACTGTATAACAATGTAGCTTACAAGGGGGGACAATGTGATTGTGAAAACCTTGTGTATCACACTTCCTTTATTCAGTGTATGGATGGATCACTAGAAAAATGGGGACAAAAAACTAAATGAAATATGGGCCGGGATGGGGGGATGATTTTGGTGTTCTTTTTTACTTTTATTTTTTATTCTTATTCTGATTCTTTCTGGTGTAAGGAAAATGTTCAAAAATAAGATTGGGGTGATGAATGCATAGCTATATGATGGTACTGTAAACAGTTGATTGTACACCAGGAATGACTGTATGATATGTGAATACATTTCAATAAAACTGAATTTAATTTAAAAAAAAAAACAAAAAAAACACAATGAGATATCTCATACCTATTAGAATGGCCACTATTAAACTGGCAACTACAAGTGTCGAAGAGGATGTGGAGAAACTCAAACACTTACTGCTGGTGGGAATGTTAAATGGTACAGCTGCTGTGGAAGACAGTTTGGCGGTTCCTCAAGAAGCTAAGTATAGAGCTGCCTTACAACCCAGCAATCCCGCTACTCAGGATATACTGGGAAGATCTGAAAGCAGGGACACGAATAGACGTTTGCACACAGATGTTCATAGCAGCATTATCCACAATTGTCAAAAGACAGAAACAACCCAAGTGTCCATCAACAGAAGAATGAATAAATAAAATGTGATATATCCATACAATGGAATATTATTCAGCAGTAAGAAGGAATGAAGTCCTGAAGCATGCAACAAGGATGAACTGTGAGGACATTATGTTATGTGAAATAAGTCAGACACAAAAGGACAAATATTTTGTGATCTCACTGATATGAACTAATTATAATACATAAACCCACAGACATAAAATATAGAATATAGGTTATTACCTGCATACATAGAATGAGGCTAAAGAATGGGGAGTGCTTGCTTAATATGTGCAGATTATTTAACTAGGGTGAACAAACGTTTGGACATGGACAGAGGTGACGATAGCACGTTATTGCAGAAATAATTAACAGTGCTGAATGGGGTGTGAGTGTGGTAGAAAAGGGAAGTTCAGAGTCATATATATCACCAGAAGGAAAGTTGGAGGTAAAAACATGAGAATGTATAACAGTGAATGTTGTGGTGGACAATGTCTATGATTAACTGTACAAATACTAAAAAGTTCTTTCATGAACTAGAGCAGATGTATGACACTATTATAAGGATTTAATAATAGAGGGGTATATGGGGGAAAATGTACCTATTGCAAACTATGGCCTATATTTAACAGCAATATTTTAATACTCTTTCATCAACCTTAACAAATGCATCACACCAACACTAAGGGTCAATAATATGGGGGGATAAGGAGTATGGGAGGATTAGGATTTTCTTTTTCTTTTTATTTCTTTTCTGGAGTAATGAAAATGTTTTAAATTTGATCATGGGGCTGTACACAAAACCATATGATGATACTGTGAATCAGTGATTTTATACTTCGTATAGTTTCTAAGCTATGTGCATAATATCTAAATAAAATTGCATTTAAAAAAATCAGATTGCAGTGGACAAAGAGCAAATGAATAGAAAAGAGGTACCTTCGGTCAATACAGACTCTGAATCAGTTTTCTCATTTATAAGATTGAATTAATATGCTATTATGAGCACTAAATGATATACTGCAGGGAACCATATAAATATGGTAAGCCCTCATGGACTATTTCCTCCTTTGCTCACTACACGTAGTCACACTGCCTGTCTTTCCCACTTCTTGATGAATGCCCCTCAAAATTAAAACAAGGAACTTGAACAGATATTTGTACAACAATGTTAATAGCAGCATTATTCACAATTGCCAAAAGTGGTAAATACAAAGGAATATTATTCAGCCATAAAAAGAAATAAAGTTCAGATACATTCTGATCAACATTGATGACATCATGTTGAGTGAAATAAACCAAACACAAGAAGACAAATAATGTATTATCTCACTTACATGAAATATCTAGAAGAAGTAAACGTCATAGAGACAGATGGTAGCTTATAGGTTATCAGGGGCAGGGAGGCCGGATGGGAAAAGGGAGAATGGATTAGTGGTTTCTGTTTGAGATGATGAAAAAGGAGGGATAATGGATGTTGGTGATGGTAGCATGATTTTGTGAATATAATTAATACCACTGAATTGTACAGCTGAATGTGGTTAAAAGGGGGAATTTTGTGTTCTACCTCAGTCACTACAATAAAAAGCAAAAAAAACAAAAACAAAAACAAAAAAGCAAGTACCAAGAAATTGTTGCTTTAAAAATAACAACAGCTGTAGATTAACATACATGCAGCCCTTCTGAATATAAGACCCCCCAGGATACAATCATGTCATGTTCTAAAAATTCATTTGTAAATTGGCTGTCTGAAACTCAGAACATATTTTCCCATTAGCAAAGTTAAGAGGATATGAACACAAGGAAAAAGATACTGCCTGAGGTTCCAGGTCACGAGTGTGAAACAGGAAGGGGAGAGTATACAACATGTATTGATGGCCCAAAAAGAAAAAAGGATTCTCAACCAGAGTTTCAGGGCAAAATCATGTTTCAATCACCTTTGTATCCTCAATGACTAGCAAAGTGCCTGGTTCCCCATAAACATTCAAAGACCACTGCCTACTGACTGAGGAAGTAACCTGGAAAAGTCTGAGTTGAGTCTATCAGTACACAGTGCTGTAAACACAGAAGTAAGACGCAAATAGAAAACAGAGAAGTAATGTGCACTGATACAAAACATTCACTTATGTAAAACTATTACAAGGTTGGTGCAGGTTACTGAGACAATGTCTTCAGCTAAATTATTAGTGGTTTCCACTATTTATATATTGCAAATAAGCATCATATTTTGGGTTGGCATTGCTAACAATGAATCATAAGAGTTTCCCTGTTGCAGCAAAGGTTATGTGTGATTTTGGATTTTCTCCTACAACTCCTGAAAATATTTTAATATCAGTTTTGTAATTATAAGATACAGTTCATAAGAGAGAATAGAGAAAAGCATTAACACAAATAAAAATCATCCATAATCCTGTCATCCAGAGATAATACTTCTTAGTATTTTATGTATTTCCTGCCAATCTTTTAGCCATGTACATATGTGATATGTTATAAATAATAACATAATATATTCCTCCTATTCTGCTTTTTCTCTCAATGTTATATTGTGAGTACTTTCTCGGGTCATTAAATATTGTTTTGAAAATATGATTTTTAAATAGCTGCATCCAACATATGGATCCATCATCATTAATTTCACCATTCCCTTATGACTGGGCATTTTGAGTATTTCAAATTTTTCACTATTATAACAACACACTACTTAATTGTTTCTTACGTATAAAGTTCCCCAGTGCTCTTCTAGAATTCAAAGTGATAATTTTGATATACAGTAATAAAGTGTGCAGTGTTTGACTCCATCCCCCCCAACACACACACAACCAATTTACTAAGAATAAACAATCTGGGGCATTAAAAAATAGAAAGAAGAAATAAGAATATTTTATCAACTTTTCTTCAGTCACACTCTTCTTCCACCTCTGGTAGGAAAGAGAAAAGTCCTACAAAGATAAGTCACTTGACATCAGAGAGGGAGAATAACAAGTCATTTTCCTGCTAGAGCCACTTTTGTTTTCCATTTAGAATAATGAGCCATCAATTTAAACAGGAATACACCAAGAATTTATAATATATCAAACATCTCTACCTGTATTGGTGCTTAAATCATGTTTTCATTGTAATTAAATTGCTTAGAAAAATTCTGCAAATGCAAGATAATGTAACTAATATCACTCAGTGGGAAAATACTATGTTTGCATTTGTAACTTACCATAATTTTTATTATTTCTGAATGAATTAAATGGCATGTACTATTATATGTCCCTTCCCTCTTACTGCCTCACAATTTTCCCAAATATTATTCAAGTTACCATAAATAGACTAACAGCTCCAGGAGCTTAAGAATCAATAAGTATTTAAACCAGTGGTAGTTCATTCAGAAAAATTTAGATATCAGCATC
Source organism: Choloepus didactylus (assembly GCF_015220235.1). NCBI lineage: Eukaryota > Metazoa > Chordata > Mammalia > Pilosa > Megalonychidae > Choloepus > Choloepus didactylus. Next base: position 113,050,772 of record NC_051310.1, on the reverse strand, counting down.
AGCTTCCGAGTCTTCTGGTACAAATGAAAAATTCACACTGCTTCACCAATTGTCAAAAATGTAAATTTGTATACAAAAATTTACTCATACTTTTCCCCAGCTGATGTCAGAATCAATCAACTTTCCTAACAACCATATTCTTAAGTAGCTCTATATTTAACCATTCAGAAAAAGAAAATTATGTAATATATTTTAACATGTTATATAATAATAATAGTAAATGCTATTCTGGACTCTTACTGAGAGCTGAGGTTCAATGGGAAATTGTAAAAATGAAGTAAAAAGTTGCTCAAAATGTTTAATTCTGTCCAAAACAAAACAAAGTTCCCATAAAAAAAGCCAAATAAAATCTTTTGCTTCATTACAAGTTCAAACAGGGTTCAAGTAACTCAAAAATTCTGTATACTTAAGTTTTCAGAAGCTAAATCCCAGAACTATCCACTTCAAACAAACAGAATAACTTGCCCAATCTTATGTCCCCTAGAGACTACTTTTTTACAATAATCTCAAATGTAGTACGTTAGATTAGTGTAACCTGGGCTACGCTGTTCCTCCAAGAGTAAGCAGAAAACAGAAAGAGACCATATACACAGATACAACACCTAGTAATCTTGTAAAATTGCTTCTTTTACCCTTGGGCTATTCTTTTTATTACTGTAAAATACTGTGCATTTTAAAGACTAACATATTTACGGAGCAGTACAATTTCTGCCCAAATGGGTCTGGCTAACACGCGATTTCTGCTCAAATATGTGCCTGTTGGCTGATGACTGTCCTGTTTTTGCAAACAAGAAATAACTGTCCTATAAGGCAAAAACCTCTCACTAAGGCTTCAGGCGTAATCATATGTTTGAATTAAAAGCACACTGGAACTACTACAACACCAAAACATTTTCCAGCATATCTGTCATTTAAAAAGCACGAAGAGGAAAAGCTGTTGCTGCGACCCAATTTTAGATCACAAGCTTTTTCCTTTATTTCTCCTCCCCACAGAAAGCGATCAACTTTAAAGGGATTGGTGGTGACTAGGAATCGTTTTCAAAGAAAAAAAGACAAAAAAAAAAAAAAAAACCTTGGCCAACCTGGACCCTGGCCGGGCTCACGCGGAACCCGCGCCGGCGGGCAGGAAGGAGGCTGAGCAGTCCCTCCGGAGGAAAAGCGGGCCTCGGGACTCCCCAGGCCACCGCCGCCTCTTAAAAATGCCAGGCAGGTGGGATTCCGGGAGGCCACCTCCGTCTTACGTAACCGGCTTGTCAAAATCCCAGCTCCAGGACCTCCCCTCTCACCGCCCCTGCCCCCACCCCCAAACAACAACAGCCCCAGGCCAGCCGGGCATGCAAACACAGGAACCCCCCACGCGCCCTTCGCAGAGGCGCGGGTGCTCCTCTCCCGGCACCACCGCACCATCCCAGGGCGACCCGAGATCGTGGAGGGTGGCACGGCTGTGAGGAGCCCCCGGGCGGAGGTCGCGGCTACCCGCGCCGCCTCCCCGAGACGGGTCGCCCCGCTCCCGCGCCCCCGCTGTCACCGCTCCGGGCCGTGACAGCTCCACCTGGCACCACTGCCCGCGTCGCTGCCCCCGCACTCACCGCACCCGCTGGCTCCAGCGCGAACAGCAGGTCAAACTTGGGTAGAGGCGGCGGGTCTCCCCACTTACGAAGACCAAACTTGAAGGGCTGAATGCCGCGGCGCCCGGAGCTCGCTTATCTCATCCCCAGCGCGGCGCTCCGCCCACCGCAGCACTCCCGCCCTCTCCGGCCTGCCTGTTCAGTTAGACGGGACTCCCCCGCCCCTCGCGGCTGCGGCTGCCTCCGCCTCCTTCTCGGGCTCCAGCTGCTGCGGTTGGGGCCGCAGCGACCGGCGCCATCTTGGCAGTGACGGAGGGTGCGGGGGCGGGAATCGCGGCCCGCGACAACCAATCGCGGGCCGGACCTGGCCCTGGGGGGTTGGGGAGGCCCCAGCCCAGGGTTAGGGGGTCTTAGCACGGGCGGAGAAGGTGGGCGGGGCTGAGCTGTGCTCGCCAGTGACGCGCGGTGTAGTCGGGGAGATGTACCGTGGTTTCCCAGCGCGTGGGGAGATCACAAGCCCGAGGCGTGCTTGGGCTAGATTTACCGTCGCTTCCCCTTTCACCACTCCGAGGCATAGGTACCCAGTTCACGCCAGCTGACCTTCTGTTCCTCCTTCCTCCCAGGCACTCCCGGGAGTCCTGAGGCTGTCCAACAGTGCTCGGCGCTTCTGTCTGGGTAGTCGCTCCTCTACCTAGGGCGTTCAGCTCTCCCAAAAAACCCCCTGAGAGGTTAGCTGCTCGCAAGTAGATTTTAGTCCCAAGATAAAAGGGCAAGTAAAATGGGGAATCCAGGGGGTTTCTCTGGAAAGTACGTTGATGAAACTGGGTGTAGATTACATTGGATTACTTGCATATGGCCTACATCACATAGGACTGTGGCTCCACCATTTATGGCTGTTGGCAAATTGCCTCTGAAAAATGAGGATAATAATGGTTAATTACTCCAACAGGGTCGCTGTGAGGATTACATTCTGTAGTATATGTGTAAAGTCCTTAGGAGAGTGCCTGAAAGTACTCAATAAATGTTAGATATTACTCCACGGACAGATGAAGAAGGAAATAAAGATCTCTCTGGTTTCAATTCAACTTTACTACATTGCGCAGAATAGGCAGTCATCCCTTTTAATAGCCATGTCGACGGCTCTTTCCTTCCTTCCCTTCTTCCGTTGTATTCAGTCAGTCAGTCAGTAAACATTCATTAAGAACACCAGGACACAGTGGGGAGGGAAACAGAAAAGGTCTTCCTTCATGGAGTTGACAGTCTAATGGGTAAAGAGGAACAAAAAAAAATATTTTACCACGTTTTGGGGGAAAAGATACCATAAAGGTTGTATAGAGTTCTTGGATAGCAAAAAATAGGTTAGCTTAATATACGAGGGTGGTCAGAGAAGGCCCATCTGAGGGAGGAAGAGCTAGCCAAATGAGAGGGTCCCCTGGAGAATTGTTTAAGGCAGAGGGGATGGCGGTAGGAAGGAGCTTAGCTCCGCAATGGAGTCCATGGTTCTGGCATGAGAATGGAGAAGTGAGTGAGGGCCCAGTTCTACAGGGCCTAGGGAGACAGAGAAACAAGTTTACAATTGGAAGCCAATGAAGGATATTTAGAAGGGGATATGATAACTCCATTGGAGCAAGTAAGCTGGAAACAGTGATGTTTGTAATATATTTCAGGCAATATGTGGACAAAAGAACTGGATTTAAAGTTTTTTTGAAAATCTGGAGTTGACCTCTTCAACACTAAGTAAGTTTATCATATAATATATTCTGATCTTCAATTTCCTTATGGTTAAAAAAATGTGTGAGCATCACATAAGATTGTGTTCTGGAAAATGCTAATTTCACTAAAAATTGTTAAATAATGCAATTTGTTTCTAAATGTTTTGTATGGCATGCTATTATGATGTATGGTTGCTGTTCTGGTTTGCTAATGCTGCCATTTTGCAAAACACCAGAAATGGATTGGCTATGATAAAGGAGGTTTCCTTGGTTACAAAGTTACAGTCTTAAGGCCATGAAGTGTCCAAGGTAAGTCATCAACAATAGTGTACCTTCACTGAAGAATGGTCATTGGCATCTGGAAAACCTCTGTTAGCTGGGAAGACACATGGCTGGCATCCGCTTGCTCCCAGGTTGCTTTTCAAAATGGCATTCTCCAAAATGTTGCTCTTGGGGCATTTTGTCCTCTCTTAGCTGCAGCTCCTCTTCAAAATGTCACTCTCAGTTGCTCTGCTGAGCTCCTTCCATCTGAGCTTTTATAAGACTTCAGTAAACTAATCAAGGCCCATGCTGAATGGACAGGGCCATGCCTCCATGGAATTTATCTAATCAGAGTTATCACCTACAGTTGGGTGGGTCACATCTCCATGGAAACAACCTAATCCAAAGGTTCCAACTTCATGAACACTAATATGTCTGCCCACACAAGATTGCATCAAAGAACATGGAGTTTTGGGAGACATAATACATCAAAACTGGCACAGTTACTTAATCAAGGCTATTTGATAAGTACATTAGTCTGTTTTTTACTGATTGCTAGTAATAATCCAACTCAGTCATGCTTAATTACTTTTGCACAATATGCTACCAGGGAAAAGAAGGTAGACTGTTATAAATCTGTAGTTTTTTGATGCTGTAGTTACAAATGTATTTTAAAGTGCCTAGTATTGTTTAATAAAACTTGCTATCCACATATCAAAACATGAATTTTCTAAGCTATCTGGTGAGATTTTTTACCCACCAAAATTATGATTTTTGGCCTTGGTGATCAGCGGAATTGTTTGCTCCCATTGAAGAGTTCAATGGACCATGTCATACAAGTTTAGAAACCACCACCCAAGAAGTAAGCATTAGTGTTAGTTTTTAGCTCAGATGGCTAACACGTAATACTAATGAGAAGTAGTCATGTAAGACCAGTTAAGTTTTAGCACGGAAAAACTGTGTTCCATGACCATAAAATGTGCTCTATGGTTTATAAATGTATGCTCCAAAATGGCCCAGACAACCTGCCTTTCTTTTTATGTGCAGCTACTCTAAATGAATATCTTATAAATGCTATTAATTTTCATTAAAAAAGAAATTATTCTTTCTCTGGGCAAATTTAATTTTAAAAATCAGTCTTCTTGTGGAAAATGGATTGGAAAAGGGCAAGAGCAAAGAATGCGAGTTTTTGCCACATTTCAAATAACCAAGCATTCCATAAAGTTATGAAATTCAAAAGATCAAGATTTGAACCTGAAAACACTTTGGGTCAATAATTTTTTTTTTTTAGCAGATCCTAAATGCAATATTTTAACTCCATTAAACAAAAGGCTAAATCTCTTTGCCAGGCTTGAGCCTTCTTCCCTGTTGCCAGTGTTGTCCACAGTGTTTTTATCACCACTGTGAGGGCATGGCTGTAGGCCAGTCAGTGGTCTCAGGGAAAGGAGTACAGTATGAAGGGGTGCAAGGAAACTGGAGGAAGATGGATATGTGATGGTTTCACAGGCATATAAATATGTCAAACTTATTATTAAACTGTACACTTTAAATATGTCCAGTTTACTCTGTCAACTATACCTCTATAAAACTATTGAAAAAAAAAAGTCCAATTTGGACACTTACCTTTCTTTCATCTTGGACAGAGATTTAGTTTTTCATTGATTTTAATTATTCTTAGACCTATTAGGCCAATTCCTCTTTGAAAAGTTGCCTGATGTATCAAAACATTTGACAAGCAATGAAAAGCACTCCTTTAATTGGCTTTAAAAAATCTAGATATTTTCATCTACATTACAGAATACCAAATAAAATATTTTAGACATATAAACTTTACATAATGGGATTCTAAAAACTTTGAAAAGTTGGAAAGATTTGAAGTGTTTGTGTTTTTTCAGTGAAAGAAAATGTCTTCTGATGGAACATTAAAAAGCAATCAACAACATTAAGCAGCACTTGATTGTGTGCTCAAGCAGTGCCTTTAAGTAGCGCAGAGCCCTTAACATTCATATCATGATTCCTGTCAGTGTCCCAGACATATGTCACTATCGTCACAGTTAAACAAACTTAAATCCTACATGTTATTTGCACAAGGGAGTGTAACGAGACACAGGCCAGATAGAAAAATGTGGCTTATAAATTTTGGCCCCATGCCATTTCTGAAATTGTCAACTTTTACACCTGGAACTCTATTTGGCTATTTCTTAGAAGTTATTTTAAAATACTGTGGTTTGACTAGTACAAGAAGGAAAACTATGAAACCAGTAACACTTGAAAGTACTGTAGCCTCAAGCTGTTGTACAGCTTAACCCTCTCCACCTGATAAATCTATGCACTTTAATTACTGTACCAGAAGTTTCCCACATCTTTAAATGAAAACTCTGGAACCTTCTTTAAAGCAGTCCTTGACATCTATGCCATGGGGCTTCCTTATGGTTGAGAAAGCCTTCAACCAGGACCCTCATAGTCCTTTAGAAACTCTTTGAATGTGTCCCAAAGCAGAACACATGTTGCCAAACTATTCATTATGAAACAGTGTTAAATTAACATGGTAGTGTATTTAATTCCACAAACTAAAATTTATTAGCAATGTTGTCAAATTATCATATAATTTTTTTAAAAACACAAATGCAAAGAAAAATTCTCAAAATTTTACTTTTTGAAAGACAAATTGTCTGAGTAACTTGCAAGAACAGTAGCAAGCATTGTCACATTAGAAATGACAAATGCCAGACCTGGTTCTTGCAGGGAGGGGTCAGAGAGATACCACAGCCACGAGGGCTGCAGCAGTCTGAGCCTCTGCCCTTTTGGTCACCACCTAAGGAGTCGCACCTTTGACTCAGCACTATTTCACAATTTTGAAAATTGTCACTCTCGACATTCTCAAGTTAATAATTTTAACTCTTTTGGTAATTTTTTTCTATTCGATTTCTACTTTTTAAATTATCTGCAAAAGGAAGTTATTTTTATGGTGTGTGTCTTTTTAAGTGTCTTTATCCGCAGTCAAGTATACTCCTGATTTTCTTTAAATAAGACAAGATTTTCATAACTTTTAAAAAAATTCACTTCAATCAGCATTTAGGCACAAAGCACTATGATGGCCACAAAAGGAAAACAAATATAAGTATGCATGGAGTAGAGTAGAGGCAAAAAACGTATTTCCAGACATGTGACTTTAATAAAAGTCAGATTATGATAAGTTCTACATTAGTTGGATAAAGTCATTGCTGTGGGAGCCCAGGCAAATTGAATAATTAATTCTGATTGTAGAGATTGAAGGCAACAAAAGAGACGACATTTGAACCAATCCTGAGATAACCTGGACTTTGTATGGAAGGTGAGGACATCATGGTCTAGGGGCATGGAGAGGGAAGGAGGGCATGGCATAAGGCAGGGAAAGTTTTTTGATATTATTAATATTTTACTTTTTGAATCTTCATGACAGATATATTAGAATTGTTCTCAACAAATGGAAGCAGTGTTCATAAATTGTTCTAACATTTTGACTCTCTTTGGGAGTGGCCAAAGGTTCTAAAAATTTGGATAGATGGAGATCTGTGCTGACTTGCAGGAAATATGAGTCAGCTTTTCTCATGTACTCAGCATTGTTGTTACATTAGGATATCTGGGAAACATGAAGCTAAACAAATCATACACCCTAAGTCTTTTTTTATTATTATTGATTGGCCCAGGCATGCATCCTGCAAGGGTAGACGACAGGGATACCCTTTTTATTGTCAAGGCTTAAGGAACCCTGCTGGCAAGGGGAAACACCTGTAATTGAAAAGAATAAACTTAAAACAAAACACTTCTGCCTTCTCTATAATCCTTCAGAATAGGAAACAGACACATCTTTAGTCCATACCTCTCTCTTAAGTTTCAGGATTATCTACCTGACTATCTCCAGACATCTCCCAGATATCCTACATGCACCTCAAATTCAACATTTTTGAAGGTGAACTCATTATCTTTACTCCATACTTCTTTCTCTTATATGCCCTATTTCCTTCAGTAGTAGCCCGCATACACCAAGTCACAAAGACCAAAACCAATGAGTCTTCATTAACTACTCTTTTTTATTGCCTGACAATCAATTATCAGAACCAATTGATATCATCTTCTTAATATCAGTTGTACACTTCCTCACTCCTACTAATGTGGTTCAAGCCCTCACCACTTTTTTTTTTTTAACCTGAAATTTTGCAGCAGTCATTTAATTGGATTACCTGTCTGTTGTCTTTCCCTCTTTAATTCTGTCCCTGTGTTGCTGGGTTAATCTTTCTAAAGAAGAAATATGATTGTTTCACTCCTCTGCTTTAAATTCTACAATACTTCCCTGTTTCCTATCTAGAATGGAATATACGGCCTTCCAGATGGGTCCTGCCAACCTCTCCAACTTTATGTTTCGCTGTGCCCATTCTTTCTCCCTAGCCCCACGAAACTACTAATTTGCATTTCCCTCAAACCACTCATACACTTTCTAGTTTGCATGCCTTTGTTCATACTGTGTCCTCCTTCTGGATTGTCCCACCCTTCTAACACATACCTATAGAACTCCTACACCGCTGTCCAAATTCATGTTCATGCATTACCTTCTTCATGAACTTTCACATATCTTGCTCCACCAGACCCCCTCCCATTTCCACCTCAGGTAGAATTGACTTTTCTCTTTTTTGTGTCCCACTATAGCATTAATGGTTCTGCACACAGGTTTTAGAGTCAGGTCAAGCCTAAATCCCTGCTCTGACACTTAATATCTGTGTAACCATGGACAAACTATTTAACCTCCCTGAATCATGGGGTTGGTTATCTGTAAAATAGAGGGAGCAATAATGGCTTTAAGTGGTCCTGAAAATCATATGTTTTAAAGACTTAACCCAGTGCCAGGTATATTGTAAGCACTTCGTAATTGGTAGCCAGTATAAAACTTTTATGATTACATTATATTTATAACAGAGAACCTACAAAACATTATTGTATTTTTTTTTATTGATAGGACTCTTTCTCTCTCAACTAGCTGAAATATAAGCAGCATGAAGGTAGGGTTCATACCTTAATCTTCATTTTCCCAGAACCTGACCCAGAGCCTACTACAAAGTATGCACTTAACAAATATGTATTAAGGTGGAAAACAGTGAAATTATAGCACTAAGATGATATGATGATTCATATAGAAAATATTCCCAGAAGGATTTCATTCATTAACTGGATAGACTCCTGGACTTTGTTTCATCTAAATGGAGGTATTAGGAGAGCAAATTACTAACCTGAGGCTGGCATGACTTCTTTGATGTTACCTCAGGCCTATCTAGCAACATAGAAGAAAGAGCCACAAGGGAGAAGTGAGAAAGAAAAAAAAAAAAGAAGGGTTAGTAAACCCTGTCTTCAGAAATAAAATCTGATCTTGGAAGACAACATGCATTTTCAGTTATTATCAAGGAGGAATGAGGAATAACCATTGAAATAATATACTGCATGATTATTTAATAATAATTTAGGAATATTCTTGCTGAAAAATCAGAATAACAAATGTATATATTAAATATACTCCCAATTTTGTAAAAAAATAAAAACAAAAAATATAATTTGAATTTATATAGAAAAAAAATCCTGGAAGGAAATATATTAAAATGTTAATATTGAGAATAGAGTTCATTTTAATGTTTTCTTTATATTTTTCTGTTTTCTAAATGTTCTAAAATATACATGAATTACTTTTATAAATAAATACACACACACACATCAGTTGTTTCAGACATATTTTGAGGTTGTTAGCTTCCTCCTCTCCTATCTTTGTATTCTTGGTGAGCTTGTCTAGAAATTCCTAAAAAGAGCAGGGCATTAGAGCCTACGTCTCTTTCTCCCCTGCACCTCTTATTCTGGTGACAGCCTCTCATTATGAACACTTTCAGATTGACAATACATGGCTCTCAATTGGGAGAAAGATTGGAGTCACTGCTACCCATAAGCACCACGTTCTGCTTTCCCATACATGTGCATACAAAGAGATGGTTTGGGGTGCAGAATTCTAGTTAGTTTTATCAAGGGCAAAGTTAACCCAGAAAGGAAAATTCTAACAATAGGCTTACCCAGGATTTTAATAATAAAGATTTAAGTTAAAAAAGATCTCCAAAGCTGCTTATAAGGTGGTTATTATTAACTAAATAATCCCTGAAAACTCTTTTAGGCTCTCTAGTGTCAGCATCACTTTACTATCATCCAGCAATGGATCTCCTTCCTCTCTGTTCTCCACTCATAACCCTGCAAGTTTTCATATTTGATGGTAATTATTTTAACAGCATCTTTAAATTAATAAACATAATCTTATTTACTTAATAGAGTTTAGATATGGTAATAACTTTCAGAGTTTTAAATTATTCTAAAAGGAAGACAGAAAGAAGTTGAAATGAGACTATCTTTTATTTGAATATACTGGAACTGAAGTGGAAGAAAGGCTTTTGGAGATTACACGATAGAGTTCAAACTCTTGTCTGATTGTACAGTGCTGTCTGGAAGGCGGTACAGTTAGTTCAAGAAGAACCATATAATTCTTGATATTGGGCTGAGGAGCCTATATAATTTCACAGGTCATTTATGAACTAACTCTGTGCTAAAAGGGAATGGATATCTCACACCATTTAAAAAAATTAGCTCAAACTAGATCAACTACCTAAGTTTAAGAGCTAGAACTATAAAACTCTTAGAAGAAAACACAGGGAAGTATTTTTAGGTCCTTGTATCAGGCAATGGATTCTTAGATTATACCAAAAGCATGAACATGAAAGAAAAGAGATAAATTGGACTTCATCAAAATTAAAAACTTTTGTGTATCAAAGGACATTAACAAGAAAGTGAAAAGACAACCTATAGAATGGGAGAAAATATTTGGAAAACGTATATCTGATAAAGGTTTAATATCCAGAGTGTATAAAGAACTCCTACAACTCAAAAACAAAAAAGACAAACAACCTAATTTTAAAATGGGCAAAGAACTTGAGCAGACATTTCTCCAAAGATGTGCAGATGGCCAATAAGTGCATGAAAAGATGCTCAACATCATTAGCCATCAGGGAAATGTAACTCAAAACCACAGTGAGATACTACCTCACATATACAAGAATGTCTAGTTTTTTTTGTTTGGTTTTCTTTTAAAAAGGAAAAATAACAAGTGCTGGCAAGGATGCAGAGAAATAGGACTCTTTGTACATTGCTGGTGGGAATGTAAAACAGTGGAGATGTTATGGAAAACAAGTTAGCAGTTCCTCAAAAATGGTAAACATAGAACTAACATACGACCTGACAATCCCATTTCTAGGTATATACCCAAAAGAATTGGAAGCAGGGACTCAGATATTTGTATGCCAGTGTTCATAGCAGCATTAGTCACAATAGCCAAAAGATGGAAGCAGTCCAAGTGCCCATCAGCAGATGAATTGATTAAATGTGACACACACACACACACACACACACACACACACACACACACACACACACACACACAGTGGAATATTATTCAGCCATGAAAAGGAATGAAGTTCTAGTACATGCTACAACATGGATGAACCTTGAAGATATCACTTTGAGTGGAATAGGTCAGACGCAAAGGGATATGAATAGTTATATTCACAGAGACAGAAAGCAGAGTATAGGTTGCCAGGGACAGCAGGGAAGCAGGTATGGGGAGTTAATGCATAAAGGGTACAGGATTTCTGTTTGGGGTGAAGAAAAGGTTTTGATAATAGATGGTGATGAGGACAGCACAACATTGTAGTTGGTAAATTAGGTGTGTGGGTCGGGGGTATGTTGGAATACTGTGTATTGTTTCTGTATTATTTTTGCAACTTTTCAGTAAGTTTGGAATTATTTCAAAATGAAAAGTTAAAAAAAAGGAAATGGGGAATTAGTGGCTTTATAAAAAGAGACAAGAAGCATATTCTTCCATTTCAAACTCTCCCAATGATCACATAAAGTAAGACTCTGTTTGCTAGAAGGCTAGGGCCAAAAATGACTGTCAGTTGCAAAGGAAAATCTCAAAGGTGGAGTTCACGGAAAGTGGAGGGCAATTGGATGACGGTAGGGCTAAATGGATTGGGTTATAGAACATTTGAAGTGGGGCAGGCAATTAGGAAATGGATTTAAAACTTATCATCTGACTCATGTTATGATAGCTTTATGAGAATGACACTTTCATAAACCGACTTCATGTTTCTCTGACCCAGAACACTGGATTTTGGAGCAGGAAGGAACCATAGAGATCATCTAGTGACCACTTCATTTTCAAAAAATTAAGTATTTGCCCACCTATAATTAGTCCAAAGTCATATATATCCAATAGTGAGAAGTGAGAGCGAGGACTAGAATCCAGATCTTCATATTCCCAATTCTTTGCTTTTTTTATTTCATAAATATCAATTCAGTCTGAGAATTCAGTATTTCAAACTCTCCATGAAATAAACAGGATATATAGTAAAATCCTTATTTTAGAGATGAAGAAACTAAGGCTCAAAGAGGTGGAGTCAATTTTCTCATATCACGTGGCTGGGCTACACCAGACCCCAGTCTCCCCCACCTCTCTGCCGCCCCAACCTCACAATCCCTGGGCCAATAGGCTTCTCCCATGCTACACTGCCTCACAGATTGATAAAAGTGAGTCCTTCTTAAATACCATGTGTCTAAACATAGAGTTCACTCCTTCACTCTACAGATATTTTGCTTTGTGCCCATTGTATGCAATGCATTCTGCTAGGTGCTACAGAAAAGATTATAAGACTAAAAGATTTATTTTGCAAAATGAAGTTTCTGTTTTGCAAGACTAAAAAATTGAACATTACCTAATTATCAGGGACTGGCGTGTCTTTCTGGTGGTTAAGGTAGCAGGAAGTAAGTCTTAGTGTACTAGACTATAAAGAATGTTTTTAAACTTTCACCAAAGGATAAGCGTCAGATTATCTACTATTAGCCTATTTCACATCCATCAGATTGGCAAACATTAAAAAGTATGACAATATGAAAGATTAGACTGTGGGAAAGCTGGAGCTCTTATGCTGTGCTAATGGGATTGTCAAATAGCCCAAAGCCTTAGGAAAGCAGTCTGGCAATATTTTAGTAAAATTGAAAATGCATATATCCTACAATCCAGCAATTCCATTTTTAGATAAATGCCCAAACTGTGTTGCATGATCCATTAATGGATTTTGAAATTAATGTAGGGTTGCAACAGGCATATTTTAAAAAGTGAAGTGGAGCAGAAAATATCAGGTAATCATATATATATACAAGGTGCCATGATGTGCCACCTAGATTTCCTCTCCAGACTGAAACATTCATTTTTCCAGCTGCTTGAAGGTTAGCAGCCAAGAGCTTTTAGCTGAGTCCCTCTCCAACTGGAGGGAGCTATTTATTCATGCCCTCTTCCTGAGTGCAGCTGTTTTCAGTAACAGGTCAATGCAGGTGTATAACGGTCTGATCTCTGTCCCAATACAATATAATTCTGAAGGATCACCCTAGATAAAGTAAGTTAGCTGAGGCCTGTGTCACTACTTCATTGAAACCTAACTTCTCCCTCTGCCTATTCCTGCTGCTTTCATTGTCCCACAGGTGCTGATCCCCAGTGTGGTGGTTTGAAGCCGTATGTACCCCAGAGAAACATGGTCTTACATCTAATCCATTCCTATTGTAAGTAGGATCTTTTGATGAGGTTACTTCAGTTAAGGTGTGTATGGCCTGGTCCATTCAGGATGGGTCTTAATCCTATTACTGGAGTCCTTCACAAGCAAAATGAAACAGAGAGAAAACCACAGAGGGAGTAGCCAGTAGCTGAAATCAATAGAACCCAGAAGAGAAGGGGAAGCCAGAAGAGGCTGCCATATGCCTTGCCATGTGATAGAAGAGCCAAGGGACAGGTCGCTGAAGGCCAGCCCCAGAACACTGGTCCCTGAGAAGAAAACATCACCTTTATGACACCTTCATTTGGACCTTCTTTAAGCCTCAAAACTGTAAGCTAATAAATTCCTATTGTTTAAGCCAACCCATGGCACGGGTTTTGCTTGAGCAGCCCAGGAAACTAGAACACCTAATAAATGTCCTGCACACAAACCTGTCTCAGAATCTGCTTCCCAAGCAACCCAGAGACACTACTAGAATGTTCTTGTTGTATTGTTCATAGTAATGCTTATTAGTCAAAAACTCAATGTCTGTCAGTAGAACAATGGGATAGTCCTACAATGGAATACTATACAGTCTTAAAGTTAATGAATTCCACCAACATCTGCCAACATGGATAAGTCTCTAAAATACAACAGAACATACCAACTTCAGGAGAGAGGCTACCGCTAAAGAAGGAGTGAGGGAAATGGGATGAGTTTGGGGTGTTGTATTGCTTTTTAAAAAAAAGCAATTTTTTAAAAATTAAACATGGCAAATTTTCACATTTATTAAATTTGTATATGGGTACATGAATTCATTTTCTTTACTTTTCTGCATGTTTAAGTAAATTAAAATTAAATTTTGTTAAATAAATTATTGGAGAAAATCTACATACAAAGTAAAGCATTTCTGTCTTACTATCAGGAAGCAATGAAACGAAAGTTAACAAGGCCATTTCCTCTTACATAAAAATTCATTCAAAATTTAATGGCTTATGAAATACAGACATTCCATTTTTAACTGGCCAATTTATTGTACATTATTATTTTTCTTTCCCTATTTTCAGTACTGCTAAGTTCTACATAATGAGATCAATCCTGGGATCTTTTAGGAGTTCATCAAGTTCTACTGACATTCTCTTTGAAGAGTCATGCAATAATTAGGTATAAGGTAATACAAATCTCTACGTACAAGGCATACTTAGAACTCAAGGATATTCATCATTTTCCATCAGTTCTCACAAAGCGGTCTTTTTTTGTCTTTTTTTAAAAATCAGGTTTATTGAGGTATAATTCATATACTTAAAATTCACCCTTTTAGAATGTCCAGTTTGATGAGTTTTGGCAAATATATACATCTGTAAACTACCACTACAATCAAGATATAGACCATTTCCACACCCTAAAAAGTTCCCTCATGCTGCCCCCCACCCCCGCCTTTTTTTTTGGCTTTTATTGAAAGCTCTCCCCTAAGGCTCTTTTTTTGTTTGTTTGATTGATTTCTTTGTTTTTTTTAATTAGAGAAGTTGTATGTCTACAGAAAAATCATGTAAAAGAAATAGTGTTCCCATATACCCCCCTACTGTTGATGCTTTTTGCATTAGTGTGATATTTTTGTTACAGTTCATGAAAGAATATTAAAATTATGCTACCTATAGTCCATAGTTTATATCAGGTGTATTTTTTCCCACATACTACTCTATTATTAACACCTTGTATTAGTGTGGTACATTTGTTATAATTCATGAAAGAATATTTTTATACTTTTCTATTAACTATAGTCCATTGTTTACAATAGGGTTCACTATATTATACAGTCCTATGTATAATCTTTTAATTTTTATTCTAGTAACACACATATGACCTTAAATTTCCCCTTTTAACCACATTCACCTCTATAGTTCAGTGCTGTTGATTATACTCACAATAATGTGCTAACCATCATCATCATCCATTTCTAAAACTTTACAATCAACCCAAATAGAACCTCTGTACAGATTAAGCATTAATTCCCCATTCTCTACCCCTACCTCAGGCCCCTTTGTAGTCAATCCCCTTCCCTCCCACCCTAGCCCATAATTTTGCCTTTTCCAAGATGACATACAGATTCATACAATATGTAGCCTTTTGATTTTTTTCATTTAGCATAATGCTTTTGAAATCCATCCATGTTTCATGTTGTATGCATCAGTAGTTTACTTCTTTTTATTGCTGGGAAGTATTCCATTGCTTATGCATTCTCCAGTTGAGGGACATTTGGGTTGTTTCCAGTTTTTGATGATTATAAATAAAGCTCTATAAAGATTCACATAGAAGTTGTTGTGTGGACATATACTTAATTTTCCTTGGGCTTGCTGGGTCTTCTGATAAGTGTATGTTTAACATCGTAAGAAACTGCCAAGCTGTTTCCTAAAGTGGCTGTACCATTTTGCATTCTCATATGAGTTCTAGTTGCGCCACTTGCATATTGACAAGTTTTGATTTATTGGTTTGTTTGTTTTTTTTAGCTATTCTAATTGGTATACATTGATATCTCATTTTAGTTTTAATTTGCATTTCCTAAATGACTAACGATGTCGACTAAATTTTCATAAAGTTATAAACAAGAAAATATGTCAAAGGTTGGATTATTACTAAATCGTCTTTCCTACTCTGAAAGTGATAGAGGGAAGATTCTCTCAATTTCCAAGCTCTAAAATAGCTGTATTCTGTGAAGTCAAAAAAAGAAATATTAAAAAAAACTCAGGGTTGTTTAGTTGACCATATAAGTGAGGACATTGTGGTGTTCACATTAGTGGTGATGGGTTAAAAGGATAGGGGATGAGAATGGACAGCAGAAATATTTCTATTACATTCCTGTGTCTTCTGGATACTACCTTTTGTATCATATGGGACACCTAGGGTTTGAGAGAAACTGGTCAAGTTGCATTAGAAGGAGAAATTCAGTTCAGTAGAGGTTGGTGTTATTATCCAAAAGCATATGTAAGTGGTAAATCAAAGGAAGAGACTAAAATAGTAAGCAGAATAAAAGTGCGGCCAGAAGTGAAACTATAAATTAGGGTAAGAAATGGTTGTGGCATTGGGAGAGTTCCCTGCTGGATTGTTTACTTGACCCTTTTCTTTACATACTTAGGTTTGATTTTATTTTTGTAACAAACATGTGCAAAATCTTATCACTTTGCCTATGTAAATTTAATATGGTCTACAAAATTTGATACAGAACCTTTATTAATACCTCAGCTAATGCACACATTTAAGGGAAAGCAGAATTTTGGAGTATTTAGTAAATCCTGTGTGTAAAAGCAATCAACATAAAACAAATCTTCATACCTGGAGAACACAGTGAGTCTATTTATAAGGAACTACAATAATGCAAAATAGACTCTAAGTGAACATACGTAGGTGTTTCCAAAGCAACGGGAAAGATGACACAAGCATATTTGGGGATTAGAGTCTATTAGAAATAGTTGCAGATGCAGTTTTTGGGAAGAATTTATATTTCTCACCTCGGTCCTCAGAAGTAAGAAATTCAAAGAATTCAAATACCTGACATGAAGCTGATTTGGGTAACAAGAATATCATCTAAACTAGACATATCTATGCTGCTAACTACAGCAAGTCAGAAAATGTCTTTCAAAGTACAATTTGCACTTGTCTCTACTACCATTGTGAATTGTGAGAAAAACATTTAGGGCTTGAGTGAGTGCACTGTCTATAAAACAAGGTTTTGTTCCAAATATTAAGCAGGTTTAGAGTGAGTAGAGTGAGTTCTGTCACTTTATGGAACTGGAACAGGAAAGACACTTGTGGTATGTTTCGCTCTTTAGAGACTGTTCCCTTGGACCCTGATTATTAGCTTTATGGTTTTGGGAAACTTCATTTCTGGGGCCTAGAAAATCGTGATATTTTTCTTTTTTGGCCTAATTAAATTCCCTGGAAATGGAAAGCTACAATACTAATTTTTCCAAGAATTGTGCAGAGCTTTCTGGGAAACTTCTGTAAGGTTCTTTTAAAAATCAATACCTTCAGAGGGAAGAGGAAAAGGAATTTTTGCCTAGGGTGAGGACTAGAGTAGAAGGCCCAAACATAAGGAAGCTTATGGAAGGACTTTTTTCTTTCTTCTCCCTCCCTCTGTCCTTTCCCTTCTTCCCTCCTCTCCTCCCCCCCCCCCACCTTTGGTCTTGTTCACAACTGATAAACTATTAAGATATTAGAAAATCCTGGTCCAGATTTTGGGGATATTGGGGGAAGGGGGAACCTACCCTTTTATTTTCAATTAACCCCTCCTTTCCATTCCAAGCACACCTCCAAATACATGTTAACCATTCTCTCCTTTTGAGTATTTTATGGTCAAGGAGGTGACTGCTTGAAAGACTTCTCAGATCTTTCATTACAATACCTATCATTCATTTGTGAAAATATGTTGTCCCAGGTCTTAATTACATAGCTTATAATGACCTATGTATTTGGATGGAATGATTGTTAATCATCATCATTACCAAAAACATTCAGATGTCTATATATGTACATGCAAGTAGGCATTAGCAAAGGAAATTGCACAGACATTCCTTTTCCTCGGTCAGCCAATAACAACATTAGCACAAGACACTTATTTCATATGATAAATTTCCCATCTCTCAAAGTTATGCCTGAAACCCTAAAACCCCAAAAGGAATTGCATAGTACTGCATACCTTACAGATACTCAATAAATGATGATCAGCTGTTGTTATTCATTGGTCTTCTTAAGTATCATATCATAAAGATGACAGTCATTTATTTAGATGTAAATTGTCTTTAATCCAGTAGTGTTTCTTCAGGAACCACATCAATCTTTAGTAAAAGCAGATCTCATTCAGGGTAGAAGCTCAGAGAACTTAAAATCTTTTTGTTTTAAAAATCAGCTATGGGAGAGGCGGGGCAAGATGGCAGACTGGTGAGCTGTATGTTTTAGTTACTCCTCCAGGAAAGTAGGTAAAAAGCCAGGAACTGCGTGGACTGGACACCACAGAGCAATCTGTCTTTGGGCATACTTCATACAACACTCATGAAAACGTGGAACTGCTGAGATCAGCGAAATCTGTAAGTTTTTGCGGCCAGGGGACCCGCGCCCCTCCCTGCCAGGCTCAGTCCCGGGGGAGGAGGGGCTGTCAGCTCCAGGAAGGAGAAGGGAGAATTGCAGTGGCTGCTCTCATCGGAAACTCATTCTACTGATTCAAACTCCAACCATAGATAGACTGAGGCCAGACACCAGAGAATCTGAGAGCAGCCAGCCCAGCAGAGAGGAGACGGGCATAGAAGGAAAACAACACGAGAAGCTCCAAAGTAAAAGCAGAGGATTTTTGGAGTTCTGGTGAACACAGAAAGGGGAAGGGCGGAGATCAGGCCTTGAGGCGCATATGCAAATCCCGAAGCAAGGCTGATCTCTCTGCCCAGGGCACCTTTCCTTAATGGCCCTGGTTGCTTTGTCTATTAGCATTTCAATAACCCATTAGATCTCTGAGGAGGGCCGTTTTTTTTTTTTTTTTTTTTTTTTTTTTTTTTTTTTTAAATCCTTTTTGCTTTTTCTAAAACAATTACTCTAAGAAGCTCAATACAGAAAGCTTCAAAGAATTGAAATTTGGGCACGTCAAGTCAAGAGCAGAACTAAGAGAGCTCTGAGACAAAAGGCAATAATCCAGTGGCTGAGAAAATTCACTAAACAACACAACTTCCCAAGAAAAGGGGGGTGTCCGCTCACAGCCACCATCCTGGTGGACAGGAAACACTCCTGCCCATCGCCAGCCCCATTGCCCAGAGCTGCCCCAGACAACCCAGTGTGACGGAAGTGCTTCAAATAACAGGCACACACCACAAAACTGGGCGTGGACATTAGCCTTCCCTGCAACCTCAGCTGAATGTCCCAGAGCTGGGAAGGGGGAGCAGTGTGAATTAACAGAGCCCCATTCAGCCATCATTTGAGCAGACTGGGAGCCTCCCAACACAGCCCAGCAGCCCAGAACTGCCCTGGGGGGACGGCACTCACCTGTGACATAGCACAGTCATCCCTCAACAGAGGACCCGGGGTGCACAGCCTGGAAGAGGGGCCCACTTGCAAGTCTCAGGAGCCATACGCCAATACCAAAGACTTGTGGGTCAGCGGCAGAGACAAACTGTGGCAGGACTGAACTGAAGGATTAGACTATTGCAGTAGCTTTAAAACTCTAGGATCATCAGGGAGATTTGATTGTTAGGGCCACCCCCCCTCCCCGACTGCCCAGAAACACGCCCCACATACAGGGCAGGCAACACCAACTACACACGCAAGCTTGGGACACCAATTGGGCCCCACAAGACTCACTCCCCCACTCACCAAAAAGGCTAAGCAGGGGAGATCTGGCTTGTGGAGAACAGGTGGCTCGTGGACGCCACCTGCTGGTTAGTTAGAGAAAGTGTACTCCACGAAGCTGTAGATCTGATAAATTAGAGATAAGGACTTCAACTGGTCTACAAACCCTAAAAGAACCCTATCAAGGACAGCAAATGCCACGAGGCCAAAAACAACAGAAAATTATAAAGCATATGAAAAAACCAGACGATATGGATAACCCAAGCCCAAGCACCCAAATCAAAAGACCAGAAGAGACACACCTAGAGCAGCTACTCAAAGATCTAAAGATGAACAATGAGACCCTAGTACGGGATATGAAGGAAATCAAGAAGACCCTAGAAGAGCATAAAGAAGACATTGCAAGACTAAATAAAAAAATGGATGATCTTATGGAAATTAAAGAAACTGTTGACCAAATTAAAAAGATTCTGGACACTCATAGTACAAGACTAGAGGAAGTTGAACAACGAATCAGTGACCTGGAAGATGACAGAATGGAAAATGAAAGCATAAAAGAAAGAATGGGGAAAAAAATTGAAAAACTCGAAATGGACCTCAGGGATATGATAGATAATATGAAACGTCCGAATATAAGACTCATTGGTGTCCCAGAAGGGGAAGAAAAGGGTAAAGGTCTAGGAAGAGTATTCAAAGAAATTGTTGGGGAAAACTTCCCAAATCTTCTAAACAACATAAATACACAAATCATAAATGCTCAGCGAACTCCAAATAGAATAAATCCAAAAAAACCCACTCCGAGACATATACTGATCACACTGTCAAACATAGAAGAGAAGGAGCAAGTTCTGAAAGCAGCAAGAGAAAAGCAATTCACCACATACAAAGGAAACAGCATAAGACTAAGTAGTGACTACTCAGCAGCCACCATGGAGGCGAGAAGGCAGTGGCACGATATATTTAAAATTCTGAGAGAGAGGAATTTCCAGCCAAGAATACTTTATCCAGCAAAGCTCTCCTTCAAATTTGAGGGAGAGCTTAAATTTTTCACAGACAAAGAAATGCTGAGAGAATTTGCTAACAAGAGACCTGCCCTACTGGAGATACTAAAGGGAGCCCTACAGACAGAGAAACAAAGACAGGACAGAGAGACTTGGAGAAAGGTTCAGTACTAAAGAGATTCGGTATGGGTACAATAAAGGATATTAATAGAGAGAGGGAAAAATATGGCAAACATAATCCAAAGGATAAGATGGCCGATTCAAGAAATGCCTTCACGGTTTTAACGTTGAATGTAAATGGATTAAACTCCCCAATTAAAAGATATAGATTCGCAGAATGGATCAAAAAAAATGAACCATCAATATGTTGCATACAAGAGACTCATCTTAGACACAGGGACACAAAGAAATTGAAAGTGAAAGGATGGAAAAAAATATTTCATGCAAGCTACAGCCAAAAGAAAGCAGGTGTAGCAATATTAATCTCAGATAAAATAGACTTCAAATGCAGGGATGTTTTGAGAGACAAAGAAGGCCACTACATACTAATAAAAGGGGCAATTCAGCAAGAAGAAATAACAATCGTAAATGTCTATGCACCCAATCAAGGTGCCACAAAATACATGAGAGAAACATTGGCAAAACTAAAGGAAGCAATTGATGTTTCCACAATAATTGTGGGAGACTTCAACACATCACTCTCTCCTATAGATAGATCAACCAGACAGAAGACCAATAAGGAAATTGAAAACCTAAACAATCTGATAAATGAATTAGATTTAACAGACATCTACAGGACATTACATCCCAAATCACCAGGATACACATACTTTTCTAGTGCTCACGGAACTTTCTCCAGAATAGATCATATGCTGGGACATAAAACAAGCCTCAATAAATTTAAAAAGATTGAAATTATTCAAAGCACATTCTCTGACCACAATGGAATACAATTAGAAGTCAATAACCATCAGAGACTTAGAAAATTCACAAATACCTGGAGGTTAAACAACACACTCCTAAACAATCAGTGGGTTAAAGAAGAAATAGCAAGAGAAATTGCTAAATATATAGAGACGAATGAAAATGAGAACACAACATACCAAAACCTATGGGATGCAGCAAAAGCAGTGCTAAGGGGGAAATTTATAGCACTAAACGCATATATTAAAAAGGAAGAAAGAGCCAAAATCAAAGAACTAATGGATCAACTGAAGAAGCTAGAAAATGAACAGCAAACCAATCCTAAACCAAGTACAAGAAAAGAAATAACAAGGATTAAAGCAGAAATAAATGACATAGAGAACAAAAAAACAATAGAAAGGATAAATATCACCAAAAGTTGGTTCTTTGAGAAGATCAACAAGATTGACAAGCCCCTAGCTAGACTGACAAAATCAAAAAGAGAGAAGACCCATATAAACAAAATAATGAATGAAAAAGGTGACATAACTGCAGATCCTGAAGAAATTAAAAAAATTATAAGAGGATATTATGAACAACTGTATGGCAACAAACTGGATAATGTAGAAGAAATGGACAATTTCCTGGAAACATATGAACAACCTAGACTGACCAGAGAAGAAATAGAAGACCTCAACCAACCCATCACAAGCAAAGAGATCCAATCAGTCATCAAAAATCTTCCCACAAATAAATGCCCAGGGCCAGATGGCTTCACAGGGGAATTCTACCAAACTTTCCAGAAAGAACTGACACCAATCTTACTCAAACTCTTTCAAAACATTGAAAAAAATGGAACACTACCTAACTCATTTTATGAAGCTAACATCAATCTAATACCAAAACCAGGCAAAGATGCTACAAAAAAGGAAAACTACCGGCCAATCTCCCTAATGAATATAGATGCAAAAATCCTCAACAAAATACTTGCAAATCGAATCCAAAGACACATTAAAAAAATCATACACCATGACCAAGTGGGGTTCATTCCAGGCATGCAAGGATGGTTCAACATCAGAAAAACAATCAATGTATTACAACACATTAAAAACTCGAAAGGGAAAAATCAATTGATCATCTCAATAGATGCTGAAAAAGCATTTGACAAAATCCAACATCCCTTTTTGATAAAAACACTTCAAAAGGTAGGAATTGAAGGAAACTTCCTCAACATGATAAAGAGCATATATGAAAAACCCACAGCCAGCATAGTACTCAATGGTGAGAGACTGAAAGCCTTCCCTCTAAGATCAGGAACAAGACAAGGATGCCCGCTGTCCCCACTGTTATTCAACATTGTGCTGGAAGTGCTAGCCAGGGCAATCCGGCAAGACAAAGAAATAAAAGGCATCCAAATTGGAAAAGAAGAAGTAAAACTGTCATTGTTTGCAGATGATATGATCTTATATCTAGAAAACCCTGAGAAATCAACGATACACCTACTAGAGCTAATAAACAAATTTAGCAAAGTAGCGGGATACAAGATTAATGCACATAAGTCAGTAATGTTTCTATATGCTAGAAATGAACAAACTGAAGAGACACTCAAGAAAAAGATACCATTTTCAATAGCAACTAAAAAAATCAAGTACCTAGGAATCAACTTAACCAAAGATGTAAAAGACCTATACAAAGAAAACTACATAACTCTACTAAAAGAAATAGAAGGGGACCTTAAAAGATGGAAAAATATTCCATGTTCATGGATAGGAAGGCTAAATGTCATTAAGATGTCAATTCTACCCAAACTCATCTACAGATTCAATGCAATCCCAATCAAAATTCCAACAACCTACTTTGCAGACTTGGAAAAGCTAGTTATCAAATTTATTTGGAAAGGGAAGATGCCTCGAATTGCTAAAGACACTCTAAAAAAGAAAAACGAAGTGGGAGGACTTACACTCCCTGACTTTGAAGCTTATTATAAAGCCACAGTTGCCAAGACAGCATGGTACTGGCACAAAGATAGACATATAGATCAATGGAATCGAATTGAGAATTCAGAGATAGACCCTCAGATCTATGGCCGACTGATCTTTGATAAGGCCCCCAAAGTCACCGAACTGAGCCATAATGGTCTTTTCAACAAATGGGGCTGGGAGAGTTGGATATCCATATCCAAAAGAATGAAAGAGGACCCCTACCTCACCCCCTACACAAAAATTAACTCAAAATGGACCAAAGATCTCAATATAAAAGAAAGTACCATAAAACTCCTAGAAGATAATGTAGGAAAACATCTTCAAGACCTTGTATTAGGAGGCCACTTCCTAGACTTTACACCCAAAGCACAAGCAACAAAAGAGAAAATAGATAAATGGGAACTCCTCAAGCTTAGAAGTTTCTGCACCTCAAAGGAATTTCTCAAAAAGGTAAAGAGGCAGCCAACTCAATGGGAAAAAATTTTTGGAAACCATGTATCTGACAAAAGACTGATATCTTGCATATACAAAGAAATCCTACAACTCAATGACAATAGTACAGACAGCCCAATTATAAAATGGGCAAAAGATATGAAAAGACAGTTCTCTGAAGAGGAAATACAAATGACCAAGAAACACATGAAAAAATGTTCAGCTTCACTAGCTATTAGAGAGATGCAAATTAAGACCACAATGAGATACCATCTAACACCGGTTAGAATGGCTGCCATTAAACAAACAGGAAACTACAAATGCTGGAGGGGATGTGGAGAAATTGGAACTCTTATTCATTGTTGGTGGGACTGTATAATGGTTCAGCCACTCTGGAAGTCAGTCTGGCAGTTCCTTAGAAAACTAGATATAGAGCTACCATTCGATCCAGCGATTGCACTCCTCGGTATATACCCGGAAGATCGGAAAGCAGTGACACGAATAGATATCTGCACGCCAATGTTCATAGCAGCATTATTCACAATTGCCAAGAGATGGAAACAACCCAAATGTCCTTCAACAGATGAGTGGATAAATAAAATGTGGTATATACACACGATGGAATACTACGCGGCAGTAAGAAGGAACGATCTGGTGAAACATATGACAACATGGATGAACCTTGAGGACATAATGCTGAGCGAAATAAGCCAGGCACAAAAAGAGAAATATTATATGCTACCACTAATGTGAACTTTGAAAAATGTAAAACAAATGGTTTATAATGTAGAATGTAGGGGAACTAGCAGTAGAGAGCAATTAAGGAAGGGGGAACAATAATCCAGGAAGAACAGATAAGCTATCTAACGTTCTGGGGATGCCCAGAAATGACTATGGTCTGTTAATTTCTGATGGTTGTAGTAGGAACAAGTTCACTGAAATGTTGCTATATTATGTAACTTTCTTGGGGTAAAGTAGGAACATGTTGGAAGTTAAGCAGTTATCTTAGGTTAGTTGTCTTTTTCTTACTCCCTTGCTATGGTCTCTTTGAAATGCTCTTTTATTGTATGTTTGTTTTCTTTTTAACTTTTTTTTTCATACAGGTGATTTGAAAAAAGAAGGGAAAGTTAAAAAAAAAAAAAAAAAGATGTAGTGCCTGTGGAGAATGCAGGGGTATTCGCCTACCCCACCTCCATGGTTGCTAACATGACCACAGACATAGGGGACTGGTGGTTTGATAGGTTGAGCCCTCTACCATAAGTTTTACCCTTGGGAAGACGGTTGCTGCAAAGGAGAGGCTAGGCCTCCCTGTATTTGTGCCTAAGAGTCTCCTCCTGAATGCCTCTTTGTTGCTCAGATGTGGCCCTCTCTCTCTGGCTAAGCCAACTTGAAAGGTGAAATCACTGCCCTCCCCCCTACATGGGATCAGACACCCAGGGAAGTGAATCTCCCTGGCAACGTGGAATATGACTCCCAGGGAGGAATGTAGACCTGGCACCGTGGGACGGAGAACATCTTCTTGACCAAAAGGGGGATGTGAAAGGAAATGAAATAAGCTTCAGTGGCAGAGAGATTCCAAAAGGAGCCGAGAGGTCACTCTGGTGGGCACTCTTATGCACACTTTAGACAACCCTTTTTAGGTTCTAAAGAATTGGGGTAGCTGGTGGTGGATACCTGAAACTATCAAACTACAACCCAGAACCCATGAATCTCGAAGACAGTTGTATAAAAATGTAGCTTATGAGGGGTGACAATGGGATTGGGAAAGCCATAAGGACCAAACACCACTTTGTCTAGTTTATGGATGGATGTGTAGAAAAGTAGGGGAAGGAAACAAACAGACAAAGGTACCCAGTGTTCTTTTTTACTTCAATTGCTCTTTTTCACTCTAATTATTATTCTTGTTATTTTTGTGTGTGTGCTAATGAAGGTGTCAGGGATTGATTTAGGTGATGAATGTACAACTATGTAATGGTACTGTAAACAATCGAAAGTACAATTTGTTTTGTATGACTGCGTGGTATGTGAATATATCTCAATAAAATGATGATTAAAAAAAAAAAAAAAAAAAAATCAGCTATGACTGCGTGGTATGTGAATATATCTCAATAAAATGAAGATAAAAAAAAAAAATCAGCTATCTACTAGAAGATCCCCATGTTAGAAGTTACATGGAGTACTCTTTTGTTAATCTTTTAATTTTTTTTTTTCTGTCCTCCCTGGTTTATAACAGACACAGCTGTGTTACAACAATGCAGCAAGGTTTTGCAACAGAATGGCCTTGAAATAGAATTCTGCCCAGTTGAAAATTTAAGCAATCAAAATGGGGTAAATGAAACTGCCTGCTAACCTTTATGTGTTGCGGTTTATAAGGAAAGTTATTGCCTTTGGGGGGAATGTTACTCTTTAAGTGATGGTATGCCCTCTCTTTATCAAAGATTTCTCAATTGCTGTAACAGTCATTGCACTGCTATTAAACAGATGCCTATTATCTACATATGTTGCTTTATTCACTGAAGTGCAGCTTCTGAAAATAAGTAAGTGCTACTACTTGGTAACTACCATAGTGTTTCTTACTTTTCTTAAAAATGGTAAAATTACTGTCAGGATATAAACCCTTTAAAAATTTACTGTAAATTTGTACATACTTGGGCTGTATCAGCAAATGAATTAAATAGCTGCAATAGTTCTCTGAAACCAAGGCCTGTTTCTCAAAAATGTGTTCATCTCTGTTGTTTTTTTTTTTTTTGCAAGAGGCCTCATTACTCAGGCCACAGATAACTTGCTTCAGTTTCATAGTTGTTTTTTTTTTTTTTTTCAATTTCATTCTGATATGAAATAAATAGCAACATGTGGGCAACTCTGATACACTGAAAATTCTCCTTGGGCTGCACATGGCTCATGATAACTGTGTAGTATGCTGTCATTAGAACTACTTATCTGAACATCTCAAAACATTCTGTAAACATGGTGTTGCTACTCAAAGCCAGTCTAATGAAAGTAACTTTTCCCCAGTCTTTCTCCATCTGTACACGTGTAAGATCATTTTTAATGTGGAAATTTGAAGAAAGCTTTTAAAAATGGTTTGTTTGTTTGTTTTTTAGTAATTGTGGGGAAATTGCCAGGGTTTTTATGTCACATGCCAGTGGCTAACAGTTCAATAATATGGTTTTCTTAATCACACAAAAGCATGTTTAACTAACCAGGGGTCTTATGATCTAACAAAGAGCTTTGATTGTGTGACTGGAGACACTATTTAATAATAGTTGAGTGAATCTGAAGCTTCAGAATAAACACGACCCCACAACAGTATAGGATGCCAGTTTTTGTTCATCTTTTTTTTCCTATAGAAATTTCTTAGGTTTTTGGCTTGCTGGAATAACTTACTTTGGATGACCCTGGGGTTGGTTGAATATTTCTCTAAATTAAGATTTTTATTAAGCAGTTTAATGGAAACTCATGCACTGAATAAGCTGTTATCAACACACTCAAGTCATTTCTCAGGAAGCACTTGAACCTGTCAGGGGTTAAATAAAGTTGTCTTCTCTTTTAATCTGTTTTATTTCATAGTTAATTGGTGAAAAGGAATTATTCACCTATGTAAACAGGATGGAAAGAATGGCCTCATTTTGACCTGAAAAAGTGAAATATCTTGCATTTATGGCAGTGTCTACATGGCACAAAGAAAAGTGGAGATTTTGTGTGTACTCAAGTTCCAGTTATTTTGAGAAATGGGGAAAACTAGTCTGATCTTTGTGGTCTAAATTATTTGGTTTGGGTTAAACTCTTTTTAAAAAAAATTTTTTTTTTTTCAAATACCATTGCTCAGAAATATTGTGGCAATGTGTTCCATGCTGTTGACATTCCCATCAGATAAAGAGCAAGGGAAGGCAGCTGTTGCAGTCTTCAGCAAGAGAAATCATGTGAAAGCATCTTTCGTTTCACTACACAGCAAATGTAGTCATTCAACTTGCAGGGAAGAGTAATCTCCCACACACCATTGTTTTTGGTGTTTTTTTTTTTCACTGATTAAGGAAACACTTTATTTGGAAGTTTATTTGCATTTTAAAACTCATTAATATAAAAGAGCTGTAGAAACTAACTGTAATTCTTTAGCTAAAAGTTTCTTGGCATAGCCTGAGACTTATGGTTTAGATTACTCTCAGGCTGCTGGCTTTGTTCAGAAAACCAAGCAACATGTACAACTCTGAATTAGAAGTCTCAGAAAAAAAGCTACTTTTCTTAATTACACTGTACTCTATAAGAAAATTGCTCCTTCTAAAATTAGCTCTATGATGGCAAAACAGCTGGATGAAAAGTGAAATGATTTCAGGGACTTACCTTGCCGTTTCAGGCCTACAATTTCAACCACCTCTTTTTTTCTTAATCTCCATACGTTTTGTAGTTGTATAAAATATGCAGAACTATGGTACATTAAAATGTATTCATTTGGGTCTAATGTGTATGGCCTTTTAATTTCCTGTTACTTGGTAGCAATCTAAAAATAGAAATAGTGTCCTTTTTTAAACAGCGAAGTTTGAAGCATAATCTTATAGGGGGTTCTTAAAATGACAACTGAACTCACTTTTTCTGGATCAAAGTTTGCCCTGGGCCAACAGAGACTATCAGAGACCTTACTGCATTTTTACCCAGTCTGACCATCTTTGTCTATTTTTAAAAAAATTTATTTACATACAGGAAATTTGAGTTTTGGTGAATGCATAGAGTCATGAAAGCACCACCACAACCAGGATACAGAACACCTCCCCCAAAAATTCCCTGGTGCTACCCATTTGTGGTCAAACCCTCCCCCTCCTCTTAGCCCCTGGAAACCACTGATAAGTTCACTCTCCCTATAGTTTTGCCTTTTCTAGCATGTCATAGAAAGGGAGCCATATGACATGTAGCCTTTTGAGTATAGCTTCTTTCACTTGGCCTAAAGCATTTGAGATTCATCCATGTTTTTGTGTGTATCAGGAGTCCATTGCTTTTTATTGCTGAGTAGTATACTATTGAATGGATCTACCACAGTTTGTTTATCCATTTCCCAGGTGGTAGACTGTTTCCAGTTTGAAGTTATTACAAATAAAGCCACTAGAACCATTTGCATTCAGGTTTTTGAGTGAACTTAGTTTTTATTTTGCTTGGGTAAATACCTACAACTGAGATTTCTGGGTCTCCTGGTAACTTTATAGGAAACTGCCAAACTGTTTCCCAGAATGGCTGTACCATTGTGCATTTCTGCCAGCAATATAAGAAAATTACTGTTGCTCCCCATTTTCATCAGCACTTGGTATTGTAAGATTGTTTCATTTTAGCTATTATAATAGGTGCTAGTAGAATCTTGTTCGGGCTGATTTGACTAATGATGTTAAGCAACTTTTTATGTGTTTATTTGCCGTATCTCCATATCTCTTCTTTGGTGAAGTGTCTGTTAAAATCCTTTGCCCGTGATTTTATTGGTTTGTTTGTTTTCTTATTGTTGTGTTTTGATTTGTGATTTGCAAATATATCCTTCCTGATTGTAACTTGCTTTTTCATTCTCTTAACACTGTCTTTCACAGAATAAAGAATTTAATTTTGAGGAAATCCAAATTATCAATTTTTTTTATGGATCATGTTTTTGATGTTGTATGTTAAAAACTTTTTGCTTAACCCAAGGTCACAAAGATTTTCCCTTGTGTTTTCTTCTAAAAGTTTTATTTAGGTCTGTCATCCATTTTGAGTTAATTTTTAATTCAGTCTTTATTAATTGGAGCATTTAATCTTTTTACATTTAATATAATTACTAAATACTTGAATTTGTATCTACTTTCTTATTTTGTGTTTTCTACTTGTTCCTCCTGTTCTATTTTTCTTTGCTTTCTCACCTTCTTTTGAATTATTTTTTCTCATTCCAATTTTTTCCCCTCTACTAGTTTGAAATTTATACTCAGGTTTTTGGTTGGCTAGCAGTGCTATTTAAAGCATGATCCTGAGCATCAAAATCAGCTGGGCACTTGTTAGAAATATAAATTTTTAGAACCCACCCCAGACCTCCTGAATCAGACTCTCTGAGGCTGGGGTCCAGGAATCTGTCTTTTAAGAAGCCCTTCAGGGTAAAGACGGAGAAAGAGATCGAGAGGAAGGGGTAGCAGCAAACAAGATAATATTTAACAAAGGTCTATGAATACTGAAACTTTATATAAATAAATATAGATAGATAGATAGATGCTGGGGTGTTGGAATAGCTGAAAGGAGGTAAATGACATGGTAGAACTGTAACCTGGAACATCCTTTGAAACTTGTTTTATAGATACTGGTTGAATTGTGCTTTGAAAGTCTTCACCTTTCTGTATATACCCTATATTGAATAATAAGGAAAGAACTGAAACTGTGGAACTGGAACCCATAACAATTTTTGAAATGACCTATATAACTGCTTGTTGAGCTGTACATTGAAAGGTAGCACCTTTCTCTATGTATGTTTTACAGTAATGGAAATAGCTGAAGTTGTGGAACTGTGACCCATGATATTCTTTGAAATTTGCTCTCTACTTGTTAAATTGTACTTTGAAAGTTATCACTGTTACATATGTATGTTAAAGTTCACAATAATAAATGTATTAAATTTTAAAAAAGTTTATTAGAAAAAAAAGAAGCCCTTCAGGGTGATTCTGATGCATAGTAATTATATGTCATTGATCAAAGTTAGTCAAAACCTTTACCCTCTTCCTATACAAGACAAGCATCTTAGACACTTTAATTCCATTTACCCCCTCCCCAGTTCTATTTCTTGTTGTCTTGTATTTTAAGTATCTCATTTTCTCTTTTTTACCCTTTCTTTTTTTAAATTCAGTTTTATTGAGATATATTCACATACCATACAATCATCCAAAGTGTACAATCAGTTGTTCACAGTACCATCATATAGTTGTACATTCATCATCCCAATCTATTTTTTGAACATTTTCCTTGTATCAGAAAAAGCGAAAATAAGAATAAAAAATAAAAGTAAAAAAGAACACCCAAATCATCCCCCCACACTTATTTTTCATTTCGTTTTTTTGTCCCCATTTTCTACTCATCCATCCATAGTGTGATCCACAAGCCTTCCACAATCACACTGTCACCCCTTGTAAGCTACATTGCTATACAATCATCTTCAAGAGTCAAGGCTACTAGGTTGCAGTTTGATAGTTTCAGGTATTTACTTCTAGCTATTCCAATGCATTAAAACCTAAAAAGGATTATCTATATAGTGCATAAGAATACCCACCAGAGTGACCTCTCGACTCCATTTGGAATCTCTCAGTCACTGAAACTTTATTTCATTTCATTTCACATCCACATTTTGGTCAAGAAGATGTTCTCAATCCCACGATGTTGGGGCTAGAATCATCCCCAGGAGTCATATCCCACGTTGCCAGGGAGATTTACACCCCTGAAAGTCAGATCCCACGTAGGGGGAGGGCAGTGAGTTCACCCGCCGAGTTGGTTTAGCTAGAGAGAGAGGGCCACATCTGAGCAACAAAGAGGTACTCAGGGGGAACCTCTTAGGCACAATTATAAGCAGGTTTAGCCAGTATCTCTCCCTCTCTCTCTCTTTTCTTTTTTTTAACACCATAAGACATTATTCTTGCCATTCTGTACAGTCAGGATTTGTTTAGCCTAAGCCATAGTTTCAACTTTCTTTGCTCTCCACTCCTTCGGGCTTTTTAGACCATTCATCTGGGATCACTTTCTTTCTTAATTAAATACGTTCTTTAGAATTTCCTTTTATGAACATCATGGAAAAACACTTTCCCACTTAGTTTGTCTAAAAATGTCATTTTTTCACCTTCTTTTTGAAATATATTTTTTTCTGGGGATAAAGCTGTAAGTTGGCAGTTATTTTCCATGGAGCCTGGAAAACTCTTAACCATTGTCTCTTAAAATTTTGCCTCTGCACCATTCTCTCTCTCCTCTGCTTCCAGAATTCCAATTAGATGGATGTATGTTAGACTGTCTTACTTCATCCTTCATGTCTCTTAACAACTCTATTAAGTTTCCCTTCTTGTCTCTCTGAACTGTATATTGGGTAATTTCTATTGTCACATCTTTCTGTTCGTTAATTTTCTATTCACTTGTGTCTAATCTGCTCTTACACCTGTCAGCTGTATTACTGATTTCAGTAATTATGTTTTTCATATCTAGAAATTCTATTTTTTTCATTTGTTAGGCTATCTTCTGTAGTTTTCCATTTTTATAGGTGTTTTCCACTTCGTATTTTATTTCTTTAAAGAAATAAAGCATAGTTGTTTCAACTTCTGGCCAATAATTCTAATATCTGAAGTTTGCTCAGGAGTTTTCTATTGTTTCTACTGGAGGTTGTTTCTGCTGTTCTTACTCATAGCAACTTATTTCTTTGGGTGCTTAGTGTTTGTTACTGTGAGCTGCTCATCTTCCCTAGAACACAATTTGTGGAATTATAGAGGTGCATTCTTCCAGAGAGAATTTGCATTTACTTCTGCCACATATGGGGGTCTACTCAATTTATATTAATGGTTTGAGGGTTTGGGGGGACCTATTTTGGCTGCAGATCATCACAGAGTTACAGTTTTTCAGAGATAGATTTTTTCTTTCCTTAGTTCTGCTTAGCATCATATGAATTTTCCTTGCAGTTCCCTGACAGTGAGTGGGTAGGTTTTTCTATGGTTCGTCCCTTCTTAAAGGATCCAAGCTTTATTAGGAGGAGGACCTTCCACAGGATTTTCCAAGTCCTGGACTTTATCATCTGTCCCAGATGTCCCCATGAAGTCAAGGTTGTAAAAACCAAAGCTCCAGTTCTGCAAGTTGAACAAATGCTCTCAGGGTGAAAGTGACTACAGGGTCACAGCACTGAACAATTCTAGGGGCATCATTTAGAGGGAAGAAAACGTAAATAGTGCCTTCTGGTTTTGTACACCTGGACAATGTTGTCCATTTCCCTCTTGGGTTCCTCCTTCATTTCTCTTTGATTTTATAATTCCTTGCTTTCTGAGCCATGCTTCAATGCTTTTACAAGGTTTAAGATTTTTTTTTTTCTTTTTTTAATCCAGCCTTTTAAATTCTTTTCAGTGGGAGAGGCAATCTGAATGCCTAGCCGGCCATCTTCCTGAAAATAGAACTTTGAAAACTCAACTTTACATACCCTACAATTTATAAAAATATCTGATAACCTTATTTGTTCAAATAATAATTACTTTTTTTTTCTGACAGTAAAGCTTTCAGGTAGGAGCAGTTCAATGGAATTAGAAAGAATCCATAGTCCCTGGTATTCTACTATCCCCTCATGAATTTTACTAACACATGCATTGGATTTACATTAAAATGGCAAAGGCAACTAAAAGTCCAAAAGTGGCCTTAATTTTTTAAATGTTTCTCTGAAAACGAGTACATTATACAAAGATCATGTGTGTCAGTTGCATAAAAATGTGTCTCCATAGTTACCCTAAACATAACAAGTACAAAGGGGAAATGTCTTTCAGTGGTTGATAAGCTAAAAGGAAGTGAGTTTTGTTGTACTAGAATATTAGGAGTGTTTTTAAACTTTCACTCAAGGATGGAAGGTTTCAGATCTTCCTGTGTTACCCCTTGCTCAAACATAAATAAAAATAGTTATGGAAAATCATATATGTAGTCAAAATAAGGCTCATTGTATTGGTGTCACATAGAAGAGCATGATGCAGGGAGCCTTTTCTATGTTTTGTTTAATTCTCTGTTATTTATATTATTTGCTCCGAAGTCTAACTCAATAGAATTCTGATAATTAAAGGGAAAGGAAATCTGTCTTAGCCCAATATTATGTTAGCTGTATACTCTACCTGGAAAAAAATTGCTTTATAATAAATACCAAATCAGCCTTGGAGACTATAGTGTCCAATTGTGCCTGGCATATGGAAGACAGTTGATAAATTTTTTTTAATCAGTTGATTAATGGACAATATATAATGATCCATTGTAAAAAAAAAAAAAATCATACTGTGGCTAAAATGTTGACTAAATAATATTATGGGAAAAATATTAAAGAAGAAAGATGCCTGAGATTCAGTTCCCACTCTAGGGCTTTCTAGCACTGTGGCATTGGGTAATCCACACCCCCTCTGGTCCCCGACTCTTCATCACTTGCCGTACTCTTGGGTCAGACTCCATTGCCACTCACTGTACACTCTGCGTGATTTCCCGTTTCATTGTCCTTGTCCTTAGAGTTATCTAAAATGTCCTTCCCCCAACACTGCATCTAAACCTGCCTAGCCTTTGCATCCTACTTCTTATAACCCTCCTGGTACAGATACTCCCCTACCAAGTTTCCTTAATACCACCCCAACTAGAAGTTACCTTTCTCTCTGATCTCACACAGCATAATTTTTCTTTTAACTCAGTGGTGGGACTTAATAATTTATAGCCTATATTATGACCATTTATATAAATGTCTACAGTGGCCTCCTTCTCTGCTAAGCTGGAAGCTCATGAAGGTAGAACCCCTACTTTCTGTATATTTGTAGCCCCCATAGCACACTGAAGTTTGTATGTGCTCAGTAAATAATTGCTGAATCTGAAAAGAGTATAATAATGCTTTCCTTGCTGATGATAGAGGGCTGTGTCAGACTATAGCTTGATGCCATTTATAGTTATTTCCAGTGATTGTGGAACACTTAATGGGAGAAGAAAAGAGAATAATTGGGTGAATCAGAACCCACTTAAAAGCCGAAATGAAGAGGAAAATTGATGATGCCAGAGTAGAGAGACAAGAGCAGTACAGGTTATTCTAATCTAGTCATTTTTAAAAAGTTCTTTTCTCAACCACCTTTTTTTAGACTATGCATACCTGTGTACAGCTGGCATAATGTATACCAGATTTTGAGTGAATCCCTGAGGACTTGAGCCAGAAAGTGAATTGCATTTTTAGAATGCAGTTAACAATCTCTCATACATAATGTTGATTGAAAGAAACCAGGCACAAAAGGGTACATACTGTATGATTCCATTAATATGAAATTCAAAAGCAGGCAAAACTAATTACTTTGGAGATGGTTGACTGGTATGGGCTGCAGGTGTGACAAGCAGTCTTGGGAGGTGCTGAAAATATTCTACATCTTGATCTGGGTGGTGGTTACATGATATATACACTTGTAAAAATGTATCACATTGTACACTTAAGATTTGTGCAATTGTTGGCATGTAAGTTATTTCTCAATTTAATAATAATAAAAAAAAGAATGCAGTTTACGAATCTGAATGCCCTGTGTATCACTAATAAGCAGGTAAGGAATAGATCCAAGCTATGCAGTGTGTCTTCTGGAAAAATGAAGCACACTTTAAAAAATTCCAGCATTTTCTCCAGGAACCTGGAGCCAGATGGCTTTCATAAATAATGCATCAAAATATGGTTAGGACTAGAAGAATTTGTGATGTGTGATAAAAAGAAAACACCCAGTGATTGCTTGGTTTTCTCTTTTTGACTTTCATTATAATTTTCTGGAAGAGACAGGATTACCAATAAATTGTGCAGAAGAATGAAATAAGCATTGCACCAGGAGACTGGCTAGCTGTGAAACCTTAGATAAGTCACAGGCTTTCTGGGCATTGATGCTTCATCTGTTAAATGGAAAATTATTGTAGCTTTTCAAAGGTAGGGGACTGGATTAAGAGATTCCCTTAAGACCCCTTCCAGTTCTTAAAATTTTTGGCTGTATGGAAGTTGGAATTACAAAGAACAAACTGGTTAAAGCCTTAACCCTATTAGACTTGGGATGGGAAAATAAGTCATTTTTTTCTCTAATAATAGGCAGCAAACAATGTAGGTGGCATTGGGGTCATGCCAAGGAGTAAGAGATCCAGGGCAGAAAATATCTTTTCAGACACTGTGCACTAGCTGAAACCATTTGCTGTTGTTCCCTGGGGACTTCCCCAGCCGCCAACAAGGGGTTTACCTAATAATGCTTTAGAAAATTTTTTAAAAAGGGAAAATTTTAGACTTCAATAAAAAAAAAAAAAAAAAAAAAAAGCATTGTATGGTAAGTTTTACCCTTGTGCGTTCACATTTGTGTAGAATAAATCCATTGCATAAAATTGTATTTCCTACATTGTGTGAGCAGAAAAGGTGCTCTAGTCTAAGTTTGGCTGTAAGTAAGATCTCAGAGCTAGGAGGAACCGCACGACATCATGTCTGCTTTCAATACTAGTAAGAGAGCATCATTTCTCTTTTTGTAAAGAGGCAACTGAGCCCAGTGAGGCCAAATGACTTGCCTATGGTCACACTGCCATGAAGAGCACAAGAGACAAAAAGCCAGGCTTCAGGCTTTCCAGCTCATTGTACCTTCGACTGTGCCATGCTGCCCCCTGTGGTTCCTTTTGAAGAGACAAAGAGGATTCCACTGTCCTTTATTTTAAAAGCACATGAAACAGTGGGAAGCTAACGAAACTGGGGGTCAAAAGACCTGAGTCCCTCCCACTTATAACTGGCTATGTGATCTTGGAAAATCATTTAACTTCTCTGAGCCTCAGTTTTCTCATCTGAAATAGCACCTCACACTGCCACTGAAGCAAAGATCAATTGAAGTTACCTTTGAGAAAGTACTGTGTAAATTGTAAACCAAAATGTAATTATTAAAATGGAGAAATTTGCATCTACTTAGTGAATTAAATAACTAATAAAAATGCTCTGCATAAATACATGTCAACAGCAGGGATGCTGTTGGCATATGTAAAAATCAATGATCCAGCTTAAAAGCAAGCCTCAAAAGAATCAAATGATTTCAAATAATTGCATCCCAGAACAAAGCCCACAAATATGTAAAGGAATTTAAAAACAAACAAGCAGCAACAACAAAAACAACACCAAAACTTTAGCACCCAATAGCATAAAATTCATGATCTGCCATCCAGTCAAAAATTTCCAGGCATGCAAAGAAGCAGAAAAATGCAATCCATAACCAGCAGAAAAAATTGATCAGTAGATATTAACTCATAAATAATATAAATGATAGAATTAAAAGTTAAGAATGTTAAAACAGCTATTACAAGTACACGCCATATGTTCATTAAACAGTTAAAAAATAAACTCTGTATGTTCAAGAAAGTAGAGGAAAACATGATCATGATGAAGAGAGAAATGGAACATATAAAAAGACCTGCATTGAAATTCTGGAGATGAAAAAGACATCATCTGAAATAAAAAATACAAAATACAGTGGAGGACCAGCAGCAGATTAGACACCATAGAAGAAAAGATTAGTAAACTTGAAGCCATAGTAAAAGAAACTACCCTAAATAGAACACAAAAAGAAAAAAGACTGAAAAAAAAAATCAACAGAGTAAGAGTATGTTATGGGATTATATTAAGCAACCCAACAGGCAGGTAACTGGTGTCTGATGTTCCAGAATGGTGGTTGTGGGCTGGGTGGGTGGGTGGAGGGACTTGGGGGAGGGAACAGGACAGAAAAAAGAAATTAAAGAAATAATGGCACAAAATTTCTAAATTTGATGCAAACTGTAAACTACAGTTTGATGAAGCTCAACAAACTTCAAGCAGAAAATCTTATATCTTTCAATAATAAAAGTTCTTGTGGAATGTTAAAATGTCAAAACCTTGTGAGTGAGGTCTGAGAGGTGCTTGAACATCTCCTCTGACCTAGGTAAACATACATCCCCTAGCCGGTCTGGCTAGTACCACATGGTCCAAATGATATCTACTAGCCACCTGAAAAGAACCTTTGAAATGTGACCAGTGCAGTTGAGGAGCTGAATTTTTAATTTCATTTAATTTTACTTAATTTAAATTGGCTTGAATCAATTATTAGAAAACTTTAAGTATGTTTGAAACAACATGGGTAGGTGAATCTACTTTTTCAACTGTAAGATTTATGAAATCTATTAACAGGCCAAGTATTTCTGATGGAAATTTGCATCTGAATTGAGATGTGCTCCAAGTGTAAAATACACATGAAATTCAAAGACATGTTATGAAAAAAAGAATGTAAAATATCTCATTAATATTTTTATATTGATTTCATGTTGAAATGATGTTATTTTGGATGTATTGGGTTAAATAAAATATATTTTTAAAATTAAAAAAAATCAATGATCCTGTAATGACAATATCCTTTGTTTATTTATCACAACAGTCTAGCTTAATCACTTTTAATAAGTCTCCAGTGTTCTCTTCGGCAGCACATAGACTAAAATTGGAATGATTCAGAGATTAGCATGGACCCTGTGCAAGGATGCATACAAATTCATGAAGTGTTCCATGTTTTTATAAAAACAAAAAGGAAAAGAAAATAAGTCTCCAAGGAACACTCGCTAATGTAT
This sequence comes from Choloepus didactylus, assembly GCF_015220235.1. Lineage (NCBI taxonomy): Eukaryota > Metazoa > Chordata > Mammalia > Pilosa > Megalonychidae > Choloepus > Choloepus didactylus. The sequence goes on along the minus strand of NC_051310.1, from coordinate 113,012,632 downwards.
AGATGTAGTTATAAAAAGTTGTGCCTCCTTATGTGAGTAACCACTTTTCTATCCCCCTCCACACTTTACATTATCATTCTTTTTAAATATGTGAACCCAATGGGTAAAAATGGTGTCTTATTATTTAAATTTGCATTTTCCTGATTATTAGTGAAGTTGAACATCTTTTCATCTTTTTATGAAGAGTGTAAATTGATGAAACTTTACAAAAGGCTGTGGAACAGTATCAAATAAAAATTTAAGTGCATACCTTTCAAACCAGAAATTCTGTTTTCTCCATAGCTCCCTTAGAGAAATGCCCACATGTGCACACACAGAAGCATGTACAAAGATTTGCACTGCATATTGTCCAAAATAGCAGATGACTAGCAACAACTTAAATCACCCTCATCAGGAGTGGTCAGATAAACTGTGGAATATCCAGATCATGGAAAACAGCGTAGCCATTGAAGAAGAATGAAGTGGAATTTCAACATGAGAAAAAAAGCAAGTTGCAGAACAAAATGTACACTTTAACACCATTTATTTTAAAAATGGAAAAAAATCTAGATATTTGTAAATGCATATATATGCATGTAAATGATAAGCTAATGTCTTGAGGGTTACAAACCAAACTGACAACAGGATTATCTAGGGGAAGGAAACTGAGTGGGCAGGTGGCCAAGAGAGACTTTCACATTTTCGGTATTGTGTGAATTTTTAAAACAAAAATGTTATTTGTCGAGAGAGGGAAGATGGCGGCATAGAGAGGAGTGGAAACTAAGTAGTCCCCCTGGAACAACTAAAAAAAGCCAGAAACAACTAGTAAATAATCCAGAATAACTGCGGGGGGACAAATGAGACCGTCCACTCATCAAACACCAACCTGAATTGGGAGGAATGCCTGAGATCACAGCATAAAATCTGTAAGTAAAACCTGCAGATCCAAGTTGTGAAACCCCCCTCCCCTATAGCCTGAGCTGCAAAGCCTCGTGGTGCCAGAGATCTCTCTCCCAGCAAGCGAATATAGCTCAGCTGAGCTCCAGCTGGGGTTTTAAGTAGCGAGTGTGAACTGCTCACTACAGGTACGAATCCCCAAAAAACAGACAGAGGCTTTGGTTGATGACTGACGTTGGAGAGCCGGAGGGTTGCCTTGGACTAGGTCTGAAGGGGAGAAAGCCCCAGCCATTTTAAGTTCCCAGTGCTGTGACTCAGAGAAGGGTGAAGACAGCAGAAGCAGAGAGAGAGACCACTGAAATGCTAATGACATCCCCCTAGGTGGTCTATCTTCTCTAAGAGGAAAGGGGTGGGGCCCTTTCCATTCAGAACCAGACCCCAGAGCCTGGGGGAACATGGCCACACCTCCTCACACCAGTCAAGAGTTATAGGCTAACAGGCGCCACCTGCTGGGTAGAAAAGCACAGTGACCTGAGGCATCACAGGGTGTACCAATTTTCTAAGACACACCGTCAGGGAAACCAGATACTGAATATTTCTTCCCTCTGGAACCTGAGCCTGTTCTGGTCTGGGAAAACCTGATTGGGGTAACCAAGGAAACCATGCCTAAACAACAGAAAATTACAACCTACACTAAGAAAAACAAAGTTATGGCCCAGTCAAAGGAACAAATGTACACTTCAACTGAGATACAGGAATTTAAACAACTAATGCTAAATCAATTCAAAAAGTTTAGAGAAGATTTCGCAAAAGAGATAGAGGCTGTAAAGAAAACACTGGGCATACATAAGGCAGAAATCAAAAGTTCAAAAAACAACCAATAGAATCTACGGAAATGAAAGGCACAACACGAGTTAAAAGACACAATAGAAACATACAACAGCAGCAGATCTCAAGAGGCAGAAGAAAACACTCAGGAACTGGAGAACAAAACACCTGAAAGCCTACATGCAAAGGAGCAGATGGAGAAAAGAATGAAAAAATATGAGCAACATCTCTGGGATCTAAGGATGAAACAAAGTACAAGAATGTACGTATCATTGGTGTCCCAGAAAATAAGGGAAAAGGGGCAGAGGCAATAATACAGGAAATAATCAATGAAAATTTCCCATCTCTTATGAAAGACATAAAATTTCAGATCCAAGAAGCGCAGTGTACTCCAAACAGAATAGATGTGAATAGGTTTACGCCAAGACACTTAAGAATCAGATTATAAAATGTCAAAGACAGAGAATCCTAAAAGCAGCAAGAGAAAAGCAATCCATCACATACAAAGGAAGCTTAATAAGACTATGTACAGATCTCTCAGCAGAAACCATGGAGGCAAGAAGGAAGTGGTGTGATATATTTAAAAACTGAAAGAGGAAAACCACCAACCAAGAATCCTATATCCAGCAAAGCTGTCCTTCAAATATGAGAGAGAGCTCAAAATATTTTCTTACAGACAATGAGAGACTTTGTGAACAAGACACCCGCCCTACAGGAAATACTAAAGGGAGCACTACAGAGTGACAGGAGAAGACAGGAGTGCGTGATTTGGAACACAGTTTTGAGAGATAGTAGCACAGCAATGTAAGTACACTGAACAAAGATAACTATGAATACGGTTGAGAGAGGAAGGTTGGGAGCATGTGAGACACCAGAAGAAAGTAGGAAAGATAAAGAATGGGACTGTGTAACTTGGTGAAATCCAGAGTGTTCAACAATTGTGATAAAATGCACAAATATGTTCTTTTACAAGGGAGAACAAGCAAATGTCAACCTTGCAATGTGTTAAAAACGGGGAGGCATTGGGGGAGGGATGCAATCAATGTAAACTAGAGACTGTAACTAACAGAATCATTGTATTATGCTTCCTTTAATGTAACAAAGGCAATATACTAAGGTAAATGCAGATAAGAGGTGGGGATAGGGGAGGCATGTTAGACACTTGACATTGGTGGTGTTGTCTTTACTCTACTTTGATTTAAGGTTATTTTTCCTTTTGCTGCTTCCTAGCTGTCATTTTTTTTTTCCTCTTTCTTTTGCCTCTCTACCTTCTTTGACTCTCCCTTCTGCCTTCTGGAAGAAATGTAGATGCCCTTATATAGATATTGGTGAAGGTGGGAACACATAAATATATGACCATACAGAGAACCATCGATTATTTACTTAGGATGGAATGTATGGTGTGTGAACAAAACCATATTAAAAAAAAGTGGGTTGATGACAAAACCTTGAGGGCAATATACTGAGTGAAATAAACCAGACTCCTAAGGACAAATTGCAGGGTCTCACTGATAGGAACTAATTATAATATGTAAACTTACAGACATGAAATATAAGGTACCAAGATATAGGACAAGGCTTAAGAATGGGGAGCGATTGCTTAGTATGAGCAGAATGTTCAACTAGGATGAACTTAAATGTTTGGTAGCAAGATGTGAGAATAACTAACAGTGCAGAATGGTGCGTGAATGAGGTGGGAAGGGGAAACTCAGAGTCATATATGTCACCAGAAGGAAAGATAGAGATCAAAAGATGAGAATGTATAAAACTGAATCCTATGGTGGGCAATGTCCATGATTAACTGTACAAATATTAGAAATCTCTTCCATGAACCAGAACAAATGTATGACAATACAATTAGAAGTTAATAATAGAGGAGCATATAGGGAAGAAATATATACCTATTGCAAACTATATACTATAATTAGTAGTATTTCAATGTTTTTTCATAAACAGTAACAAATGTACTATACCAATACTACAAGTCAACAATTGAGGGGGGTTGGTTAGGGATATGGGAGGATTTGAGTTTCCTTTTATTTCTTTCTTTTTTTATCTTTCACTTTATTTCTTGTCTGGAGTAATGAAAAGGTTCTAAAAATTGAACAAAAATTAAGTGTGGTGATGGATGCACAGCTGTATGAGGGTACCAGGGGCAACTGATTGTACACTTTGGATCTTTGGATAATTGTATGGTATCTGAACAATCCCAATAAAAATTAAAAAGGGAAAAAAATGTATTTGTGTGTTACTTGGCTACTCAATAAAATTTAAAAATAGTTAAAAATAAAATATACTGAATTCTAAAATATACAATTTAAAAGAGAAAACATTTTTATTTCAATATGAGGAACAATTTGTAGGTTATAGAATTTTATTGGATTTTTGAAAGTTGCAAGAAAAGAATGAGACCAACTAAAGCTGAATTGATATATCTGTCATCTAAATGGAGAGTAAAAAATTTAGTAAAGAATCAAAATCATTGAAAATATCTGGATATTTGATGTCATGTAGGGAAGCATCTAGTAAATGACTTTCTTTCACTTTTTGTCCAGATATCAGATAGAAACAGCATTCATGCTGTTGTGTCCCTTATTAATACTTTACATTGAGCAGAGTCCATTTCAGTGAGATGGACTCTCCTTTTTGGCACTGGCTTTTTTCCTCTGATCACAAAAATCTCATATACTTTTTTTTTTAAAAAAGGAAAGATATTAAAAGTAATGGTGAAAATTAAAATGCAATGCCATCATCAAAAAGAAATATTGTTTACACTTTTAGGTGTTTTTCCCTTTGCATATAGATGTTTACGGAATTCGGTTAATATTACATATTACAGGTTTATTTCCCTTTTTTTCCAGTTAACATTTTATTGTAAGCATTTCCACATACCATTACCAGTTCTTTAATAAAAAATGATTATAATGGCATGTAATATTCCAAAGTATGGAAACACAGCATAATTTATCTATTTTATTTTAGGAAATTTAGCTTGTTTTCTTTTTTTTTTTTTTTTTTTTTTCACTATTATACATAGCACCAAGAACAACATCCTTGCATGTAATTCTTCACTTCTGTCTTTAATTATGTCCCTAAGATATATATTCCTAGAAACGGAATTACAGGATTGTGTTGTTGTTTTGTATCCCCACCCCCAACTCTCTGCCTTTCTTGATTATGCTCTGTATCTGTCTGGATTGCATCTCCAGGATCACTTGCCCTCTGACTTCTTTGGAATTTAGACAGTGGGTAGCACCAGCAAGAGACTGGAGGTCAAGAAGAGAGAGAATTCCACTCTTTCCTCCTCACAGTGCTCCTGCTTTGAGGCAGAAGCTACATACCTCTCCCAACAATCCCACCCTCTACCTTGGTGGTTCCTCCTACATGGTTCCAGATCTTACTGGGATCCATGAGATTTTTTTTCTCCATTTGTCCTTTTAGCCCTAGGGCGGGTAGCAGCTTTCCTCTGTTGTTCTTCAGGTGCTCACTCCCTGGTTTACTCCCTAAACTCCCTCCCCTCAAATCCATCTGTAAGTAGTCCCTTTATTAATGTCTTCATTTATCCACCCAGAATAAATCCCTTTCTTTTTGGGATCCTAACAGACACAGGGATTCAAGAGTATGAACTTTAAAAATGCATTCTTGATAGATAGTGCCAAATTGCTTTGCAGAAAGGTCATATCAATTTATACTTCCACTAATAGAGTGTGAAAACCTGATGAGATGGACTTTCAAAGTTACAACAGATTCTTGAAGACATACCGTTTGTTAGTTTGTTACATGGTGTCGTCCTTTTTGATGTCTCTCACAGGCAAAGGGTTCTGCCATAGTCCACCAAAAGAAAAGTCATGGATGACAAAGGGGAAAATATTGGGATAAGCAGTTGTGCATCATATACAAAACCTGAAATTCACAGCACAAAAAGAGACCTTGGATTGTATTCTGAAAATGACTTTGATTTATTGATACCCTTGAATAGGGAGGAACACTTTCTGCATGGGCACACAGATAATGTGGTGTAGTTTGGGCCTGTCAGCTCCCATGTAGACCACAGCTGAACCAGTGGGGAGGCAGTACTGCGGCCCTTAAGGTCTTAGTCTCACTCTGTGGAGGAACCCCTGCTTCATTTTAATAGTCCTGAATTTCTTAGGAGAGCAATTTGGAGGCATGTGGATTATGAGGAGAAAGAATCCACAAAAATATCTTCTTCCCCTACAACTTCTCAAATGAGAGGCAAGTACTGGCATTTTATAAAATGGTTGCTGGAATGGGGTTGAGATTTTAGCTAAGTGAGTGGGATGTTTATTCTACAGCAGACTCCTCACACAAGTGGAAAGATTGTGCTTTTCCATCTTCTTTCAAAATAATGAGACACCTAGTGGACATAATATGGAAATGTGTATGGGAGATGGTGTGTTCAGTCAATACCCAGGTAAACGATAAGTCTATGCTTAATTCTACAAAATGCTTAACTACTGGTAGTGTAAATTAAGTATTTTGCTTTTGTTACCGAGGTTTAACCAGGGGACTTAGAAATCCCAAGGTGTCCCTGACCAGGCTTTGTCTTCAGAGAGTACCTTATGAAAGTCCTCATCATACAGCATGTAAAAGGGTAACAAATACTGGGCAGTGTTTCTCAAACTGAGGTTCATGGACCCATGGAGTTTCCACTGATGAGTTATCAGGGTCTACAACTTGTCTATGAATATTTATAATTTCAGATTTTTATTTCTATTATCATCTAAAGTTAACTTGAGCACCTTCTAGACCACCTGGCTAACCATCTCATAACAGGTTTTTTTAAAACTTTTTATTTTGAAATAATTTCAAACGTACAGGACAGTTGCAAAAATAATACAAACCCAATACAGAGAACTCCAATATAGCCTCTACCCAGATGCCTGGATTTACCAGCTTTTAAAATTTTGCCACATTTGTTGTATCGTTCTATCTTCTACCTATCTATCTATTTTCAAAACATTGAACACTTAATACTTCCACATATATTTCCTAAGAACAAGGATATTTACTTAAGTACAGTTATCAAGTTCAAGAAATTTAACATTGATAGAAAGCATACAGCCCAAATTCTAATTTTTAAAATTGTCCCAATAATGTCCTTTTGGGCATTTTCTCCTCCATTTTTAGATCAAATCCAGGATCATGTATTGCATTTAATTGTTTCTTTAGTCACTCTCTTTTTAAAAAATTCTGGTAACATATATACACAAAACTTCCCTCACAACCACTCCTGAGCATACAATTCAGTAGGATTAATCACATTCACAATGCTGTGCTACCCTCACCACCATCCATTACAAAAACATTTCCATCATCCCAAACAGAAACCCTGCACCCATTTAGCATTCACTCCCATTTCCCTTTCCCCATGCACTCTTCCCTCCCACCAGCGACCATCCTTGGTAAACCTGTACTCTAGTTTCTGTCTCTAAGAATTTGCATATTCTGGTTATTTCATGTAAGTGGAATCATACAATGGCTGTCCTTTCATGTCTGGCTTATTTCACTCAACATGATGTCTTCAAGGTTCATCCATATTGTAGCATATATTAGAACTTCATTCCTTTTTATTGCTGAATAATATTTTATTATATTATATTTATTATATATATATATATATATATATACACACACACACACACACACACACACCACATTTTATTTATCCATTCATCTGTTGATGGACATTTGGGTTGATTCCACCTTTTGGCTATTGTGAATAATACTGCCACGAACATTGGTGTACAAGTATCTGTCCTTGCACCTGTTTTCAATTCTTTTGGGTATATACCTAGAAATGGAATTGCAAAGTCATATGGTAGCTCTATGTTTAACTTTTTGAGGAACTGCCAGGCTCTTTTCCATGGTGGGTGCACCATTTTACAATGTACTATGGTTCCTATTTCTCTGCATCCTCCTCAGCAGTTGTTATTTTCCATTTTTTTAACAATAGCCATTCTCATGGATGTGAGGTGGCATCTCATGTTTATTTCATTTGTCTAATGGCTAATGATGTTGAGCATCATTTCGTGGGCATAACTGATTCTTGACATAAGGTTTCATTGTACCACACAAAGTATGTAAGATATTTTGGTACTCAATAATCAACTAAAGTAGTATCATGTAACTTTTAAAAATTGAGATATTATTCACATTCCATAAAATTCACCCTTTTAAAGTGTAAAATTGAATGTTTTTAGTCTATTCACAATGTTTTGCAACCATTCCGATTTATCAATTCCAAAACATTTTCATCACCCGCTGTACCAGTTTGGAGATATTATGTCCCCCCAAAGGCTATGTTCTTTAATGCAGCCTTATGGGGACAGAGTTATTAATCTTTTTGATTGAGGTGTGACCTCTTGATTGAATGTTTCCATGGAGATTTGACCCTGCCCATTCAGGGTAGGTCTTGATTAGTTTACTAGAGTCCTTTAAAGGGAGGTCACACAGAGAGCAGCTGAGAGGGACATTTTGGAGAGAGAAGCTAAGAGCTGACACTGATGCTTACACTTGGAGATGCTTGCAGATATTTGGAGATGCTAGTCCAGAGTTTGCTCCAGAGAATCTATGAGAGACAAGCCCAGAGACAGTTTGGAAAAAGCCATTTTGTAACCAGAACCCAGGAGCAAAGGATCAGCAGTTGCCAGCCACGTGCCTTCCCAGCTGACAGGGGTGATTAGATTATTTCCATGGAGGCGTGGCCCCACCCATTAAGCATGGGTCTTGATTAGCTGCAGCTGAGAGACATTTTGGTGACGGCAGTTGAAAGCAGACTTTTGCTAGCCCAGAGTTTGTCGGGGAGAAACTAAGAGAACACCCCCAGACGCTTAGGGAGGAACGCCCTGGAGAAAGTAATTTTGAAAGTAGAACCCCAGAACAGATGCCAGCCACGTGCCTGAGCCTTCCCAGCTAACAGAGGTTTTCTGGATGCCATTGGCCATCCTTTAGTGAAGGTACCCTATTGTTGATGCCTTACCTTGGACACTTTTATGGCCTTAAGACTGTAACTTTGTAACCAAATAAACCCCCTTTATAAAAGCCAATCCATTTCTGGTATTTTGCATAATGGCAGCATCACCAAACCAGAACCCCCTCCCCACCTCCAAATCCTAAACTCATTAGCAGTCACTTCCCATTTTCCTCTTCCCCACAGTCCTGGCACCACTCTTCTCCTTTCTGCCTCTATGGACTTGCCTATTCAGGATGTTTCATATAAGTGGCCTTTTATATTTGGCTTCTTTCAGTTAGCATGTTTCCAAGGTTCATGCACGTGGTAGCATGTATCAGTACTTCATTTCTTTCTACAGTTAGATATTTTTCCATTGTTTATCCACTTGTCAGTTAATGGATGTTGAGTTTGTTTCCATTTTTTTGTCTATTATGAGTAATGCTACTGTAAAAAACTTTTAATGCCAAATTTTAGAAACTGGAGTCTGCCAGTCTTCAGATACGTTCTTTGGGGTCAGTGAGTTCTCAAATTTAAGAAAGACTAAGCCAGGCTGACTCCATTATTTAATAAATAAAGAAAAAGAAAATCAAGTCACAGAGTTAATGGAAACCCCCATGGCTAGATTCTTTGTACAAGCTTGCTGTCTTTCATATCTATATGGAGTGGACATCATGGTTCAGGACCTCCCCAAGCCATCTATTTGACTCTGTAATGGAGAAAGCCACCATTCGCAGTGTGGTTAACATCTAAATAATAACACAGGTGTGTGTTGGCCCACCCCAGCTGCTGGGCAGCTTTTAATTCTCCAAACTCATGACCTGAATACTGGGAATATTTCCTCAGGCTAAAAGCCAGCAAAAAGAATCACCTGGCCAAACATCCCCATTTGGCCTGCTTTCTTAGAGTGGCCTCCCATAGGAGCTCACTGGATAAACAAAGCTTTTTGACCCAGTTTAAAGGCCTGGAAAATTATCATGTGAGTCACTGGGACAACAGAGCAAAGTACAAGTCCCCTGAGAAACTCTAGGCATAGGTTTCCAATGTCATGTGTCTCCCAATAGGTGGGACCTGGAGTCCCAGCTGCTCTTCCATGGCCCCATGTATGAGGCCGCAAAGGCCTGGCACGTGCCATAGAGGCACATGGCATTTCAGAGAGTGACAGCTTGGTTGTGGGAAACCAAAACAAACATGGACACTTAGAGGGAGACATGTAGTGTTGTTTGGAGCAAAGCCACAGGCCCTTCTGTGAAAGAAAAGCTGAAGCAGTTACAAAAACTTCAAAGTGAAGAGCAGGAACGCAAAGGCAGCATTTAAAAACTAGTACTTATATGAGCGAGGCAGGACCTTGCAAAAGATCACCTCCAAATTACTTAAGGAGTGTTTTATAATGTTGTGAAGATGCTACTTCCTAAATTACACAAAGAGATGGAGAAACTTAGCCAGAAAAGCATTACAGATAAAACGTTCTTACATTTAGACAAGGTGGGTAGTTTGTGGCCTAGATGGTATGATGTCAGAAAGAGCCCCCAAACCTTTGCTGGTCCTCAAATAACTCTTCTATGGGTATAAAGGGTTTCTGGAGAAGGATGACTACCGAAGTGGGGCTTCTAAATATCTGGGACAGCATAAGGACAAAGGAGTAGGGAAGTAGGCACTGGCAGGAACAGGTAAGGAGAAAGGTTATCCAGGCAAACTGGGCCTTTTTTTTTTACTTTCAGCAACACTTGATTCCAACACTCATTCATCAGGGGAATGCAGCTTTAAGACATAATTTGATCCAGGAATGTATAATTATGTGTCTGGTGGTTTGTTTTTTTTTAAAGAGACTTGGTGATTATTAATATCCTCCACTCACAGGAATGGCAAATGTAGTGGCTTTCCTTCATAGTTTTCAAGGATAAATTTTGTGCTCCTAAGAACTAGAAGACAATTTCATCACCAAGTTTTGAGTGTCTCTAGACCCACCACCCTGTTCCATTCACTTCCTTTCTTCCTTTCTCCGTTTTTCCTTTCTGCCTCTGTCTACTTTTGACAGATCTGGCCAAAAAAAGAAGAAAAAAAAGCAAATTTGCAAAAATAGGCTGTTTACATCCCACCCTGGTGCTGGCGCTGCAGATTCCTTTGGAGCTGCTGTCTCTTGTGCTCTGAAAAAGTGTCAGCATCAGTCTTTGTCATCAAAATCCTGGTGTCTGCCCTGTGTATTGCAGAATCCGGTAAAAATAAATATTTCATCTGTCTGGCTGTATCTTCCTGATGCACAATGGTAATGTGCTGCTGTCTGTTAGAACTGTCGGTGGTAATGGAAATGTCTTTGTCTATGCTATCCACTACAGCAGCCGCTACTGAATGACTTGTGGCTCTGGAGCACCTTGAAATGTGGTTAGTGCAACTGAGTGTTCCAACCCAGCTTAGCAGACCAAAGAACACACTAGGCACAGAAGTGGACATGGGTTTAATTGGGACTTACTGACAGGAGTTGATGATCTCATGGTTGTGGCCGGCCGTGGAAAGTGAACCTCGTGAAAAAGAAGGAGGAGTGTCAGCAGGGAGGCTTATGAAGGTTTGTGACAATGGAGTTTCTCGCGAGATTTGGTTACAACAAGGTCTCTCAAGATTTGGTGACTAACAGTGATCAGGGGAGGGAAGTTTCAATGCTTCCCCCCTGGTGGGGAGGGGCCTGTTGCCTGGTCATGTAGGTGGCTGTGTGTATCTCATAATGGAGGAGGGGGCAGGTCCCTAGGCCCTGGGTCCTCACAATCCACCCCCACGCAGCAGACTACGTTGACCACAGGGGAGACATTGCAGAATAAGAGACAGCAGAGCACTAGAAGTCCTTCACACAGAGATTCAGATTTTTCAATGGTTGAATTCTGCCAGGCCAGCAGAGTGCTCCACACAGTCCAATTCGCAGGGGTCTCAGTCCAAGGAAGGCCAGTAGTGCCTGAAGATGGCAAACCCAGCATTGAGTTCAACTGTGGGCATGAGTTATCATTGAAGCCTTCTGTAGAAAGATGTTTGCTACGATGCTACAGGAGAAAAGAAAGATGTTTATGGGGAATAAGGGGTAATTACATGCTAGAGATCCATCGGTTGATAACAAGGTACTAGACAGAGGAAGATTTCGGGGAGGTTTTAAATATCAGTTATTCTCCCTTTGCAAATTTTGACTTTTCTACCATTATGTCAATTGTTAATCTGGGCGTAAGAAAGGTACACAGAGACATGCATAAAGTTCCTGTGGGAATAGGAGGCCCCGGTTGATGATAAAGATTTTAACAGGCGTTTATGTCTTCTTACAATATTTTGGGTAACTCCTATTCCCCAGGAACTTAGGATTCCTAACCAATGCGGCTGCATAGGCCAGCACCAAGGCCAAAGGACCTCATTTTCCCAATTTTGTATGGTCTGAGGCACAGGCAACAATAAGTTATCACCATTCCCCCTTTTGGGCTATAAAGCAGCTGGCCCTTTAACTTGGATTCTCAATGCTTGCATTGGTCCCACTGTTAGCATTTCAACCAGAGCAGGAGCAGCAGCCCGTGGCATTGTATTTAAGCAATTTGAGGCCTGATAGAACTTTTTAGCCCATTGATGTAGAGATTTCATAGTCCATAACCCATGCTTGGGTCATTTGTCCAGTGAAAGGGGTTCCCTGATCACTGTCTATTTGTGTAGATATGCCATAGAGAGTGCACACTCTTCCTAAACAATGGGTGGTGGAGCACTGGTTAGCCGTCCCCACTGGGAAAGCTAACAAAAGTCCTGTAGCTGTGTCCATGGCGGTTAAAGCATACCTTGAAAGTGAAAGGGGACCAGTGTAGTCCACATGCTCCATCTGGTGTAGTAGCCTACATGGTCAACACAGGGAGCACGAAGGGCACTCTCTAGTGGTGTCCCCTAGCTGCTGGCAAGGGGGCAACCCATGATTGTCCATTGTTCCTGCTTCCAGGTTGCTATCCAGGTTGTAAGGTTTTTGTAAACAGCCTAACTGTTGGTGCAGATGGTTAGTGCATCTCCTGGTTCATGCACTTATTACCATCCACACTGCTCTTAACTTAGCCTATTGACTGTTTTTCATAGCGCCAGTCTCCCACCATATAGTGTCAGTACTGAGTTGCACTGCCACAGCTGCCCATGTGGGAGGCTGCCCTCTAGCGGACCCGTCAGTGTACCAAGGGCATTTCAACAGCTACCTCAGGTGCAACAATTTTAGCTGTTGAATTCTCAGGACACTGGTCTGAGAATCTTGTGCATTTTTGTACTCAGAGGGCTGGTATTGAAAATGCTGTGCTGTAGCAGGTAAGCTTTCCGTTTGGTTAGTGTGCTCAGTTGGGCACTGCCAGAGTGTGGCTTATAAGCCATGTTGGTTATCCACTCCTGAATAGGGATGGCCATTTTCATGGTGACTGGGCATCCTTGTGTCAGTCCCTCCACTTGCAATACGGCATTATATGCAACACACAATTGCTTTTTTACGGGCCTGTGTCTCAGTTCTCCCCTTTTCATAATTGTGACCAAAAGCCAAGGGGCATTTATTTTGAATGTTGCCTCTGCCACAGACCTCACCCAAAGCCAATATTAGTGCTGGCTACAACCTATTCACAGGGCAGGTCTGGATCTATGCCCCTCAGTGGTTTTGCCTGGGCTTTTGCTCTTTATTCCTTTTTATACACAGCCTATTGGGAAGTGTCCCATTCCCAGGGATAGCCTTTCGTAATTAAGACATACAAGGATTTTCACATTTGGGCTAAGTGAGGAACAAAAGGTCTTTAATACTCCAACAACCACAAGAAAGCCATTAGTTGCTTTGGTGTTTGCAGCATGGGGTAACATTGCACCTTATCAACTACAGCAGAAGGTATAGTTTTGTTTTACCCAATTATACTGTACCTAAGCCTGAAAGAGTTACTGGTTAGCATAACAGTATCAACGTAGTGAAATAGAGTTATACTTGGGACTTTTTCACTTAGCCAAATCTTTTGCCACAAGACCCAGGCTATGCTCATAGCCTTGGGGAAGCACAGTAGAAGTCCATTTTTGGCCTCCTTAGGAGAAGGAGAATGCAGGCTGGCTTGATTTTCCTAGGGAGATACTAAAGAAAGTATTAGCAAGATCCAATCACTTTATATTAGAGGCAGAATTCCCCTATAGTGGTTTGCAACGTGGCATATTTTTTTCTATGCTTACCATCTTAAATCTCCAGGCTCAGTGAAAAAAAAAAAAAAAAAGAATTTTAAACTACACCTCCCCCTTCTTTCTGCACCCAACCCTTCCCCATAGCTGCCTTAGGTGCTTACGCTTTGGGGGCAGGGATAGGTGAGACAGAGAGAGGATTGTCTTCCTGAACTTGGATTTAAAAGTTCAAATCAGGGCGGTGGAATTTAGGGAGTTTCTATGCCCTTCTTTTAATTATTCCCAATTATTAGCTCTATTTCACTTAAAGCTATGACCCAGACAATTGGAAAAGGTCTTTGCCTTTTCCAGAGGCAACCCTCTGGCAGCCTTCTGCTACCTTAGGAAAATTCCAGGGGTGATTTCTTTTTAACGTCCAGGTTTGTTTACAGTAATTACAAAACTAAGGCTTTGAACCCTGCTGCCCAGAGGGTTTTGTTTTTCTTTTAAACTGCGGGTTTCTGTCTTTCTCAAGACAATCTGCTGTAGCTAGCCATACTGCACACAATAACGGCCAGCTGACTGCACTGTAGACGACCCCTCCCCACATCAAGGAAGCAGTTCACCCCAGGATCACCCCCACAGACTTGCGGATTTCTTTCTTGAGACAGTCTGCCATAGCCGACCATACCGCACCCAATGGCCAGCCGACTGCAGCGTAGTCAAGCAAGTGGGCAACCTCTCCTCACAATGAGGAAGCAGGCCACCCGGACTCCCTTCCCAGGACTCAGGCCCGCTACTGCCGGTGGCTCTTTGGTCCTCCTGGTTGGCTCGCTAATTGTTCCAACCCAGCTTAGCCCTAAGACCAAAGGACACACCGAGCACAGAAGTGGACATGGGTTTAATTGGGACTTACTGACAGGAGATCATGGTCTCACAGTTGTGGCCGGCCATGGAAAGTGAACCGCGTGAAAAAGAGGAGTGGCAAGGGAGGAGGCTTATAAAGATTTGTGACAACTGAGTTTCTCCAGAGATTTGTTTACAAGGTCTCCCAAGATTTGGTTACTAACAGTGATCAGGGGAGGGGCCTGTTGCCTGGTCATGTCGGAACCTGTGCGTATCTTATAATGAAGGAGGGGGTGGGGTCCTCACACTGAGGAACTGAATTTTTTAGTTTGTTTACTTTTTTTTTTTTTTTTTTTTTTTTTTTTTTAATCATTTTATTGAGATATATTCACATACCACGCAGTCATACAAAACAAATTGTACTTTCGATTGTTTACAGTACCATTACATAGTTGTACATTCATCACCTAAATCAATCCCTGACACCTTCATTAGCACACACACAAAAATAACAAGAATAATAATTAGAGTGAAAAAGAGCAATTGAAGTAAAAAAGAACACTAGGTACCTTTGTCTGTTTGTTTGCTTCCCCTACTTTTCTACACATCGATCCATAAACTAGACAAAGTGGAGTTTGGTCCTTATGGCATTCCCAATCCCACTGTCACCCCTCATAAGCTACATTTTTATACAACTGTCTTCGAGATTCATGGGTTCTGGGTTGTAGTTTAATAGTTTCAGGTATCCACCACCAGCTACCCCAATTCTTTAGAACCTAAAAAAGGTTGTCTAAAGTGTGCGTAAGAGTGCCCACCAGAGTTTGTTTACTTTTAACTAATTTAAATTTAAATAGCTATGTGTGGCTAGTGACTACTGTTTCAGACACCAGCATTTTAAAAGACAGCAGATAAATGTAGGAGACCAGACTTCAGTGTTTGATTCTTGGCTCTTCTACTTTACTATCTTGTAACTTGAGTAAGAAAAGACACATGACCTCTGTACCTCTTTTTACACAGCTGTAGAAGGAAACTAATAGTATCTACCTTATGAGGTTATTATGATAGATAAGGAGGGAGGAAGGAGTCATTTACCAGTGTATTCAATCAACAAAACCAACAAGTATCTGGAAGACACAGAGGCCCAGGGGATATGTAAACTTTTAATAAACCAGGGAATGCTGAATTACCACCTGTGTTGCCAAATTGTTGCAGCTGTATTAAGATCTCACATTCACAGCTCCTTTTACTTTTTCAGTGTTTTCTTTGGAATCTTTTGCTTTTATTCTGAGAGCCAGCAAGGCAAAGTTTATCAACTTCATTTTGCAGATGAGAAAACAGAGACCCGAGAAAAGAAACACTGCCCATTCCATTACACTAAGGGAGTTAACAGACACAGCTTCAAGGAAATCTTTTTCCAGGGAACCACAATCTTCCCTGGGGGTCAGAGCCAGACCCAAACCTTAC
The DNA here is from genome assembly GCF_015220235.1 of Choloepus didactylus. NCBI lineage: Eukaryota > Metazoa > Chordata > Mammalia > Pilosa > Megalonychidae > Choloepus > Choloepus didactylus. Next base: position 112,996,533 of record NC_051310.1, on the reverse strand, counting down.
TCTGTCCCAGGCTACAGGAGCATTCTTAAACCCTGCACAGGGTGCAAAAGAGTCACTTCTTGATTCTCCCCTCTTCACCTTTCCAGTCTTCCAAAGGTGTGATATCAGTCTTGCATTTACTGATCCACAAAAATGCTTACCCAAACTGCTCTCTGGAAGGTAGCAAGTCAATCTTTGTCACTATACAATGCCATACACACCACCCACATAGTTGGGAAGAAATGCTTTTGCCGCACTCTCTCTCCCTATCTCTGGCCGAGACTCCCTGTAAGTGCTTGCTATGCAGGCACCAATGCTCTGGGTTTAAATCTAGACCTTTGCAGATCCATTTCATTTCCATGCCTATAATTATTTAATGTCTTCTTTCTAATGCCTGTAAATAAGAGCTCTGTCACCTGAGAACAGCTCAGGAAATACTGAACAACCAGAGAATTAAAAGTCAGGTAGGAAAACCATTGTCCCATCTTGTTGGGCACAACAATGCCCCCCATTAGTTGAGGCATGCCACTTTAAAGCTTTAAAATAATTCTTTACAGCTTTATTGAGGTATAATTCACATACCATAACTGCATGTATTTAATGTATACAGTTTGATGAGTTCTAACGTGTGAAACCACCATGGTCAAGATAATAAACATTTCCATCCCAGACAACTTTTCCATTTCAGGGCCAAACAGGGTGAAGATGTCCAGTTCAGGACTGTTTGGTAACAGCAGTCCCCACCTCTTAAAAGTAATGGCATCGAGAACTGGAACCCAGAGGGCTCGGAGACAATGAATAATAGCTCTTCAAGTCTGTAATAAAAAATGGCCTCCAGTAAAACTACATTGCAAAAAAATGGGAAAGAAGCAGAATGGAAAGAGTAAAAAAGATGAAGAGACAGAGCCTGAAGAATTTGTGGTGGAAAAAGTAGTGGATCGATGTGTAGTGAGTAGGAAGGTGGAGTGTTTCCTGAAGTGGAAGGGATTTACACATGCTGACAATACTTGGGACTGAAGAAAATTTAGATTGCCAGAGTTAATTGAAGCATTTCGTAATTCTCAAAAAGCTGGTAAAGAAATTCTTTATCTGACAGTGAATCTGATGAGAGCAAATCAAAGAAGAAAAGAGATGCTGCTGACAAACCAAGAGGCTTTGCTAGAGGTCTTGATCCTGAATGCATAATTGGTGCCACAGACAGCAGTGGAGAATTAATGTTTCTCATGAAATGGAAAGATTCAGATAAGGCCGACTTGGGGCTGGCAAAAGAGGCAAACATGAAGTGTCCTCAAATTGTAATTGCTTTTTTTTTAAATCTTTTTTTTTTATTGTAGAATATAACATATATACATAAAAGTAATAACTTTCCATGTGCAATTTAACAAGTAGGGAGCAAATTTCAAAGAATATTATGGGTTACAGTTCCACAGTTTCAGATATTTCCTTATTGTGAAATATAACAGATATACAAAAAGATAACATCTTTCAAAAGTATGATTTAATAAGTAGCTATATAGGAAATTTCCAAAGTTGTTATGTTACAGTACCATAGTTTCCATTATTTCCTTATTGTGAAATACAACATTTATACAAAAAGATAACTTTCAAATTACAATTTAACAAAGGATGCTATGGGTTACAGTTCCACCATTTCAATTCTTTCCTTCTAGTTATTCTAATACCCTAACAACTAAGAAAAAGAAAATTATATAGAGATTCAGTATTCATAATCCTTTGTTAAATTTCATCTTGTCTATTACTACCCCTTCCTCTAGTTTAATCACTTTCCAATCTTCAGGGATGTCTAGGGAGTGACCACCCTAACTTCTAACTTGTTTGTGTTGAAAAGGGGTGTTGACTTTATGCAAAAAGGGGAGGGTTTTGGGACTTAGCTGGCACAGGAGTTCTCTGAAGGATTTAAGTTTCTGAAGACTAAACTTAGTGAGTGAAACTTTATAGAGTCTCAGATAGGGATCCAGGTATTCTTTAGGGTTTTTTTGGGCCTACTGTTGACTTGGGCTTATCATACTGTGGTCATTTGTAGTATCTAGGTGAAGCTTACATAGGAGTAACCTCCTGTATAGCCTCTTGACTCTATTTGAATTCTTTAAGCCACTGAAACCTTGTTTTCATGAAGAGAGACTAACTTGGCATTCTTGTCCAGAAGATGAAGCTCAATAATTATTTGCATTGCTTTATATGTGTAAAATCTGGGTCTTGGTTTTTTTATTCATTAGTGTGGAGAATAACTAACTATGTCCTAATGGAAATCAAGTTTGATATGTTTGTTTTGAAGTAGTATAATTGGGGGAGTTGTTAGGTTTTTTTGGGAGTATTGGTTTTTGTTTTGTTTTGTTTTTGCATCAATATCACTGGTTACTTTGAACAAATAAAAGCTTTCTGTAGTTGCTTCATTTATCAGAAAAGAACATTTGATACCATGGTATATTTTTTCCTTTGCATTGGAGAACAGCTTTTCTAAATGTGGCAAAAAATTTCCATAGTCATTACTGAATCAGAACTAGTGTTTAACCCCATTTATGCCTAAGGAGACCATTCTGACGATTCTGGGGTTTTTTGTTTATTTGTTTGTATGTGTGTGTGTATATAAATACATGTGTAATTTTTACTTTTTATTATTATTTTTTACATTCATCAAAAACAAAACCATTGAAAACAAAAAAAGCATTTCACAACCATGGATAAATCCATGGTGCTTCTGGGGTACCATCATTCTAAGCAAGAAACCCCTTCAAGTTAAACTGAAAATTTTCCTGAAGTCATAAGCTTGCAAATCAAGTAGATGATTCAGTAATTAATTGGACAATTTAAGTATAATACAAATAATTTAAATTACATAATTTAAAGCAGCTAGAGCAAAATCCTTGTCTATATCTATAGTCATATAAATGCAAAATATTTGCAAAACTCTGAGAGGAGAATCCACCACAACCAACAATCTCCCCACCCAGATGAGAAAACAAGGTAAATAATGTGTTTTCATTAGCCAAGCAAGGCTTAGTTAAATGGGCATTTAAAAGTTCCCTCTAGAGAGCCATTACTTTATAGAAAGTTGAAATCCCTGTGCTGTATTGACTAAAAAGGTCATGATTCATGGAAACCTAATCAGATGGTTAAAGATGTTGCAGTTTAGGGACATGCTGGCATAAATGGGTAAACAGACTTTTGTAATTTAAACTGTTGACCTGCATGTTTTTTCTTTATCCCCAATGCATTCCTTACATGTAGGTTCATCTTTTCAGTATTTGGGTTACTGGTTCAGCAGAAGCCAGGAAAAACAATCACTTAATAGCAATCAGAATGTTATCCAACTATGTATTGCTTACTTTCTCGTAAATGCTGGTAAACAGTGGTCAATAAATGTTTTATATTCCTTAAGAAAACAAAAAAAGTAATGGCACTGGTCCCTGCAGGGCCATCTTTTTTTTCAATCTCTATTATCATTGGAGAGGCAGCTTTCCATTTGATCTCTCTCCGTGGCCTTTCTGTAGTCCCTCCAGTTACAATGCTCCTCATTCTGTGTAAGGCCCTTTCATGGTGTTCTGGTTTCTATTCCCTGCCTCCTCCTTTCCAGAGTTTCCCGGTAATGGAGCATCCTCTCTCTCTGCTTAATTATCTACCTCTCCTTATCTGCTCATTCCTTTTCAATCTTAACAACAAACAATTATAAACAAAACAAAACAAAAGAACTAAATAACTTTTCCTGTCTCCTCCTTCCCCCTCCAGTCACTCACTGCCCTATCTCATGCCTTCTCTTCATGGTCAAACTTCCAGAAATAGCTGTCCAAACCCACTCTCTCCACTTCCTCACTTCTCCCTCTCTTTAAAGCCACCACAAAAAGATCCTTTTCTTGACTAGGTCACTCACTACCTCCCTGAACCCATCCAATGAGCCTGTCTTAGTCCTTATCATACTCTGACACTGCTGACCACTCTGTCTTTTAAAAAAGTTTTTTATTCTCCCCAAAGTAATTAATTCTATTAAAAACAAAACAAAACAAAACAGTCAAGCAATAAATAAAAGCATCAGAAGGCTTCTCCTAGGCTGTCACCCTGCTGTACTGCTGCCGACAGCCATGGTTGCAGAGAACTCGCAGCTGCCTGTCAGCCACCCAGTGCAGCTGCTCAATGCACAGAGCAGCCTCAGAAAGTCCCAGAAGTTAGTCACTCTAATGGGAAATTAGTCCCATTTCTGGGACTTTCTAACCTTGGGAAAATCCCATACTTGCCCTATTATAGACATCATAGAAGCCAAGAAATTCAAATAGCAAAGCAAAACACAACAACAACAAAAGAATAAAGAAGGGCCTGCACTCAGTAACTCTTCAACTCCGATCCTAAGGGTTGTTTTGAATCCTTCTCTAGAGATGACCTGCCAGCTGGGTCTACATGAACTAGTCCTTTGTGGTGTCTCCAAGCAGGAAGCCTGTCTGGGCCTGGCTTTCCTGATAGCCACCCATTGTTTCTCCCTTCCTAAAGCTTATCATTGGGAGAATGATAGGAATGAAACACATAGGCATTTGGGATCTTGTGAGCCTAGCCTAGCAGCTTTAAAAAGCTTATGGATTTTTAGACACATACACAAAAATGGGTTTCTCGTGACCAATGTTTTTACTCAAGATAAAGTACAAATTAAAAAAATTCACCCCCAGAATCTCACCACCCAGAGCAACAGCCATTAACGATTTTACTATCATCCTTCAGACATTTCTATGCAGTATAAACACACAGAGGTATATGTACACAGTTTCACATATATGGGATCATAGTTTATGTACTATTCCGTAATTGCTATTTTCACTCAGAATATGCAATGGACAGCTTTCCAAGTCAATAAGTATAGACTAACACCATGATTGTTATTGGTGGTCAACTATTCCATAATATTTATGAACCATGATTTACTCAACCATTTTCCTATTGTTGGCCATTTAGATTGTTTGCAAGTTTTTGATATCATAAAGCACACAGTGATAAATACCTGTGTTCAGCTTTTTACATCTGTGCAATTTTTCTCTTCAGGGTAATTTCTAGAAGTGGACTAGCTGGAAAAAATGGTATGCACATTTTATATTTTGAAACAATTAGCCTAACTACCTTCTATGTATGTTTTACCAATTTATACTCTCACCAACACTAGATTTAAGGATATGTTTGACCTACTATCACCAACTTTGGGTTTTCATCACTTTCTGTTTTGAGATATGACTTTTGTAAGTGGATTTAGTATTTTTGACCAATTTGGTCAATTTTTCTTTCAATAAGTTAATTTATCTCATTCATATTCATTGTTTTAATTATTATGTCTGATCTTAGTTGTGCCATCATATATTTTGTCTTCTATTTTTATGCTTCCTTGTCATAGCTTTGTTTTCTATCGTTCAATATATTCTCTGTGTTTTCTTTGGATTTTTTTCCTTCTGGCAATTGTGAAGGTCTTTTGCCTGCTTTTAGTTCTACAAGTGGACATTTACACCTTTTCATCTCATACTTTCTCAAACAATAATAATAATAGTTTTATTGTGTGTTTACTGTGCCCTCATAACAACACTATGAGGTAGGTGGTGGTGTGTTTTCTTTCTTTCCAGACCAGGGTCATCCAGTATAAGTGTTTTGTGTATTCTTTAAATTCCTTTAGAAAGAAAAGTCATGCCCTGGTTGGGTCTGAGCTCAAATAGCTCCCTCTGCCCAATCAAGCAGTCACGATTATTTCTGTTTAGAACCATTAAATGTCCCTCCCTCACTTCTACTCTCACAATCAAAAGTATCCCAAGGGTATTATTATTTTACCAATCCAGGCTACTCTGGTACAGGGGTATTTTCACATGGATAATCTCTTTCAATCCTCACAGCAAGTCTGTAAACAAAGCCTCTCAACTCTCACATCAGAAGCCAGAAAACTGAGGTTTAAAGAAAGAGCTTGCATAATTTGTCTTCATGCTCGGTACTCAGTGGGTGCTCTCAGTAAGTGTCATTCAACTGATCATCACGTTAAAAAATATAGAATCAAGTCATCAAATCCAAGACAATCCTAAAGACCAAATTAAAATTCTCCAGGCCCTTGCCCAAAGAAATTGCTTTTAATTGGATGCTATTTAGCTCTTATCAAAAGAGCTGCTGAAAGAAGTTATATGTCCTAGTTTGCTAATGCTGCAGAATGCAAAACACCAGAGATGGATAGGCTTTTATAAAATGGGGGTTTATTTCGTTACACAGTTACAGTCTTAAGGCCACAAAGCATCCAAGGTAACACACCAGCAATTGGGTACCTTCACCGGAGGACGGCCAGTGGTGTCCGGAAAACCTCTGCTAGCTAGGAAGGCAGCTGGCATCTGCTCCAAAGCTCTGGCCTCAAAACGGCTTTCTCCCAGGATGTTCCTCTCTAGCAAGCTTGCTCCTCTTCAAGACATCACTCCCAGCTGCACTCACTGAGTTTTCTCTCTCTCAGTCAGTTCATTTATATGGCTCCACTGATCAAGGCCCACCCCGAATGGGCGGGGCCACACCTCCATGGGAACATCTCATCGAAATTATTACCCACAGCTGAGTGGGGCACATTCCAAGCAAATCTAACCAGCACCAAAAACGTCTGTCCAACAAGACCACAAAGATAATGGCATTTGGGGGACACAATACATTCAAACCGGCACATTATATATGTGGAAAATTGCTTGCAATGTATAGAGTCCATCCATCTCCCTAAAAGTAGCTTTTCCCAAAAGAGGTGTTATGCAGGATGTTAATAGGTGTCACACTGTTCCAACCCAGATTAGCCCAAGACCAAAGGACACACCTGGCACAGAGTTATCCATGAATTTAATTAGGGATATACAAACGTGAGACGATTTTTCTCGTTTGTGACATGGAGTTTCTCGCAAGATTTGTTTACAACAGGATCTCGCAAGATTTGGTTACTAACGGGGATCAGGGTGTGGAAAGTTTCAATGCTTTCCCCTACCTGGGAGTCGGGGTGTCTGTTGCCTGGTAGTGTAGGCGGGTACGTGTGTCTCAGTAATGGAGGAGGGGGTGGGGCCGTGGGTTCTCACATACGTGAAAAACGGGTACTATTGTTAACTAATGATGGAAAACACTCAGTTAAAGTTTTTCATGGAAATTGCGGAAGAAGTTGTTGGAGCCTTGAATAGACCTTGTGTACCACGAATCTAAAAGAAGATATCTTATGCAGCATTTCCAAACATACTTGACCCGAATCCTTTGGTTCACAGAACACCTACCAATATCTAGAAGGATTCCAGTGTTCTATAGAACACAATTTGGAAACACTGATAGGTGAGAAATTATTTTCCTCAAACTATCCATGAATATGAAAGAAAATAAGTTCAAATCTGCTAAGTATAAAGCAATTTTTTGAAAGAAATACAAATAGAGAATTTGTTTAGAGAAACAGAAAACAGTTTATTAATTTGCTTTCAAAATTAAGAAGACTGTAAAATTCTATTCAAGTGAGATGGTGAACCAGTATTACTGGGTACTTATTCTTTGATAGCTATTTCACATACTTTATCTCAGGCAATTCTGACAACAACCCTAAGGTAGACAACATTTCTCCGTTTCACAAATGGGAAAACTGAAGCCTTGAGGGCATAAGTAATTTGCTCAGGGTCCACAGGGCTTGTTATGTGTGGAACCAGGACTTGAATCCCAATCTATGTGATCTGATGCCTGTGCTCTTTTCTCTATATTACTACCCAAACAAATGATTTTAAAATATTTTTAAAATATTGTTAAATAAAGGGAAAGGAACAAAGGAAGATAACAGGGGGAAAAAAAAAACAGAAGAGAAAGTGAAAACCAAAAAGGGAAAAGCAGACAGAGGAACCAAGAAAGAAAGTCTTGGGTTTGTTTCATTTGGAGATAAGGAATTATGCAAAGAAAGAAAGCACAGAGATGGGAATTTTTTTTTTTCTATTCAAACACAATTCCTGGAGTTTTAAACACAGAGACAAATACACAGGAGCCAATAGTTGCACATAGATGTTCCTCTTTTAAAAATCTAGCCCTTTGAGTTACTAAACTCAAAGATAAACACAGGCAAAATCAGTTAAAATATTTTTATTCCTATCTCAAATTTGGAAGAAAAGATGTTCTTGAAATCATGTCTTCCTGAATTTTGGTGAAGAAATGTCCCTACTGTTTTCCTGAAAAACAGAGAATACCTCATTTCATAGAAGAAAATGATCCTAGAAAATCATTCCTATCTTGAGGGCTCTTAAGATATTGCTAATAAAGAGTTTTAAAGCCAGATGGTGTTATTGAAATTTTTTGTGATGCTATCTGTTCTGGTATTTGCTCTGTGGGATAGATGGAATCAAGACAAGGGTCAAATCTCACTTGAGAGTGGAAAGGAATTCTCCCGTTCCCTGAAATGTTGAAATTTTATCTAGATAATTTGCTTTGTGCAGCACCCAGAATGTCTACAGTTTAGGCTTTTGAAATGAGATTGATGATTCCTTTTGTTCCTTTATAACTAAAAGTCCTTGGAGATAGAGGATACCTAGTTATCTGACTAAAGACAATTTAGTAGAAAATAGTTTTGTTAAAATTAATGGAATTAATGGAAATTATATTTTCTCTTTGTTTAGGTATTTGTAACTTTTTGTGCTTGCATGCAACTGTCAGAATATTAGCGTCTTTTTTATAAGTGTGCGTTTTACCTCCCAATAGATTATCAGCTAGTTATTCTTGCTTTAAGATATTTATAGATTTGCCAACATTTTTACTAGTTCCTTTGTTCACAATTGCTTTTGTCATTTCACCCCTTCCTTCAGGGTGCAGTTTCTTTCTACCTGAGTATATCCTTTAAGAACTCTTTCAGCAAGACCTGTTAGAAGCAATCTCTCAGTCTTTGTATATCTGTAAATGTCTTCAGTAAGAAGGTAGAAGACTCTGACATTCTAGTTTATTGTCCCTCAGCACTTTGGAGGTGATGTCCCAGTGTTTTGGCTCATTCCCTTTGTTGCTCATGAGAATTCTTCCATTCTGGCAGTTATTCTTTTGTAGGTAAGATTTATTACTTCTGGTAGTTAAAATTTTTTTTTCCTTTGGCTTTAATGTTCTACAGTTTTATTCCAGTTTTTCTAGGTGAGGGTTTGTTGTTATTTATTTATTTATTTATTTATTTATGCTTGGCTGTTGAATTTTTTCTATTCAAAAAAAAAGCAAATCTTTAAAATTTCACCCATTTCCCTTCCAAATATTGCCTCTTCCCCATTTTCTTTATTCTCTCCTTTTGTAACTCCTATTGGATGTATGTGAGAACTTCTCATTTTATCTTCTATATCTCTGGGTTGGTTTTTTTTTTTTTTTCCATCTTTTTGCATAGGTGTGTTATATTCTGGATGATTTCTTTATATCCAGTTTCCAATTTGCTAATTTCTTTTCAGCTATGTCTAAGCTGTGTAATCTGTCCATTAAGCTTTTTCCCTGTGATTATATTTTTTGTTTATAAAATTTCTAATTAGTTTTTTTTTTTTTACTGCATTGGTACTTTTTAATGTAGTGCTCTGTTTTTCCCCAAGGTAATCATTCCTTAGACATTTTAAAGAAACTTATTTATGACCACAGACATAGGGGACTGGTGGTTTGATGGGTTGAGCCCTCTACCATAGGTTTTACCCTTGGGAAGACGGTTGCTGCAAAGGAGAGGCTAGGCCTCCCTATGGTTGTGCCTAAGAGCCTCCTCCCGAATGCCTCTTTGTTGCTCAGATGTGGCCCTCTCTCTCTACCTAAGCCAACTTGAAAGGTGAAATCACTGCCCTCCCCCCTACGTGGGATCAGACACCCAGGGGAGTGAATCTCCCTGGCAACGTGGAATATGACTCCCGGGGAGGAATGTAGACCTGGCATCGTGGGACGGAGAACATCTTCTTGACCAAAAGGGGAATGTGAAAGGAAATGAAATAAGCTTCAGTAGCAGAGAGATTCCAAAAGGAGCCGAGAGGTCACTCTGGTGGGCACTCTTACGCACACTTTAGACAACCCTTTTTAGGTTCTAAAGAATTGGGATAGCTGGTGGTGGATACCTGAAACTATCAAACTACAACCCAGAACCCATGAATCTTGAAGACAATTGTATAAAAACGTAGCTTATGAGGGGTGACAATGGGATTGGGAAAGCCGTAAGGACCACACTCCACTTTGTCTAGTTTATGGATGGATGAGTAGAAAAATAGGGGAAGGAAACAAACAGACAAAGGTACCCAGTGTTCTTTTTTACTTCAATTGCTCTTTTTCACTCTAATTATTATTCTTGTTATTTTTGTGTGTGTGCTAATGAAGGTGTCAGGGATTGATTTAGGTGATGAATGTACAACTATGTAATGGTACTGTAAACAATCGAAAGTACGATTTGTTTTGTTTGACTGCGTGGTATGTGAATATATCTCAATAAAATGAAGATTAAAAAAAAATAAAGAAACTTGTTTAAAAATCTCTTTTAGATTAGTCTATTATCTTGTGTTTTGAGGGTACAAGTTTTTCTGTCTATTGTTTCAGCTGAATTTTTCTCTTTAGTGATTTAGTTCTTTAAGTGATTGGTAATTTTTGACTTTAAGGTTATCTGTAGTCAGGATGTTTCCCATGGAGTTCTGTGTGCCCCTGACTTTAAAGGTGTTTGTAACAGTGTAGTTTCTGAATCTGATGCTACCAAGGCCCTGCAGGGTTCATTAATTATGGAGTTGGAGTTCTTATGTTGATCTCTTAGTTCAAGATTTCTATATCAGAGGCAAAATTGTGTGTCTGTGTGTGTGTGTGTGTGTGTGTGTGAGAGAGAGAGAGAGAGAGAGAGAGAGAGAGAGATCTGCTTAAGGATATTTGAATAAATTAGTTCCTTTATTTCATTTGGTATTATATAAGCATAGAATTCGTAGAATGGAATTAGTGGATTTAAAGCCTGTCTCATTTTTCTCAAAGTTGTTTTCAGTTCCATATCTCAGTTTTGTTTTAAAGCCGTAAAACTGAGCTTTTACTTCCATTCTTCTATGTTGTTGTAAAAAGCAGAGTTTGTTGTTTTAAATTAAATCAACAGTTCAATACTTGGTACTTTTTTTCATGCCTTCTCTATTAGTGGTTGCTGTTTTCTCCTCTAGGATGGAAGGCAGTGATGCTTGAAGAATAGACTTCCTGCCTATCATTTACATTCTTGATTGGAACGCACTGTGAATTATCCTTGCAAAACTATAATGATTCACTGCTTGTTGGGGAATCAGAACCTATTGATTCACGTTCTGCCCCGGGAGATGTTGCTTCTCTCTGCTAAGGGTGCATAATAGGATTTGATTTTGGTTTCACTCCCTGCCACCAGGCAGACGGTTGCCCATTTTTTTCATCTAGGATGCATAGACGTCTTTCTCTTCACCGGCAGATAAAATTTTGATACAGAGCTACATATATTTCCACATCTTTCCCTCAGATGTTACCCCATCAGACCAAACTTTCCAGATAAATGACAGATTTCCCTTATCAGAAAGTATGTTATAGACCTGTGCTGTTCAATAAGGAAGTCACTAGCCACATGTGACTCTTGAGCACTTGAAATGTGACTAGTCCAAATTGAGGTGCATTGTAAGTGCAAAATGCACACTAGTTTTCAAAGACTTAGTACAGAAAAACAATATATATGTCATTAATAACTTTTTTATTGAATACATGCAATTAAAAGAAATATATTATTAATTTCACCTTTTTAAAACTGTGGCTACTAGAAAGTTTTACATTAAATATGTGGCTCACATTATATTACTATTCGATAGTGCTGTTATATAGATTTTCTGCAAATGGGGAGATCCATAAATACTCAAATAAGAACTTCTTTCAGTCACCCTTTTCCTGTAGTTTCACTCACCATTTATTTAAGGTATCATATTTCTGGTATGAGTTAATGCTGTACTATTGCCACCAAGGTAACTGTAAAGGAGGTTGCATCTCACCTGGGTTAGGTTCTGAGGCTGGCATATAAGATGAAAATCGGATATAGTCAAAATTACCCCTGACAATCCCTTCAGAAGGCCTAAAGCTACCCCCAGCATGCCATTTTTAATCAAGTCCTACCCACACAGTTTTTCCTCTAGCAATAGGGCAGACTACTGTTTCTTCATTGAGACCAGGTGACATAGTTGGTTTGTGTTTGGTCTGTGTTATTAGAAAATACAGATCTTAAATGCAGAATCATATTTAGCATGGAGAGATGCCTGCCCTATGAGAGGTGGAAGGGAACTGGGACTCCCTTGAGAACTGCAGGTTTACATTCTATTCACTCTGTAGTGGTAGTGTACAGTTGCTGAATACCATGATGGGTAGATTTGCCTGCACTCTTTCTCTCCCTCCCTCTCTCCCTCTCTCTCTCTCTCTCTCATCTGCCATCTCTCTCTCTCTTTATGTTTACTAAGTTCCAGTAGTAGAATTTCCATAGTTTAGCATGTAAAGATCTTCCTCTTATTCATTCTACCACTACTATTCTGTGGATCTATGATTCTAAAGCTGTCATAAAACCCATAATGAAGCATAATTACATTTTCTGGGGGAGAGAATGTTGGTTGATATAGAGCTTAATAACAATAATAATGATAATAATAATACAGTACTATGGAGATTACAGAGTGTTTTATTTTGAGAGGCACCATGGTACAGTGCAAAGATCAGAAGCTTTGAAATCAGAGAGAATTGGTGAAGAAAATGTCAGTTTGGGTTCTCTAGAAAGCAGATGCTGAGACTAAATTTTTTCCCCCCACTCCATCCCCTGGTAACCTATATTCCAGATTCTGACTCTATGAGTTTGCTTATAATAAGTATTCCAAATCAGTGAGATAAAACATTTGTCCTTATTTCACTCAATATGATGTCTTTGAGGTTCATCCATGTTGTCACATGTATCAGGACTTCATTCCTTTTTATGGGTGAATAATATTCCGTTGTTTATATATGCCACTTTTTGTTTATGCTTTCATAAGTTGATGGACACGTGGGTTGCTCCATCTTTTAGCAATTGTGAACAATGTAGCAATAAACATCAGTGTGAAAATATCTGTTTGAATCCCTGCTTTCACTTCTTTGGGGTATATACCTAGTAGTGGGATTGCCATGTCATATGGTAGTTCTATACAGGTCATAAGATAGCTTCCTGAGGAACCACCAAACTGTCTTCCACCTTTTTACATTGCCACCAGCAATTAATGAGTGTTCCTGTTTCTCCACATTCTCTCTAATGCTTATTATTTTTATTTGGTTGTTTATGTTTTTATTTCATAATCATAAACTTAACACTGCAATCCAGCTAGACTTAGAAGGGGAAGGCTAATGTAGAACCTAAAGAATTGCAGTGAGATCACAAAGATGATAGGATACTGAGAGCAGAACAGGGGAGGTGGGGGCTCTCCTGAGCTACAGAAGGAATGATCTGGTGGTTAAGACAAAACACAAATCACAAAACAAATTTATCAGACTTCTCCACAGTTGGCAATGGTGATCTTCTTGTTTGCCTTGCCATTCCTGGACCCAAAGCAGCTGAGACTACACTTAGTATTCAGGATGTTTAGTTTTTAAAATTCCTTTAGAACTTTGTGTATCTTTGTGATACCTGAGACTCAGAGCCAGATTTGGCAGCTGTGAATGTCGGCATTATCCCATATAGCAACTGATAAAGAAGCTGAAAAAGAGATCAGACTTCACTTAGAGATATGAACAAAGTGGACTTGGTTAGGACTAAGGCAAATCAGACTAAAGGGTAAAGGATGATATTAACTGTGTTTTAAAACTTCAACTTCTGTGTGAGACCAAAGGAAGAGATGTTTATTTGGTACAAAATCTCTATTTTCTGTAGCTCATTATATAATTTAACTTATATGGTCAGCTTATTCAAACACCATAATTACATGCAACCTTGAATAGGGAATGAGATCTGGTTGGTTTTTACAGGTTAGCATGAAGCCCTAATACATCCCAGAGTAATTTGGGCAGAGAATAAAAAGTATTTGCACAGCCCCCTTGAGGAACTGGGGGAAAATGTAGAAATATTAAACTTCCCCACCTGGGGAATTCTTAATATTCTTGCAAGCATTGGGGATTACCAGTTTAGTAGGCCAAGCCCTCAATCTTGGGGCTTGCCCTTATGGAACTCGTTACTGTAAAGGAGAGGCTAAGCCTACTTAAAGTTGTGCCTAAGACTCACCCCCAGAGACCCTCTTTTGTTGCTCAGATGTAGCCTCTCTTTCTAAGCCAACTCAGCAGGTGGACTTGCTGCCCTCCCCTCTATGTAGGACATGACTCCCAGGGGTGTAAATCTCCCTGGCAACATGGGACATGACTCCCAGGGATGAGTCTGGACCCATTATCATAGGATTAAGAAAGCGTTCTTGGCCAAAAGGGGGAAAAGAAATGAAACAAAATAAGGTTTCAGTGGCTGAGAGATTTCAAATGGAGTTGAGACGTCATTCTGGAGGTTATTCTTTTTTTTTTTTTTTTTTTTTTTTTTTTTTTCTTATGTCTCAACTGTATCCCTTTGAGCCTCCTGTCCTCCATCCTCAGATCCCATCCAGGGTCATCCTTGGCATTCAACTGTCATCTGTTTAGACTGTCTTTTTTTTTTTTTCTCAATTGTGGAAACATACATACAGCCTAAATCTTCCCATTCCACCCCCTCCCTAGCATTCCATTAGTAGGATTAATCACATTTAGAATGTTGTAATGCTATCACCTTCCCATCATCCATTACTAGAAATTTCCCTTCACCTCAAACAGCAACCCTACACTCATTTCTTAACTCCTCATTGCCCCTTCCCCCATTTCTCGTAACCCATACTCTTCTTTTCATCTCTATGGTCATATTCTCTGATTATTTCTTTGTGTTTACTGTGGGGCTTGAAATTAACCTCTTAAATCCATAACAATCTTGTTTTTCTTTGATAGCAACTTAACTTCAATAGGACACATAAACTATGTTCCTATACTCCTCCATTCCCCCACTTTATATAGTTCTTGTCAAAAATTACATATTTTACATTGAGTTCAAAACCACTGATTTGTCATTAGAGTTTGTGTATTTTATATCATGTAGGAAGTAAATAGTGGAGCTACAATTCAAAGATTATTGACATCTATTTGTGTTCCACTGTGGTCAGAGAATGTGCTCTGAATTTATTCAATTTTTTTTTAATTTATTGAGGCTTGTTTTATGTCCCAGCATATGGTCCATTCTGGAGAAAGATACATAATCACTGGAGAAAAATGAGTGTCCTGGTGATTTGGGATGTAAGGTTCTATATATGTCTGTTAAAATTCTCTATATCTCTTTCTTCTTTCTTTGTTTCTTTGTCAATAGGGCCCCCTTTAGTATCTGAAGTAGGGCAGTTCATTTATTGGCAAACTCTCTCAGCATTTGTTTGTGAAAAATTTAAGCTCTCCTTCAAATTTGAAGGAGAGTTTTGCTGGATAAAGTATTCTTGGTTGGAAATTTTTCTCTCTCAGAATTTTAAATATGTCATGCCTCTGCCTTCTCACCTCCATGGTGGCCGCTGAGTAGTCACAACTTAGTCTTATGTTGTTTCCTTTGTATGTGGTGAATTGCTTTTCTCTTGCTGCTTTCAGAACTTGCTCCTTCTCTTCAGTATTTGGCAGTCTGATCAGAATATGTCTTGGAGTGGGTTTATTTGAATTTATTCTATTTGGAGTTCACTGGGCATTTATGCTTTGTGTGTTTATATTGTGTAGAAGGTTTGGGAAGTTTTCCCCAACAATTTCTTTGAATACTCTTTCTAGACCTTTATCCTTCTCTTCCCCTTCTGGGACACCAATGAGTCTTAAATTTGGACATTTTATTTTATCTACCGTATCCCTGAGATCCGTTTCGATTTTTTCCATTTTTTTCTCCATTCTTTCCTTTGTTCTTTCATTTTCTGTTCTGTGGACCTCTAGGACTCTGAGTCGTTGTTCAACTTCCTCTAATCTTGTATTATGAGTATCCAGAGTCCTTTTAATTTGGCCAACAGTTTCTTTTATTTCCATAAGAGCTTCTGTTTTTTTTATTTACTCTTGCAATTTCTTCTTTACGCTCTTCTAGGGTCTTCTTTATGTCCCTTATATCCTGTGCCATGGTCTTCTTCATGTCCTTTATATCCTGTGCCATGTTTTCATTCCTCAATTGTAGTTCTTTGATTGTGCCAAGTACACAATTAATTGTGCCACAAGTTCTTTGATTAATTGTGCCAAGTACAAGATATTTTGATTTGGGTGTTTTGAATTGGGTTCTCCATATTGTCTGGTTTTATCATCTGCATTAAGATTTTCTGTTGTTTTTGGCCTCTTGGCATTTACTTTCCTTGATAGGGTTCTTACAAGTTGTAAAAAAATACCACTCTAATTTTTCAGAAATACAAGTTGGTGGCGTACACTTTCTCTAACTAACCAGCAGATGGCGTCTGTGAGTCACCTATATCCCTCTCAAGTCAGGTCTCTTCAACTTTGTCCTTGTGGTGTGTGGGGAAATGATTCCTGTGGGGTTCAGTTGGTGAACTCAGTTTGGGTGTGTTGTTGGAGCTGTCCACCCTGAATGTGGGGCGTGTGTCTGGTTGGTTAGGCAGGCAGGGCAGCTTTAATATTCAAACCTCCCAGGTGTTCCCAGAGATTCAAGGCTGTTGCAAGAGTCTAAGCCTTCATTTCAGTTTTGCCCCAGATTGTCTCTGTCGCTGACCCACAAACCACTGGCATTGACGTAGCATCCCTGGGTTTTCCGGGTGGGCTGCCCTTCTCAGCTGTGATCTTCCAGGACCTCTGCTGAGGAAAGGCTGTGCTACGTCACAAGTGCGCGCCGTCCCTCAAGGGAAGCCCCAGGCTGCCAGGCCGTGCAGGGGTGCTCTCAGCCTGATGTAAACATGGCTGAATGGGGGCATTTTGCACAGTTCCTCCTTCCCAGCTCCGGGACAACTGGCACAGCTCTGGGCTGTGGGCACGGCCCCAGGCAGGACTGTCTCCAGCCCACTGGGGAACCAGCTGCAAGCAGTGGGGTTTCTTTCTCCTTTTGGCTCCCCCCTCCACAACCCTGGCCCTGAAAGAATCTGCAGTGGGCCATCCTCCACGCCAGACACCGAGAGGTTGGCTCAGCCTGCTCCTGCCGTGCTTCACTGCATGGTTCCCACTGTCGCAACTGCAGCCACTCGTGGGTTTTTCCCTTTTTTTTTTTTTTTTAAAGAACCAGTCCGTTTCCATATGCCAATCCCTGGCTTCTCCACACTGCAGCACAGCTGTGGGACTTTCAGCCGGCTTACTCACTCGTTTCAGAATGCAGACTCCCGGTTTCACCAAGTGCACAGTCCCTGTGGTTCTAGCAGACCTTGTCCAGCTGGTGCATCGCTGAAACCGGTATTCTGGGTCACCTTCTGGTTTTTATCTGGTATTTTTCACAGAGGTGTTTTTTTTCCCTGTCTCACCTAGCCGCCATCTTAGGTTCTTCCCTGGAGGTTATTCTTATGCATTATATAGATATCCTTTTTAATTTTTATTGTATTAGAATAGCTAGAAGGCAATACATGAAACTGTTGATTCTTGAAGATGATCATATAACTATATAGCTTACATGGTGTGACTGTGTGATTGTGAAAACTTGAGGCTCACACTCCCTTTATCCAGTGTATGGATGGATGAGTAGAAAACTAGGGACAAAAAGTAAATGAATAATGGTGATGGTGGGGGAATATAAGATGTTTGGGTGTTCCCTTTTACTTTTGTTTTTATTTTTTTTGGAGTAATGATAATGTTCAAAAATTGATTGTGGTGATGAATGTACAGCTATATGATACTGTGAGCAAGTGATTGAACACTCTGGATGATTGTATGGTATGTGAATATATCTCAATAAAAATGCATTAAAAAATTCCCATAGGATCACCACCTATGGAAGGGAGAGGAGGAACACACAAGTGGGCAGAGGGAAAAGTTGAGCTGCGACGCAGACTCCAAAACAGTCTCAGTCAACCTCACAGGAAGGTCTGGAGCTAAATGGCCTTTCAGAGATGACCCAGTGTTGGGCAAAACTGGAGAGGCCTCTATACATCAAGTTCAATAAAACATGGTTGTGGGCTGTTCCTGGAAGGGACATGGACAAGGTAGCTTTCTGCAGCAAAGGCAATTCCTGAAGGGGCTGACAGCTGAAGGATGTCACTCTCACAGCTGAGGAAACAAGTCCTTCCCTGAAGGGAGATCAGGACAGTGCTTCCAACATGTCACCATAGACTTTTTTTTTCTTTTTTTGCCACACAGCATCAATTTGTCCCTTTCAAAACTATACCCTGAATTCTAAGGAATTACATCTTCTGCAGCATGTGGCTTCTTTATGGGTTGGTAAACACATGTCCCACCCCCTTTTAGAAGCTAAAGACCAATAGGGGTCTCTCTCCAAGAACTTTGAATCTTGAGTAAAATGACAGAAGGATTAAAAAAATGTGGCTGATGTTCACTCTTTCCAGACCATAGGATGGAGCCATCCCTGCTGCCCTGGTTCTAGTCTCCTCTGCCTTCCTGTTTGTCCTGTGAGCTGTTCAATAGACCTCCAATTAATGCCTCCTTTTTTAATTGAACATGGCCAATTTCTGTTGCTTGCAACCAAAGAACCCCAAAACTGATGCATCAGAACTCAGATCCTGGCTGCACCGTATTTAAGTGTTTCATATTCAGTAAGCCTCTTTGAATTTTGGTTTCCTCATCTACAAAGTGGGTGTAATAAAATCTACCTTGCAAAGTAGAAACAGGGTAAAAGATAGTGTATGTAAAATGCTCATAAAATTGTAACTAATCATCTAATGGGTTTTTTAAAAGGAATAGAGACAGTCCCTGTCCCTCTAGTTTACACTATGAGTAACTGCACAACAGTAGCAAATGCTATATGTGATAAACATGGGAATAATGAGGGTTTTTCCTATTTGCCAAATTTGTATTGTTGCTGAGTTTCACTATTCCCTCCTCTATCCTCATCTTCCTAAAGGGCTAAGGAGTGAAACTATTCATGACACTGCAGAGTAAAATAGTGGAATGAGGAGAAAGGACAATGATCTGTCTCCCAAGAAATGGCTGACCAATGTAAAATCAGATGGCAAGTTAAAAAAGTAAAATATGTCCAAGGTGGCTTATAGTGAAATCTTTTAAAATTGCTGACATTTGAGAAGATGACTAATAACTACCTTGGAATTTAATTGTATTATATAAAATTTGTTGTGAATGAGTATTTTTCATGTGTGGAGACACTGCGACTCAATCCATGTTATATTGGTGTGTATATGATAACAAGTGAAATTTTAATTGAGTTTTCGGTACTTTACCATGAAAGAAAGGATCAAACAAGTGAAAAGATTCAGTAATGAAGTTCACTAAGTGCTATAGCTTTTAGACACTCCTCCCTTGCCCCTGTTCTGGTTTGCTAATGCTGCTGTTATGCAAAATACCAGAAATTGATTGGCTTTTTTTTAAGGGGGGGTTATTTGGTTACAAAGTTACAGTCCTAAGGCCATCAAAGTGTCCAAATTAAGGCATCAACAATAGGGTACCTTCACTGATGAATGCTAAAGGCGTCTGGAAAACCTCTGTCAGCTGGGAAGGCACGTGGCTGGTGTCTACTCCAGGGTTCTGGTTTCAAAATGGTTTTCTCCCAGGATGTTTCTCTCTAAGCTCTGGGGGTGTTCTCTTAATTTCTCCCAGGCAAACTCTGGGCTAGCAAAAGTCTGCTTTCAACAGCCATCTCTAAAATGTCTCTCTCAGCTGCAGCAGTCTGGGCCTGTGATGGCTGTTTTTAAAGGACTCCAATAAACTAATCAAGACCCATGCTGACTGGGCAGGGCCACACCTCCATGGAAATAATCTAATCAAAAGTATCACTTACAGTTGGATAAATCACATCTCCATGGAAACAACCTAATCCAAATATCCCACAAGACTGGATTAAAAGATCATGGCTTTGGGGGGGGGGCATAATATATCCAAACCCCACAAATCAACTGTCACTGCCAACATCCAAGTGCTTGAATGTTTTTTTAAGCTGAATTATTTATGTCTTTGTCTTCCTTAGGCTACAAATGAAAAAGGCTGAATGAAAAACTGAACACTTACTACTGAAATATTTATAGATGGACTGTTTGTGAAGTCTGGGATTTGTTTCAAATCACATGTGAGGTGGGGGCAAGTAAGTACCTGGTGATATGGTTGGACAGGATTGGATACAGATTAATGTTTTGGGGGGCTGGATAATGATATGAGTTTTATTATTTTATTCTGTCTACTTTGTATATGTTTAAATTTTTTCCACATAACACATTTAAAACTGTTGAATGATTATAAGTAATTAAAATACATATGCATGAAGCAAAGACTGGGAGGGAACATGGAAAAATGAAGAGTAGCTGAGTTATGGGTGAATTATTTTAATTTTTTTAAATTTCAGTTATCAAAACTTCAACTTTCAATAATAAAAATCAGAAGGGAAAAACACTCAAAAAATTCTATGAGTGTAAATACACTCTTTGAGTGTGCCAGACCTTGCTTGTAACAGCTGGATAGAGCTGATTGTTAAGTTTTGAGCATTTTGCATTTTGGTTGACATCATATTGGCCATAGTGGGAGTATCTATAGCAAATACTATAAATCAGTACTCCTCACTCTTAGAACCAGCTGTTAATTATTTACCAGCACCACCTGGTAAGGACTGTCATATGCTTTCCTCCCCAGAATTATCTAAAGGTCCTAAAGTCAATGGGAGGGTACTTATTTGTTTTATACGTATTTCATGAGGTCCAACCATGGGCAAGAAACTATGCTAGGCACATTGGGGTAGGGGTAGGAATATGAAAATTATTGAAAGAAGAGGAAGACATCTTATACTTTTTGAGATAACATATGCATAGAAAATAAAATACAAATATGGCAACTGTGGAGGTGTGTCGCTCAGACCTACCCTAAACACAGACACACACACACAAACCAACTTGCCGTTCAGCTACAAGAAATGTGGTTAGCTGACAACCTCCAGCCAAAGCTACACTCGTCTCAACGATAGCATGGTGTAAACACTAAGGCTTGGCCAGTTCTGCCCAATGTACTCCTCTAATGAGTAATCTTTACTCCAGAGCTCCCTGTCGGGTTGGCCAAGACTTTGTCAAATGTCCATCATGGTTTCAGTCTGCCTAATCCTACTTCCTGTCCTTTTCATCTTTCACAGGTGTAATCCCATAATGCCCCATTACACTTCTAACTCCTTCTCAGCTTCTACTTCCCAAAGGATCCAACTGACACAGCATGTTAACTTTAAACAATAAACATAATTAACTATTTGATTTATGATTAGGGATACAATGCACTAAGAGAACACAGAGCAGGGAACCTGGCCTGGAATATCACAGAGAGGGCAACCCCTTCTGACAGGGCCAATCAGAGAAGGAATCACCAAGGAGGCAGGATTTTATGGGACTTGAGCCTTGGGTAGGATTTCTTTTCTTCTAAAATTATACTTTTATTTTATTTTTTCTAATTGCAAAGCTAATACTTGTTAATTATAGACTATTTAGAAATAGAAAACATTTTTAGCAATAGAACTCTTTTTTATAACAGTTTTATTGAGATATAATTCATATATAATATGAATCACCCATTTTTAAATTCACAATTCACTGGTTTTGTGGTGTATTCACGGAGTTGTGTATTACCACAATCAATTTTAGAACATTTTTACCACTCCAAAAAGAAATCTGTACACTTCAGCAGTCACTCCCCATTCCTTCTGTTCCAACCCAGATTAGCCCCAAGACCAAAGAACAGAGTTACCCATGAGTTTAATTAGGGACTTACAAAACAGGAGACAATTTTTCTCTATGGTGGCAGGTCAGGAGAATGAAGTCAGCATTCCACCATTCCACAGAGAGAAAGAGAGAGAGAGAGAGAGAGAGAGAGGAGTGCCCAGGGTCGGGGGGCGGGTTGCTTATAATGGTTTATGACAATGGAGTTTCTCATGAGATTTTAGTTACAACAGGATCTCCCGAGATTTGGTTACTAACAGTGATTAGGGGAGGGAAGTTTTAATGTTTTACCCCTTGGGGGGGAGGGGCCTGTTGCCTGGTCATGTAGGCAGCGGCATGTATCTCAGTAATGGAGGAGGGGGTGGGGCCCTGGGCTCTCATACCTTCCCTTTCCCCCGGGCCTAAGCAACCACTAATCTATTTTTTGAGCCTACAGGTTTGTCTATTCTGGATATTTCGTATGAATGGAATCAATGATATGTGATCTTTTGTTTCTGGTTGCTTTCACTTAGCATACTGTTTTCTAATGTATTAGTACATCATTCCTTTTTATTGTGAATAGTATTCCATTGTATGGATATACCATATTTTACTTATCTATTTCAATGAATGGTTGGTTGGTTGACGTTTGGGTAGCTTCTTCTTCATGGCAGTTATGAATAACATTGATGTACAAATATTGATGTACAAATTTTTGTGTGGACATTTGTTTTAATTTCCTAGGAGTAAGATTGCTAGGTTATACAGTAACTCTGTGTTAACTTTTTGAGGAACTGCCAGACTGTTTTCTGAAGAACTGCACCATTTTATGGTATAGTCACCATTTATGAATATACTAAAGTCTCTGAACTGTACACTTTAAAAGGGTGAATTTTATGGTATGTGAACCATACCTCAATAATTTTGTATAATTATATAAAAATTTAAAAAAAAACAAGTCAATGATACCAGCCACTAGCTCTACTGCTAAATGTTTCTGTGAAAAGCTGTGGTAGTTTGAAGCTGTTATGTACCTTCAGAAAAGGCCATGTTATTTTAATCCATTCCTGTGAGTGTAAACCTACTGAGGGTGGGACCTTTCGATTAGGTTATTTCAATTGAGATGTGACCTGCTTCATTTAGGATGGGTCTTGATCCTCTTGCTGGAGTCCTTTAAATGAAATGAAATTCAGAGAATCACCCAGAGAAGCTGAGAGATGGAGCAACCAGAAGCTGAAAGCAATGAAACCCAGGAGAGAAGGACCAGCAGATGCCTGCCATGTGCCTTCCCATGTGACAGAGGTGTTCCAGATGCTGGCAGCCTTTCTTCAGAATCCAGGTATCATCCTTTTGTTGCCTTTAATTTGGACATTTTCATGGCCTAACAACTGTAAATTGTAAGTTAATAAATCCCCATTTCTGGTATATTGCATTCCAGCAGCTTTAGCAGACCAAAACAAAGGCCTGGCTAACACAATAGGATAAGAAAAAGAAATAAATGTGATAACTTTTGAAAGAAATTTTAAAAAACAATTACTGGAGATTTATTTTATTATCTTTTAGGCAAAATCCAATGGGGAAAAAAACGACTATAGAGTTCAATAAGTGAGTAGAAGGATATATATATATATATATATAATATATATAATACATATAATATATATATATGATAAACCAAGACGAATTTGAAAGAAAAAAGAATAATGAGAAGCAGTTAGCACATGGGTAGGAAAAAAAGTCAATAGATCCATGTACTATGGGGTTTTATTGTGAACATTTAATAAGGATGACATTTCAAAACAGTGGGGAAAGATGGAATATTCAATAAATGATGCTGGGACAGTTGGATATTTATATGAGAAAAATAATGCTAAAAACCCAAATATTTGGTATAGAAAATATTCCATTAAAAAGGTTAAAACATATATAATAAATTGGAGAAAATATTTGCAACACATAATGTTGAAAAGGATTTGATATCCTTAATTCTACAAAGAACATTTATGAATCATTCGGCAAATGATGAGTATACTGGTAGACAGATGGACAAAGGATTTGTACAGGCAAATGACAAAAGAGGAAATAGAAATGGGCCATAAACATTTTTTTTTAAAGTCTCAACTTCACTTGCAAAAGAGAACTTCTAATTACAATAAAATTAGATATAACTTTTATTTATTGTATTAGCAAAGATAAAAATGATGGTAATACTCCATATTTTAAGAATGTAGGGAATCAGGAGCTATTATAAACCATTATTAGGAATAAAAATTGGTACAACCATTGGGAAGGCATGCATTTTAGAAATGTATCCAAAGGAAGTAAATGTGCAGAAGGATGTTCACAATAGCATGTTTATAGTATCAAAACAATGAGAAGATCCTAAATGTTTATCAATGGCCGATTGGTTAAATAAACTATTGTTCGTTCATACAGTGGAGCTCTAAAAGAACTTAAGCTAGATCTGTATTTATTAACATGGAAAGAGGTCAGTGAAAAAATCAGGTTGCTCAACAGTATGTATAGGGTTTCACTTATATAAAAATGAAATACGCATATTTATTTATTAGAGTCTGAAAGAATATATTCTAAAACATTAACACTATTTAAGGAAAGAAGAGGAATATATCAGTTATTGTGTTTTCAGTTGCAAGTAATAGAAAATTAGACAAAAACTGGCCAAAACAATGAGTGAAATACATTGGGCAGGTAGCCAGAATGCTCAGGGGTGGAGTAGGTTTTGACGAGGAGTTGATTCAAGGATTCAACAACGTCATTCAGCTGCCAGCTTTGTTTGTTTGTTTGTTTTTGTTTTTGTCTTGTTCTCTGCCTTCCAAGGTAAGGAACTCATCCCAAAGCTGGCTCTCTTGGGTGGTGGTGGTAGGGCTGCTGGCACAGTGGGGGCTCCAGGCTTCTTTCCTCAGGCCCAGGGGGGCAGGATCTCTCCCATCACCTATCACAACAGAAGTCTTGCACTTCCTGCTGATTGGACCATATTAGCTCACATGCCTGTTACTGAATCATGCACAGTGCGATTTTGGTTGTCTCAATGATTAGGCATTTAGAACACGTGGGACAGGGATATTACCTTTCTGGTAATAAATGGGACAATTCAATACATTACAGACATTCCCCACATGTTACATGATTAATGTCCCTCTTGACACTAACAGATTTTAAAAACCCATTTATAATAAATCTGAGCCTACACCCTAACTCCATTATGTATGTGTGTGTGTGTGTGTGTGTGTATATATATATATATATATATATATATATATATATATATATATACATAAACAATTTTGCATGGTTTTAATATACATTGAATTTTTTGAGCTGATACTAATGGATAGAGAAAAGATAGTACTTTGTTTCAATTGGAAATTTACCCAGAGTTGTTAACTATTTCAAAAAATTATGTTTCCAAACCAATCCCACTTGCAGTATTTGAGTCGTCACCACTTTTACCCTGAATATTGTAGTTCACACTGCTTATTTTCCAATCTCTGAAATCATGATGTATCCTACAGCCAGTAACATCTTAGAGTCTATGAAATATGGTACTGAATATTAGTCTGCATTTTTAGCTTTTGCTGCATTCATTTCTCACCTGGATTCTTCCAACAACTGGTCTCCCTGCTGCTATCCTTATTCCCATATAATCTATTGTCCATCAGAGGAGATTTTGCCTTTTAAAATGTAAATCCGATCATTCTACTCCTCTGCTCAAAACTTTCTAATGGTTCCCAGTACACCCTTACAGTGGCCTATGAGGCTCTGCAGGATTTGGCTCTGTGATCTCTCTTACCCAGATCCTACTTCTGCTTCTACTTCTACTATTCACTCCTCTCTACCTCACGGGCCTCCTTGGAGCCCACACACTCACCAGACTAGGTTCCACCTCAGGAACTTTGCACTGGCTCTTCCCTCTGCCTGGACGCTTTCCTTCTAGGTATCTGCCTGGTTCATTCCCTCACCTTCTTCAGATCTTTGCTCAAATGTTGTGTTCTAGTGAGGCTTACCTTGACCACTGAATTTTAAATTGCCACTGGCCCTTCACCTCCATAACAGTCTGCACCTCAGGTACCTGTTCTACCCTTTATTTTTTTCCATTATTTTCTAATGTAATATATAATTTATTTATGCATTATGTTGATTGTTTGCTGTCTATTCCCCACCATCCTGTTAGGATGTAGCTCCATGAAGCAGGGATTTCTGTCTATCCCCAGGAAGCTTAGGACAGTGCCCAACACATAGTAGGTGCTCGATACATATTTGTTAAATGAATGGTGATTCTGCCATTAGATGGAAGTATCCAACGCTTCATTATGTCTTTTATTATAGTTGTGTCCAAGCATTTACATATGAAATACATATCATTTTATAATGGACTATTATTTCTCCTTTATATGATAGTTGTGGCATCATACTGATTTTTTTTTCATTCTTTTTTTAAAATTTTTTATTTATTGAGATTGTTCACATACCATACAATTATCCAAAGATCCAAAGTGTACATTCAAACAATCAGTTGCCCCCGGTACCATCATACAGTTGTGCATCCGTCACCACAATTAATTTTTTTTTCAATTTTTAGAACATTTTCATTACCCAGAAAAGAAATACAGACAAAAAAAAGGAAACTCAAAACCTCCCATACCCCTAACTACCCCCCCTCCATTGTTGACTCATAGTATTGGTATAGTACATTTGTTACTGTTGATGAAAGAATGTTAAAATACTACCGACCGTAATTAGTTTGCAACAGGTATATTTTTTCCCTATATGCCCCTCTATTTTTTTTAAGTTTCAGAATAGTATTTAATTTTCAGATATTTATAGTCTTCTTATTAGATATCACAAAATAGTGCCGTGTTATAAATTTTACAGATGAGGATCTTGTTGCACTATTCTCACCATACCTAGGTTGCAGAATAAATCTGAATACAGATCAATACTTCCCCTTCTTCCTCCTTTGTATATTTACAAATATGCCTACACATAATCCTTGCTATTCAAATTATTTTTATCTGAACCAGGGAACTAAATGCATTGAGATAATTTTGTTTTATTTATAGGAATTCTCACTGTAAACTGTACAAGCTTAGGGATCAGAGAGTAAATAGATTTTTCTTTCCAAACCCTCTATCTGAACTCAGAAGCTAAAATGGTTCAGTATTTTCCATTAACTATGCAATAAATAGCAAATCTTGGGTCCACAATTAATGTTCTTCGGTTTCAGTGTATGAAATAGAAGTTAATAATTGTCACTTAAATTTAGTGATTCAATGACTACAGTAACAGATGTCTCTTCATATATAAATAGACATTTTCACCAACACTGCTCCTTATATGCCTTTGCTCTATATATCTCATGCCTATCTCCAGACAATGGCATCTAATCGATACCAACCAATAAAACATAATTGTGAATACATATTTTTCAATGGTCTCAAAAAGTATAAGAGTATTCCTTTGGATCTTCAAAAGAAGTCTATATTTTTAGACTTAAATTTAATAGTTTTTAATTATTCTTAGTCTAATTCCTGTTTTATCAATTAGTAAACTAAGAGTCATCTTACAAGTTAAGTGAGATGACCACATTTACAATCAGCAGGTCAGAAAAGTGAGGAAAGTATCTTCATCTTCTGACTTCTAGTGTTTCAGAAAGAATTCCATATCATAAACCTGAGTTATCCATTTGAAATAGAGTGAAAGAAGTGGTAGCATGGAATAGGATGTGATACCAAGTATGTTTTCTCCTTCATAATGTCACCATTCTGCAATGTCTATTTATTCCTCTCTGAAATATGGAATTAAAAATAATTTAATATAGGTTTGTGTCTTATGATGACTATGATGACAATAAAGCCAAACTTATACTCAGTGGTCACTATATGGCTTTAAAAATGCATCTTCATCTAGTATTACGGAACCTTTCTCCATCTCTCTCGCTCCTTTCTTTGTTTCTCTGTCGGTACGGCTCCCTTTAGTATCTCAAGTAGGGTAGGTCTTTTATTAGCAAAATCTCTCAGCGTTTGTTTGTCTGTGAAAAATTTAAGCTCTCCCTCAAATTTGAAGGAGAGCTTTGCTGCATAAAGAATTCTTGGTTGGCAATTTTTGTCTCTCAGAATTTTAAATATGTCATGCCACTGCCTTCTCGCCTCCATGGTGGCCGCTGAGTAGTCACAACTTAGTCTTATGTTGTTTCCTTTGTATGTGGTGAATTGCTTTTCTCTTGCTGCTTTCAGAACTTGCTCCTTCTCTTCAGTATTTGACAGTCTGATCAGAATATGTCTTGGAGTGGGTTTATTTGAATTTATTCTATTTGGAGTTCACTGGGCATTTATGCTTTGTGTATTTATATTGTGTAGAAGGTTTGGGAAATTTTTCCCAACAATTTCTTTGAATACTCTTTCTAGACCTTTACCCTCCTCTTCCCCTTCTGGGACACCAATGAGTCTTATATTTGGATGTTTTATTTCATCTATCATATCCCTGAAGTCCATTTCAATTTTTTTTTTATTTTTTTCCCCATTCTTTCTTTTCTTTCATTGTCCGTTTTGTCATACTTCAGGTTGCTGATCCATTGTTCAGCTTCCTCTAGTCTTGTACTGTGAGTATCCAGAATCTTTTAAATTTTGTCAACAGTTTCTTTTATTTCCATAAGATCATCTATTTTTTTATTTACTCTTGCAATTTCTTCTTTATGCTCTTCTAGGCTCTTCATGTCTTATATCCTGTGCCATGCTCTTCTTCATGTCCTTTATATCCTGTACCATGGTCTCATTGTTTGCCTTTAGTTCTTTGATTAATTGCTCCAAGTACTGCGTCTCCTCTGATCTTTTGATTTGGGTGTTTGGGTTTGGGTTATCCATACTGTCTGGTTTTTACATATGCTTTAAAATTTTCTGTTGTATTTGGCCTCTTGGCATTTGCTTAACTTGATAGGGTTCTTTTAGGATACGTATGCTAATTCAAATACTTCTCTCTAATTTGTCAGATCTACAGCTTGGTGGTGTACACTTTCTCTAACTAACCAGAAGCTGGTGTCTGTGAGCCACCTATTCCCCTCAAGCCAGTTCTCCCCAACTTTGTCTTTGTGGTGTGTGGGGTTCTGATTCTTGTGGAGTCCAATTGGTGCACCAGTTTTGCATGTGTAGTTGGTGCTGTTTGTCTTGAATGTGGGGTGTGTGTCTGAGTGGTTAGGGACTGATGGCGGCTTTAACAGTCAAACTACCCAGGTGTTCCTGGAGATTTAAGACTGTTCCAAGAGTCAAACCTTCAGTTCGGTCTTGCCACAGATTGTCTCTGCTGCTGACCCACAAGTTCTTGGTATTGGCGTATGGTCCCTGGGATTTCCAAGTGGGTCCCACTTCCAAGCTGTGCCCCTCTAGGGCCTCTGCTGAAGGAAGACTCTGCTACATCACAAGTGCTCACCAACCCTCAAGGGAAGTTCTGGGCCATCGGGCCTTGTAGGGGTGTTCCCAGTCTGCTGAAAGGATGGCTGTTCTAGTTTGCTAATGCTGCCAGAATGCAGAATACCAGAGAAGGATTGGCTTTTATAAAAGGGGGGTTATTTGGTTACACAATTACAGTCTTAAGGCCATAAAGTGTCCAAGGTAACACATCAGCAATTGGGTACCTTCACTGGAGGATGGCCAATGGTGTCTAGAAAACCTGTGTTAGCTGGGAAGGCATGTGGCTGGCATCTGCTCCAAAGTTCTGGTTTCAAAATGGCTTTCTCCCAGGATGTTCCTCTCTAGGCTGCAGTTCCTCAAAAATGTCATTCTTAGTTGCTCTTGGGTTCTTTGTCCTCTCTTAGCTTCTCCAGAGCAAGAGTTTTGCTTTCAAAGGCCATCTTCAAACTGTCTCTCATCTGTAGCTCCTGTGCTTTCTTCAAAGTGTCTCTCTTGGCTGTAGCTCCTCTTCAAAAGGTCACTCTCAGCTGCACTGAGTTCCTTCTGTTTGTCAGCCTATTTATATGGCTCCACTGATCAGGGCCCACCCTGAATGGGTGGGGCCATGCCTCCGTGAAAATATCTAATCAGTCATCACCCACAGTTGGGTGGGGCACATCTCCATGGAAACACTCAAAGGATTACAGTCTAATTAACACTGATAGTCTGCCCACACAAGATTACATCAAAGATAATGGTGTTTTGGGGGACATAATACATTCAAACTGACACAATGGCTGAATGGGGTATGTTAATTTCCCCCATTTTGCACTGCTCTGCCTTCCTAGCTCCAGGACAATTAGCTGTGGGTGCGCAAAAGGCTGTTGTCCATGCCCGATATTGTGGCATGTGCATATCATGCTGGAAACACTTCCCATTGCCCTGGGTTTTTTGGTACAGCTCTGGGCCGTGGTGCCAGTGCCAGGCAGGAGCATTCCCAGCCCACCGGGAAGATGGCTGCAAGGGGTGTGAGTTTTTTTTCCCCTTTTGGGTAACCTCTGCCTGTCTCGCTCCGAGACAATTAGCAGCAGGAGCGCGAAAGGCTATCATCCATGCCACATACTGAGGCGTACTCACAGGTAGTGGAGATGCCATTCCTGCCGCGCTTCCCTGTGCAGTTCTTGCTGCTGTATCGCAGCCACTTTTGGGTTTTTTAAAAAAGAACTAGTCTGACTCCAAGTGCCAACCCATGGTTTCCCCACACGGTAGTGCTTACACACTCGTTTCAGAACGCAGACTCCTGCTTTCACGAAGTGCACGGTCCCTGTGAATTAGCAGACCTTGTCCAGCTGGTGCATCGCTGGAACTAGTGTTCTGGGTGACTTTCTGGCTTTTATCTAGTATTTTTCATGGTGTTTTTTTGTCCTGTCTCTCCTATCTGCCATCTTCCGGAGGTCTGGATCCACAGTTTTTACTTACAGATTCTATGCTGTGATCTCGGGCATTCCTCCCAATTCAGGTTGGTGTATGATGAGTGGACGGTCACATTTGTCTACCCGCAGTTATTCCGGCTTATTTACTAGTTGTTTCTGGTTTTTTTTTTTAGTTGTTCCAAGGGGACTACTTGACTTCCACTCCTTTCTGTGTTGCCATCTTAGATCCTCTCTATACTGATTTTTTTAAAAAATTATTGTGCAGGAAGCTATATCATATTATAGGCTCTACTGACTTTAAATTTATTATTGATTTCATAAAGGAGGAGAGTAAAGGCAATGTTATGAAGCATTTGTTACAATATCAGGATCTGGATTTGTTAGGGTGTAAAACTGTTGACTATCTTAGGGTTTAGACCATTCCAGAAGCCATTCTTGGAGCTGTAGTTGGAGGTAATACCATCCAGACTGCCTGACTATTCCTAGATGAGAGGTTGTGGATACTGAGGAGGTAACCACAGTGTTGGCAACCAGGAAGAAAGGAACTTTACTTTTCAAGTTTGTTGTACCTTTCATTATTTTAATATCTTATGATTTGCATTCCGTTTGCAACAAGCAAAACCAGTAAGGATACTTGTATTTTTAAAACTCCTGCAAAAATATAAAAAACAGATTAGCAAAAGAATAAGAATCACCTGTAATTAAACTCTCCAGTAATAGCCACTGTTAATATTTTATTTTGTAAACTGTTGTTTCCAAGCATGTGCGTATCTAAAAAGATTTTCCTTTGATGGCACTGGATAACAGGAGGCATGTGTTTGGAGAAGGATTTGTCAAGATCATTCTGGCAGATACCTGCATGTTGGGTTGAAAGAGGAGAAAATTGGGAGTGAGGTTAGGTTGTAACCTAACAATGTGAACGGAGGGCTTAGACAGCATCAGTGGTTCTGAGAATGGAAGGGGACACACCTAAGAGATATTGTAAAGAAAACATGTGGGTGTCTTAGCATTGATGGTGAATTTTGGCATCTATATATTCCAACTTGCATCCAAGAATATCAGCGATGGGGAGAACCTTTTATATGCTTTCTCTCTCTTTAAAAAAACAATATATTGCACATATCTAAAGTATGAAATTTGAAGAGTTTTGATATATGTATACATCTATGAAACCATCACCACAATCAAAATAATGAACATATCCATCATCCCTGCAAATATCCTCATGCCTTTTAATCCCTCCTGTCCTTCCTCACTTTCTCTCCAGTCTGCTGATCTGATCTGCTTTCCGTCACTGTAGGTGAGTATGCATTTTGTAGAATTTTATATAAATGTAATCATACAATATGTACTCTTTTTTGGTCTAGATTTTTTCACTAAGGATGATTATTTTGAGATTTGTCCACATTATTGCATGTATCAGTAGTTTGTTCTTTTTTATTACTGAGTAGTATTCTGTTGAATAGGTACAACAAAATTTGCTTATCCATTTATCTGTTGATGGACATTTGGGTTGTTTGCAGTTTTTTGCTTTTACAACTAAGGCTGTCATGAACATTTGCTTACAGGTTTTTGTGTGGACTTATGTTTTCATTTCTTTGGGGGAAATACCTAAGAATGGATTGGCTGGGTCGTACAGTAACTGTTTCCCTATTTCAGGCTTTGGTTCTACATTTGAAAGTATCATATTTATCTTCTTTTTGTTCATCCTGACCAATTTAGTATTGTGGTATTTTTATTTTTGTTTTTAAACTACTAAAATATCTAGTCTTTTCCAAATAAACAATTGAGAAACAAAAATGAGACTCTGGTCTATGAGTTTTTCTTTTTCTTTAAGTGAGCATTGTTCTTTTCTACACTGGAGATTGCAGGGACTTGATGGGGTTTCACAGTGCCAAGGCCAATTAACCCATCTGGGTGGCAGGAGTAAACACAGCCATGTACAGAGGCTCAGGTTGGGGTGGAGGCAGACCAGAGGAGGCTGGCAGTGTGTACTCAGCAAAAGACAAGACTGTTGTGGTGGGATTTCCCAGGGCATTGGGGGTGTGGTTTCTGGGCTGGTTGTGGGTGAGGGTGAACAAGCTGATTTTGGTCTGGAAAGCCTGCTGGCCAACAGGAAATTCTGGAGGGACTTGACTGTCAAGAATGAGACAGATAACCCCAGAGAGACATTTTTGCCCATCTGATGGGGCAAAAATTAGAAATATTTCTAGTATCCAGTGTTGGTAACTGGTGAGCAGGTACAGTCATTGGTTTAGCAACTCAATGACAGCAAGGATGTTTGGCCTGGTCTTCCTGGGGAAGAGGGTCATAGGTATCAAATCTTGTTAATAGCTAGAAGCAGGGGTGAAGGAGCAGCCCCTATTTTTCTTATCAAGAAAAGCCTTCCTAGATGACTTACACAAGTTGCAGGGTGGCTGAGAAAATGAATATTTACCTTTTTCAGCCTCCAGGGGGAATGGGCAAGGAATAAAGAGGTTAGGAATAGGTTTTAATTTAGTCAACCCATGATATCTGCCGTATCTATCAGTAACAGAAAGAGAGTGCTTACACAAATTATGACACATTCTTCCTAAGGAAAACTATACAGTGAATGAGTTAAATATGAATGGAAGTGGAAAGATTTCCAAGATAGGAAACAATTATTACAACCCAATCTTATATATATTACAAAAAAAATAGTAGTTGTCTTGGGTTGGGAGAAGAATTGGAACAGCAGTGGAAGAGGACTTTAAGGATTTACTCCATAATTCTGTATTATTTAAATCATTTGCATTGAGAATGAGTTCCTATATTTCTTTCATTAAACGTATTTTTTATTGTGAACTTTGACATACAAACATAACAGTGATAACTTTCAAAGTATGATTTAACAAGTAGTTAGCAAATTTCAAAGAATGTCATGGGTCACAGTTGTACAACGTCAACTATTTCCATTATTGTAAAATATAACATACATACAGAAAGGTGTTAAATTTTGATGTACAGCTCAACAAGAAGTTATATAGGTCAATTTCAAAAATTGTTATGGGGTACAGTTCCACAGTTTCAGCTTTTTCCTTATTATGCAATATAGTGTATATACAGAAAGGTGATGACTTCCAAAGCACAGTTCAACAAGTAGCTATAGAGCAAATTTCAAAGGATGTTAAAGGTTACAGATCCAACATTTATTTACCTCTTTCTAGCTATTCCAGCAACCCTACATATTTATATAAAGTTTCAGTATTTATAGAACTTGTTAAATCTTATTTTGTTTGTTGCTACCCCTTCCTCTCACTTAAACTCTTTCTTCATCTTCAGGGGTGTCCAGACAGTGAGCACCCTAACTTGTTCATATTGAAAGGGTGTGCTGACACTATGCGGAAGGGGGCTAAATCTGATTGTTGTTCTTAAAGAGGCTGTTGTCCCTGGGTTTTAGCACTTGTCTGGCATAGGAAGACTCTGGTGGATTTACATTTCTGAGAGATAAAACTTAGTGAGAGAGGCGGGGCAAGATGGCAGACTGGTGAGCTGTAAGTTTTAGTTACTCCTCCAGGAAAGTAGGTAAAAAGCCAGGAACTACGTGGACTGGACACCACAGAGCAATCTGTCTTTGGGCATACTTCATACAACACTCATGAAAATGTCGAACTGCTGAGATCAGCGAAATCTGTAAGTTTTTGCGGCCAGGGGACCCGCGCCCCTCCCTGCCAGGCTCAGTCCCCTGGGAGGAGGGGCTGCCAGCTCCAGGAAGGAGAAGGGAGAACTGCAGTGGTAGCCCTTCTCGGAAACTCATTCTACTGATCCATACTCCAACCATAGATAGACTGAGACCAGACACCGGAGAATCTGAGAGCAGCCAGCCCAGCAGAGAGGAGACAGGCATAGAAAAAAAAAAATAACACAAAAAACTCCAAAATAAAAGCAGAGGATTTTTGGAGTTCTGGTGAACACAGAAAGGGGAAGGGCGGAGCTCAGGCCTTGAGGCGCATATGCAAATCCCGAAGAAAAGCTGATCTCTCTGCCCTGTGGACATTTCCTTAATGGCCCTGGTTGCTTTGTCTATTAGCATTTCAATAACCCATTAGATCTCTGAGGAGGGCCCTTTTTTTTTTTTTTTTTTTTTTAATCCATTTTCTTTTTCTAAAACAATTACTCTAAGAAGCCCAATACAGAAAGCTTCAAAGAATTGCAATTTGGGCACGTCAAGTCAAGAGCAGAACTAAGAGAGCTCTGAGACAAAAGGCAATAATCCAGTGGCTGAGAAAATTCACTAAACACCACAACTTCCCAAGAAAAGGGGGGTGTCCGCTCACAGCCACCATCCTGGTGGACAGGAAACACTCCTGCCCATCGCCAGCCCCATAGCCCAGAGCCACCCCAGACAACCCAGTGTGACGGAAGGGCTTCAAATAACAGGCACACACCACAAAACTGGGCGTGGACATTAGCCTTCCCTGCAACCTCAGCTGATTGTCCCAGAGCTGGGAAGGTGGAGCAGTGTGAATTAACAAAGCCCCATTCAGCCATCATTTGAGCAGACTGGGAGCCTCCCTACACAGCCCAGCAGCCCAGAACTGCCCTGGGGGGACAGCACTCACCTGTGACATAGCACAGTCATCCCTCAACAGAGGACCTGGGGTGCACAGCCTGGAAGAGGGGCCCACTTGCAAGTCTCAGGAGCCATACGCCAATACCAAAGACTTGTGGGTCAGTGGCAGAGACAAACTGTGGCAGGACTGAACTGAAGGATTAGACTATTGCAGCAGCTTTAAAACTCTAGGATCATCAGGGAGATTTGATTGTTAGGGCCACCCCCCCTCCCCGACTGCCCAGAAACACGCCCCACATACAGGGCAGGCAACACCAACTACACACGCAAGCTTGGTACACCAATTGGGCCCCACAAGACTCACTCCCCCACTCACCAAAAAGGCTAAGCAGGGGAGAACTGGCTTGTGGAGAACAGGTGGCTCGTGGACGCCACCTGCTGGTTAGTTAGAGAAAGTGTACTCCACGAAGCTGTAGATCTGATAAATTAGAGATAAGGACTTCAATAGGTCTACAAACCCTAAAAGAACCCTATCAAGTTCAGCAAATGCCAAGAGGCCAAAAACAACAGAAAATTATAAAGCATATGAAAAAACCAGACGATATGGATAACCCAAGCCCAAGCACCCAAATCAAAAGACCAGAAGAGACACAGCACCTAGAGCAGCTACTCAAAGAACTAAAGATGAACAATGAGACCATAGTACGGGATATGAAGGAAATCAAGAAGACTCTAGAAGAGCATAAAGAAGACATTGCAAGACTAAATAAAAAAATGGATGATCTTATGGAAATTAAAGAAACTGTTGACCAAATTAAAAAGATTCTGGACACTCATAGTACAAGACTAGAGGAAGTTGAACAACGAATCAGTGACCTGGAAGATGACAGAATGGAAAATGAAAGCATAAAAGAAAGAATGGGGAAAAAAATTGAAAAAATCGAAATGGACCTCAGGGATATGATAGATAATATGAAACGTCCAAATATAAGACTCATTGGTGTCCCAGAAGGGGAAGAAAAGGGTAAAGGTCTAGGAAGAGTATTCAAAGAAATTGTTGGGGAAAACTTCCCAAATCTTCTAAACAACATAAATACACAAATCATAAATGCTCAGTGAACTCCAAATAGAATAAATCCAAATAAACCCACTCCGAGACATATACTGATCACACTGTCAAACACAGAAGAGAAGGAGCAAGTTCTGAAAGCAGCAAGAGAAAAGCAATTCACCACATACAAAGGAAACAGCATAAGACTAAGTAGTGACTACTCAGCAGCCACCATGGAGGCAAGAAGGCAGTGGCACGATATATTTAAAATTCTGAGTGAGAAAAATTTCCAGCCAAGAATACTTTATCCAGCAAAGCTCTCCTTCAAATTTGAGGGAGAGCTTAAATTTTTCACAGACAAACAAATGCTGAGAGAATTTGCTAACAAGAAACCTGCCCTACTGGAGATACTAAAGGGAGCCCTACAGACAGACAAACAAAGACAGGTCAGAGAGACTTGGAGAAAGGTTCAGTACTAAAGAGATTCGGTATGGGTACAATAAAGGATATTAATAGAGAGAGGGAAAAATATGGCAAACATAAACCAAAGGATAAGATGGCCGATTCAAGAAATGCCTTCACGGTTTTAACGTTGAATGTAAATGGATTAAACTCCCCAATTAAAAGATATAGATTCGCAGAATGGATCAAAAAAAATGAACCATCAATATGTTGCATACAAGAGACTCATCTTAGACACAGGGACACAAAGAAACTGAAAGTGAAAGGATGGAAAAAAAATATTTCATGCAAGCTACAGCCAAAAGAAAGCAGGTGTAGCAATATTAATCTCAGATAAAATAGACTTCAAATGCAGGGATGTTTTGAGAGACAAAGAAGGCCAGTACATACTAATAAAAGGGGCAATTCAACAAGAAGAAATAACAATCGTAAATGTCTATGTGTGGAAAGCCGCCTCCCGAATCGGGCCTAGCGTATGCGCTGCAGCCTGCTCTAGAGTTACCCCCGCCCATCGAGTGAGCCAAGATGGCGCCTGCATCCTGTTTCCGCATAGTGACGCATGTATCCGCCACCCGCTCCTACCAATCGAAATCCTGTATACGCGATACTAGCCTAGAAGCTTATTGGTTGTTAATTGTGTATAAAAGGTCTTACCCGGACGGGGTAGGGTGAGACAGCCCACAAGGAGCCGTGCCTGACGGCCACATCGAGGCTGCTCTCCCACGAGGCGCCGTGCCCCGTGTGGGAACCAGTAACACAGAATGTTCATCTAGCTGTAGTAAAGGGCTTGCTTTCACAACTGCCGTGTGGTTCGAGTCGTGATTCATGACCAGGTTAGTTCGCGCAGTCTGCATCTCTCTCTCTCCTTCCCTGTTTCCCCTCGCCGGCCGGGAACCGGGGACCGAGCGGGGCAGCGCCGGACAAGTGGTGGCCCGTACGGGGAAGCTCCTCCTCCTGCCTCGCTCTCGACGGTCCCCTCTGTGAGGAGAGCAGCGCTGCGCGTCGAGCTTACGGCGGACTTCCCGCGCCTGATCAACGCGAGAAGGTGAGTGCGTCTTATTACATGATAGTTAGGGCCCGTGGGTTTTCAGGTGACCCCGGGGGACTCGGAAGAGCTCTCCGAGTGACTGAAGTATAGTGCCGACTGCAATCATGGGGCAGTCCGGAAGTTCACCTCTCTTAGCTCCCTTAAAGAACCTTTTGAAACAACGGGGTATCTCGGTCAGGAAAAGCTCCCTTCAGCGTTTTCTTGATGATGTTGATACTTTTGCCCCTTGGTTTGCCTGCACCGGCAGCCTTAGCCTACCCTCTTGGATGAAGCTCGGTCGCGACATAGACCGAGCGCGCCAGACGGGCGTGTGTATGGACCCGATTCTAGTACCCATATGGGAGACCGTCCGTGCGGTCCTTGAACTAGAATCGGCTACCGGCCTAAGCCCGTCCTCTGTCTTGCAAGAAGCACGGTGCGCGCTCCAAGAAACCCAGTCAGTTTCGTCAGCGGACGGCTCCTGTAAGGGCAAACCGCCGGAGTCCAGTGACTCTGACTCAGAGTCAGATAGCGATACTGACGAGAAGGCGGAAGCATCCCCGCTAATTGAGTGGGAGGAGCCTCCCGCCACACCCGTGCGGCCTTCCGCCCCGCCAATGTCTACCGCTGCACCCCCAGGGACACCCCAGCTCCCAACTGACGCCTTGGGCGGTCCCACCAAAGGACCTTGCCGAGAGCTCCCTCTTGTGGCCATGCCCAGTAAATGTAATCATCCTTTGCTGCCAGACCCGGAAACCCCGATGGGTCGGTCAGGGGAGGGGCAACCTTTGCCGTACCCCCCGCCCGAGTATACAGGCCCTCAGGACCCTTTGCCATTAGATAGTGGTGGGAGACATTTCTGGAGATGGAACCCTTTCACAACATTTAGACCTTTTGGCATGCTGGGTGGCTACCAGCCACTTGAGCCGCAGCCAGTCTCAGAAATGTACCCGGTTATTATCAATCCCCAAGGTGGCAATCGGCACGAATCATATGATTACAAACTATTGAGGGAATTGAGGCAGGCCGTCCATCAGTATGGCCCCAATGCCCCTTATACCTTGAACATGATCGAGAACCTCTCTGCTCTAAATCATACACCCGCAGATATTTTTCAGCTAGCCCGTGCTTGCTTGCCGTCAGGCCGATTCATAGATTGGAAAGCATGGTTTGAGGAGTTAGCTGAAGAGCAGGCCGCAAGGAATGCGGCGGGGAGACGTGGCGGGTGGAATGCTGACATGCTGTTGGGGAGAGGCGCCCATGCCCAGAACCAAACGGGTTTCCCACAAGAGGTCTATGCCCAGATCTTCCGCTGTTTTGTGGGTGCCTGGAAAAAGCTAACAGGTGAGGGAGAGGCTCAGGCCTCACTCAGCAATATACACCAAGGCCCCACAGAACCATTTGCGGATTTTGTAGCCAGGATGCAAACCGCAGCTGAGAGAATCTTCTCAGATCCAGGAGTAGCAGAGACTGTGGTTAAGCAAATGATTTTTGAGCAGTGCAACAAGGAGTGCAAAGTTATCCTGGCACAAAACAGAGCAAAAAATTTGACAGAGTGGGTCAGGCTCTGTAGAGATGCTGGCAGCCCTTTAACTAATGCAGGTCTAGCTGCCATGCTAGCCAGCTCCCTACAGGTGGCTACAAAAAGCCCGAGAACCTTAGGGGCAAAGTCTAACGGGTGCTATGGCTGTGGCCAATCAGGGCACTTTAAGAGAGATTGTCCCAATAGACGTCAACCCCCTGCCACTCAACGGTTTGGCGAACCAGGTGCAGCAACCAGGCCGTGTGGCCGTTGCCACAAAGGCCCCCACCGCGCAGAAGACTGTAAATCGGTTTTCGATGCGCAGGGTAGACGCCTCTCTGGCCGCCCCGAGCAGATTCCAAAAAACGGGAAGAGGGGGTCCGCCCTTTCGACGGACCCCCTTGCATGCCATTCGACAACACAGGATCCGATCAAATTCGTGCGTCCCCCGGCTCAGCAGGACTGGACCTCTGTGCCACCTCCAGACTCGTACTAACCCCCTCCATGGGTGTCCAGTTAGTAGGGACCTCCTTCAAGGGGCCCTTACCGGCTGGTACTGTAGGGCTCATATTGGGAAGAGCATCCACGGCCCTGAAAGGATTAACAGTTATACCAGGACTTGTAGATTCAGATTTCACAGGCCGTGCCCAAGTTATGGTTCAATCTCAGCGGGGCACCTTAGTCATTGCAGAAGGTGATAAGCTGGCGCAGCTCCTGCTCTTACCCAGCTTACATGCAGTCTTTCCAAGCAGAATCAGACAGAGAGGGGAAAAAGGGTTCGGATCCAGTGGAGCGATTTTTGAGGGACTCCATATGTCCCTGGAGTCTCGACCTATGCTAACCATTAAGGTGCAAGGCAGATCTTTCTTGGGCCTGCTCGATACAGGGGCCGATCGGTCTATCATAAGACAACAAGAATGGCCCCCCACCTGGCCAACGAGCAGGGCGGAAGAGCCCATTAGAGGAATAGGCCAAATTTCAGCGCCCATGCTCAGTGCAGCTGCCCTTCATTGGGCCGATGAAGAAGGACACCAAGGCAGTTTCCAGCCTTATGTATTAGCCCTGCCTGTGTCTTTGTGGGGAAGAGACATTCTGACCCAAATGGACGTTACTTTAATTAGCGGCTACTCCCCAACCTCTAAGCGACTGCTAAAAGAAATGGGGTATACCCCCGGCAAGGGTTTAGGAGCTTCACTGCACGGACGTGCGGAGCCTATACAAGCTGCCCCCAAGTCTGACAGACGAGGCTTGGGTTTTTCATAGGGGCCACTGAGGAGAGATTCCCACCCACACCTATAAAACTAAAATGGAAAACCGAGGCTCCGGTGTGGGTGCCTCAGTGGCCCTTGCCACAGGAAAAACTTGCAGCGTTGCACGCCCTAGTATCAGAACAACTAGAAAAGGGCCATATCGCCCCTTCCACGTCACCGTGGAACACCCCTATATTCGTAATAAAAAAGAAATCTGGTAAATGGAGACTGCTACATGATCTAAGAGCTATTAACGATTGCATGGAGCCTTTAGGGCCCGTTCAGATGGGACTGCCCCTCCTCTCGGCATTACCGGAGCACTGGTCGATTTTCATCATAGATCTGAAAGATTGCTTCTTTTCTATTCCGCTCCACCCTGAAGACACCCCTAAGTTTGCCTTTACTGTGCCCTCTAGTAATCAAGAGGAGCCCTGTCAACGCTTTGAATGGACAGTCCTGCCCCAAGGCATGGCTAATAGTCCTACCATGTGCCAGCTGTATGTCGCTGCGAAGCTAGCTAGCACTCGGCAGCAGTTCCCTCAAGTGAAAATCATCCATTATATGGATGACATTCTCTTAGCCCATAGAGACACAGATCTTCTTAAAACAGTTTTGTCACATTTAGTCCTTAGTCTTAGAGAAGCTAACCTAGAGATTGCCCCTGAAAAAATCCAAATGACTGACATTACCACTTTCCTGGGGGCGAAAGTCGCACCCACTCATGTTTCCCCCCCAAAAGGTGTCTCTCAGGCTAGACAATATACACACTCTCAATGATCTACAAAAACTCATGGGGGATATCAATTGGATCCGTCCATACCTAAAAATACCCAATGTCAAACTAACACCTTTGTTCGACCTGTTGAAGGGGGATTCTAATATAAACTCACCTCGAAGCTTCACTCCAGAGGCAAGGCGAGCACTATGCCAGGTGGAACAGGCGCTCAGTGGCGCTGCATTGAAGAGAATAGACCCTGATGAGCCTTTTGAAGCCTGCGTGCTGCCGACAGAATTACAGCCCACTGCGGTACTGTGGCAGCGGGGGCCGCTGCTCTGGGTCCACCCTGGAGTTTCCCCCAAAAAAGTCCTAGAGCACTATCCTACAGCGGTTGCAGACTTGGCCCTAGAATGCATTAAAAGGGCTGTGCAGCATTTCGGTCAGCAGCCCAAAAATCTCAGGGTGCCTTATTCTTCCCAGCAGCTTGAGATACTCACCGGATGCATAGATCAATGGGCCATTCTCCGGTGTACATTTCTTGGTCCCATTAACAATCAGTTCCCTAAGGCTCCTCTCTTGCAGTTTGTCACCCGGCACCCAGTGATTTTTCCCAAAGTAACCTCTCCTAGGCCACTAGCAGGCGCCCCCACCGTATACACGGACGGCTCCAGCTCTGGAACAGGGGCGTATTGTGTGGAGGGGGACACTCCTAAAACAGTGCTCTTCCAACCACAAAAGCCTCAATGGGTAGAACTGCAGGTTATCATTGCAGTCCTGGAAAGCCTTTCCGAGCCCTTAAATGTCGTCTCGGATTCTGCTTATGTTGTGAACTCTGTACAAATTTTAGAAACGGTGGGCATTGTTAAACATTCCTCTACAGTAAGGACGTTCTTTGCCAAACTACAGGAGGTTATATGGACCAGGCAACACCCTTTTTACATAACCCATATTAGAGCCCACACAGGTTTGCCTGGCCCTATGGCCCAGGGGAACCATAGCGCAGATGTAGCCACTCGACAGCTGCACATCTTTCCGACGCTGGTACCGTATCAACAAGCCCGAGAATTCCATGCCAAGTTTCACATCAATGCAGGTACCCTAGCTAAGCGGTTCAGCATACCACGTGCAGCTGCTCGAGATATTGTCCGAGCCTGCAACAATTGTGCAGAGCAGAGAGCAGTCCCCTCGGTTGGGGTCAACCCTAGGGGTCTCACCCCAGGGGATACTTGGCAGATGGATGTCACTCATCATTCAGAGTATGGTAAGATCAAGTACTTACATGTGTCGGTGGACACATGCTCCCAAGTTTTATTTGCCTCTGCTGAACCAGGAGAAAGAGTCTCCCACGTCATTGCACACTGCCTTGCTGCATGGGCAGCTTGGGGTAAGCCAAAGACGTTAAAGACGGATAACGGGCCTGCCTACACTAG
Source organism: Choloepus didactylus (assembly GCF_015220235.1). NCBI lineage: Eukaryota > Metazoa > Chordata > Mammalia > Pilosa > Megalonychidae > Choloepus > Choloepus didactylus. The sequence continues at coordinate 112,953,939 of NC_051310.1, read as the reverse complement.
TAAATCCTTCCAAAAATTTTGTGACAACATGGATGTCCAATTAAAACATGGCATCCCCTATAACCCTCAGGGGCAAGGAATCATTGAAAGAGCGCACAGATCTCTCAAAGACTTGCTTAAAAAACAGAAAGAGGGTATAGGCCACGGCCTGTCCCCAAAAGCTCGACTGTCTGTAGCCTTGCTCACATATAATTTTTTAAACGAAAATTCACAAGGAATGACACCTGCCCTGCAACACACCACCCCGAGTCCTCCGCATAGAGGTCTAGTCCGTTGGAAGGATGTCCTGTCGGGGCAGTGGAAAGGCCCTGACCCGGTGCTCAGCTGGGCCAGAGGCTCTGTTTGTGTTTTTCCCCAGGAACCAGGACGTCAACCAGTGTGGGTTCCGGAAAGACTGGTGAGAACCGTGACATCACCTGAAGAAGCCAAGGAACAGCTGTCAGAAACGCCAACGAATATACAACCTGAACCATTAGACCAAGCCTCCGACCCTGCTGATGATGGCGACGACCGACAAGACGATAATAGTAGGACTGACCACCCCGCGGTTGCCCAAAAAGAGGATCGGTAACTCTGTTCTTTGCTCTCCTATAGCAATCCTTCTAATCTGCCTTTTTCTTTTTAGTGGAACTATATTTCCTCCACAAGCTTCAACGAGTCCTTCCCCCTCACCAATGACACACTGATCCTCTCTTTTGCTAACCTCTCTGTCAAGGTTGTCAACACCACAGTTGCGGCGAATGCTACTTGTGAAACTGGTAATGGCGAGTTAAGTAAGGGAGTCTTGCTTGAATTTCTTAACGTTACAGGGAAGAGCCGCCAGTCTTGTGAAGGGATCTTGAGTAAAAAGGAGACTCAAAGGTGCCTTTTCCTTCCAGGACTTGCTCCTACAGTCTGCAACCGTTCCAAAGACCCGGATGCCTCGCCGCCCCGCTATCCTAGTGTATCGCCCAAGTTATGTCTGGCTCCCCGTCAAGGCAACCGACTGGGTTGGCCCTGTTTCTCAAGTTGTTTCACTTAACAATATCCCCTTCTCTAAGTCTAGGCGTCCAAGAGGCATAAAAGAATGGCTATCGAATGCTGCCAGTGTAGCTTCCTCTTTGTTTGTCCCAACGATCGGGCAGGCTGTGCTACAAGCATGGACAGATCGGCAGCTCGCCATAACGATGGAAACGGTAAATGGCTTGGTCAACCTTACCCGAGACGTGCTACGCCGCCACAATCAGATGCTGAACTTAAATTTCCAGGCCATTCAGAAACTCCAAGCGGAGATAGATGAACTTGGACTGGAAATAGATGGACTCTGGAGAGTGCTTCAGCAAACATGTGACACCCGGTGGCTTACGGTTAAACTCTGTGTCACTCCTGTCAGGGCCAACGTGACCGGAAGCATTTCCAGAGTCTCTGATTGGCTGAAAAGGTCATATTTTCCTGAATTTGTTAATCTCTCCCAACAGGTGGAATCTAGTTTAGACACAATTGGGGGGATCAAGTTAAAACCCGTTAAAGTCGATCTCTCCGGGTTAGGCGAGGTTCTACAGAAACTATTGCACAGTGTTTCTTCCTGGTTCTCTTGGCCCAATTTAACTAATTGGATCCTCATTGCAGTGGGATTATTGGTGGGATTAGTCGTTGTTAAATGTTTGCTAGAACGCCTGTTTCAAGCGCAGCAGCAATTGCGTGTTACCACTATGATGGCTATGACTCCCACCTCTGTTACCCCCGATAGTGACCGATTTATTAACCATACCCCTTCCTGGTCGCCTCAGGTGGGGCGCTTTGGAGCAAAATTTGTAGCGAATCGCATGGCTGTTTCTCGGGTGTAAAAGGCGACACCAGTAGTCATAATTTTGTCTCAGGTGGGTCTCTAGGGCAGAGTCCTAGTTGTGGCCAGACTGGACCCTAGCCATTGCACAGAGACACCTAGTGACACCCCCGACTCTGGTTACTGCTGTTCCTGCCCCCGTCGTTGTTCCCCAGTTGCCAGGCAAAGCACTGCAGGGAGAGTCACGTTGCTTCCAGCTTACGGACTCTCCGGTCTCCATATGACGTGAGCATTCTGGTTGGTGCTAGAGGCTCCGCCGCTGGATGGCTGAGGCCTAGTCCAGACTCCCCAAAGCACCAAAGAGGTTGTGAACCATTTGGGTTCACGGGAGCACGCTCATCACTGGAGACACTGGGTCAAAAATAAATAAGAAAGGGGGAGATGTGGAAAGCCGCCTCCCGAATCGGGCCTAGCGTATGCGCTGCAGCCTGCTCTAGAGTTACCCCCGCCCATCGAGTGAGCCAAGATGGCGCCTGCATCCTGTTTCCGCATAGTGACGCATGTATCCGCCACCCGCTCCTACCAATCGAAATCCTGTATACGCGATACTAGCCTAGAAGCTTATTGGTTGTTAATTGTGTATAAAAGGTCTTACCCGGACGGGGTAGGGTGAGACAGCCCACAAGGAGCCGTGCCTGACGGCCACATCGAGGCTGCTCTCCCACGAGGCGCCGTGCCCCGTGTGGGAACCAGTAACACAGAATGTTCATCTAGCTGTAGTAAAGGGCTTGCTTTCACAACTGCCGTGTGGTTCGAGTCGTGATTCATGACCAGGTTAGTTCGCGCAGTCTGCATCTCTCTCTCTCCTTCCCTGTTTCCCCTCGCCGGCCGGGAACCGGGGACCGAGCGGGGCAGCGCCGGACATCTATGCACCCAATCAAGGTGCCACAAAATACATGAGAGAAACACTGGCAAAACTAAAGGAAGCAATTGATGTTTCCACAATAATTGTGGGAGACTTCAACACATCACTCTCTCCTATAGATAGATCAACCAGACAGAAGACCAATAAGGAAACTGAAAACCTAAACAATCTGATAAATGAATTAGATTTAACAGACATATACAGGACATTACATCCCAAAGCACCAGGATACACATACTTTTCTAGTGCTCACGGAACTTTCTCCAGAATAGATCATATGCTGGGACATAAAACAAGCCTCAATAAATTTAAAAAGATTGAAATTATTCAAAGCACATTCTCTGACCACAATGGAATACAATTAGAAGTCAATAACCATCAGAGACTTAGAAAATTCACAAATACCTGGAGGTTAAACAACACACTCCTAAACAATCAGTGGGTTAAAGAAGAAATAGCAAGAGAAATTGCTAAATATATAGAGACGAATGAAAATGAGAACACAACATACCAAAACCTATGGGATGCAGCAAAAGCAGTGCTAAGGGGGAAATTTATAGCACTAAACGCATATATTAAAAAGGAAGAAAGAGCCAAAATCAAAGAACTAATGGATCAACTGAAGAAGCTAGAAAATGAACAGCAAACCAATCCTAAACCAAGTACAAGAAAAGAAATAACAAAGATTAAAGCAGAAATAAATGACATAGAGAACAAAAAAACAATAGAGAGGATAAATATCACCAAAAGTTGGTTCTTTGAGAAGATCAACAAGATTGACAAGCCCCTAGCTAGACTGACAAAATCAAAAAGAGAGAAGACCCATATAAACAAAATAATGAATGAAAAAGGTGACATAACTGCAGATCCTGAAGAAATTAAAAAAATTATAAGAGGATATTATGAACAACTGTATGGCAACAAACTGGATAATGTAGAAGAAATGGACAATTTCCTGGAAACATATGAACAACCTAGACTGACCAGAGAAGAAATAGAAGACCTCAACCAACCCATCACAAGCAAAGAGATCCAATCAGTCATCAAAAATCTTCCCACAAATAAATGCCCAGGGCCAGATGGCTTCACAGGGGAATTCTACCAAACTTTCCAGAAAGAACTGACACCAATCTTACTCAAACTCTTTCAAAACATTGAAGAAAAGGGAACACTACCTAACTCATTTTATGAAGCTAACATCAATCTAATACCAAAACCAGGCAAAGATGCTACAAAAAAGGAAAACTACCGGCCAATCTCCCTAATGAATATAGATGCAAAAATCCTCAACAAAATACTTGCAAATCGAATCCAAAGACACATTAAAAAAATCATACACCATGACCAAGTGGGGTTCATTCCAGGCATGCAAGGATGGTTCAACATAAGAAAAACAATCAATGTATTACAACACATTAAAAACTCGAAAGGGAAAAATCAATTGATCATCTCAATAGATGCTGAAAAAGCATTTGACAAAATCCAACATCCCTTTTTGATAAAAACACTTCAAAAGGTAGGAATTGAAGGAAACTTCCTCAACATGATAAAGAGCATATATGAAAAACCCACAGCCAGCATAGTACTCAATGGTGAGAGACTGAAAGCCTTCCCTCTAAGATCAGGAACAAGACAAGGATGCCCGCTGTCACCACTGTTATTCAACATTGTGCTGGAAGTGCTAGCCAGGGCAATCCGGCAAGACAAAGAAATAAAAGGCATCCAAATTGGAAAAGAAGAAGTAAAACTGTCATTGTTTGCAGATGATATGATCTTATATCTAGAAAACCCTGAGAAATCAACGATACACCTACTAGAGCTAATAAACAAATTTAGCAAAGTAGCGGGATACAAGATTAATGCACATAAGTCAGTAATGTTTCTATATGCTAGAAATGAACAAACTGAAGAGACACTCAAGAAAAAGATACCATTTTCAATAGCAACTAAAAAAATCAAGTACCTAGGAATCAACTTAACCAAAGATGTAAAAGACCTATACAAAGAAAACTACATAACTCTACTAAAAGAAATAGAAGGGGACCTTAAAAGATGGAAAAATATTCCATGTTCATGGATAGGAAGGCTAAATGTCATTAAGATGTCAATTCTACCCAAACTCATCTACAGATTCAATGCAATCCCAATCAAAATTCCAACAACCTACTTTGCAGACTTGGAAAAGCTAGTTATCAAATTTATTTGGAAAGGGAAGATGCCTCGAATTCCTAAAGACACTCTAAAAAAGAAAAACGAAGTGGGAGGACTTACACTCCCTGACTTTGAAGCTTATTATAAAGCCACAGTTGCCAAAACAGCATGGTACTGGCACAAAGATAGACATATAGATCAATGGAATCGAATTGAGAATTCAGAGATAGACCCTCAGATCTATGGCCGACTGATCTTTGATAAGGCCCCCAAAATCACCGAACTGAGCCATAATGGTATTTTCAACAAATGGGGCTGGGAGAGTTGGATATCCATATCCAAAAGAATGAAAGAGGACCCCTACCTCACCCCCTACACAAAAATTAACTCAAAATGGACCAAAGATCTCAATATAAAAGAAAGTACCATAAAACTCCTAGAAGATAATGTAGGAAAACATCTTCAAGACCTTGTATTAGGCGGCCACTTCCTAGACTTTACACCCAAAGCACAAGCAACAAAAGAGAAAATAGATAAATGGGAACTCCTCAAGCTTAGAAGTTTCTGCACCTCAAAGGAATTTCTCAAAAAGGTAAAGAGGCAGCCAACTCAATGGGAAAAAATTTTTGGAAACCATGTATCTGACAATATTTGCATATACAAAGAAATCCTACAACTCAATGACAATAGTACAGACAGCCCAATTATAAAATGGGCAAAAGATATGAAAAGACAGTTCTCTGAAGAGGAAATACAAATGGCCAAGAAACACATGAAAAAATGTTCAGCTTCACTAGCTATTAGAGAGATGCAAATTAAGACCACAATGAGATACCATCTAACACCGGTTAGAATGGCTGCCATTAAACAAACAGGAAACTACAAATGCTGGAGGGGATGTGGAGAAATTGGAACTCTTATTCATTGTTGGTGGGACTGTATAATGGTTCAGCCACTTCTGGAAGTCAGTCTGGCAGTTCCTTAGAAAACTAGATATAGAGCTACCATTCGATCCAGCGATTGCACTTCTCGGTATATACCCGGAAGATCGGAAAGCAGTGACACGAACAGATATCTGCACGCCAATGTTCATAGCAGCATTATTCACAATTGCCAAGAGATGGAAACAACCCAAATGTCCTTCAACAGATGAGTGGATAAATAAAATGTGGTATATACACACGATGGAATACTACGCGGCAGTAAGAAGGAACGATCTGGTGAAACATATGACAACATGGATGAACCTTGAAGACATAATGCTGAGTGAAATAAGCCAGGCACAAAAAGAGAAATATTATATGCTACCAGTAATGTGAACTTTGAAAAATGTAAAACAAATGGTTTATAATGTAGAATGTAGGGGAACTAGCAGTAGAGAGCAATTAAGGAAGGGGGAACAATAATCCAAGAAGAACAGATAAGCTATTTAATGTTCTGGGGATGCCCAGGAATGACTATGGTCTGTTAATTTCTGATGGATATAGTAGGAACAAGTTCACAGAAATGTTGCTATATTATGTAACTTTCTTGGGGTAAAGTAGGAACATGTTGGAAGTTAAGCAGTTATCTTAGGTTAGTTGTCTTTTTCTTACTCCCTTGTTATGGTCTCTTTGAAATGTTCTTTTATTGTATGTTTGTTTTCTTTTTAACTTTTTTTTTCATACAGTTGATTTAAAACAGAAGGGAAAGTTAAAAAAGAAAAAAAAAAGAAAAACAAGAAAAAAAAAAAAAAGATGTAGTCCCCCCTTGAGGAGCCTGTGGAGAATGCAGGGGTATTCGCCTAACCCACCTCCATGGTTGCTAACATGACCACAGACATAGGGGACTGGTGGTTTGATGGGACTTGAGCCCTCTACCATAAGTTTTACCCTTGGGAAGACGGTTGCTGCAAAGGAGAGGCTAGGCCTCCCTGTATTTGTGCCTAAGAGTCTCCTCCTGAATGCCTCTTTGTTGCTCAGATGTGGCCCTCTCTCTCTGGCTAAGCCAACTTGAAAGGTGAAATCACTGCCCTCCCCCCTACGTGGGATCAGACACCCAGGGAAGTGAATCTCCCTGGCAACGTGGAATATGACTCCCGGGGAGGAATGTAGACCCGGCATCGTGGGATGGAGAACATCTTCTTGACCAAAAGGGGGATGTGAAAGGAAATGAAATAAGCTTCAGTGGCAGAGAGATTCCAAAACGAGCCGAGAGATCACTCTGGTGGGCACTCTTACGCACACTTTAGACAACCTTTTTTAGGTTCTAAAGAATTGGGGTAGCTGGTGGTGGATACCTGAAACTATTAAACTACAACCCAGAACCCATGAATCTCGAAGACAGTTGTATAAAAATGTAGCTTATGAGGGGTGACAGTGGGATTGGGAATGCCATAAGGACCAAACTCCACTTTGTCTAGTTTATGGATGGATGTGTAGAAAAGTAGGGGAAGCAAACAAACAGACAAAGGTACCTAGTGTTCTTTTTTACTTCAATTGCTCTTTTTCACTCTAATTATTATTCTTGTTATTTTTGTGTGTGTGCTAATGAAGGTGTCAGGGATTGATTTAGGTGATGAATGTACAACTATGTAATGGTACTGTAAACAATCGAAAGTACAATTTGTTTTGTATGACTGCGTGGTATGTGAATATATCTCAATAAAATGATGATAAAAAAAAAAAAAAAAAAGAATGAAAGAGGACCCCTACCTCACCCCCTACACAAAAATTAACTCAAAATGGACCAAAGATCTCAATATAAAAGAAAGTACCATAAAACTCCTAGAAGATAATGTAGGAAAACATCTTCAAGACCTTGTATTAGGCGGCCACTTCCTAGACTTTACACCCAAAGCACAAGCAACAAAAGAGAAAATAGATAAATGGGAACTCCTCAAGCTTAGAAGTTTCTGCACCTCAAAGGAATTTCTCAAAAAGGTAAAGAGGCAGCCAACTCAATGGGAAAAAATTTTTGGAAACCATGTATCTGACAAAAGACTGATATCTTGCATATACAAAGAAATCCTACAACTCAATGACAATAGTACAGACAGCCCAATTATAAAATGGGCAAAAGATATGAAAAGACAGTTGTCTGAAGAGGAAATACAAATGGCCAAGAAACACATGAAAAAATGTTCAGCTTCACTAGCTATTAGAGAGATGCAAATTAAGACCACAATGAGATACCATCTAACACCGGTTAGAATGGCTGCCATTAAACAAACAGGAAACTACAAATGCTGGAGGGGATGTGGAGAAATTGGAACTCTTATTCATTGTTGGTGGGACTGTATAATGGTTCAGCCATTCTGGAAGTCAGTCTGGCAGTTCCTTAGAAAACTAGATATAGAGCTACCATTCGATCCAGCGATTGCACTTCTCGGTATATACCCGGAAGATCGGAAAGCAGTGACACAAACAGATATCTGCACGCCAATGTTCATAGCAGCATTATTCACAATTGCCAAGAGATGGAAACAACCCAAATGTCCTTCAACAGATGAGTGGATAAATAAAATGTGGTATATACACACGATGGAATACTACGCGGCAGTAAGAAGGAACGATCTGGTGAAACATATGACAACATGGATGAACCTTGAAGACATAATGCTGAGTGAAATAAGCCAGGCACAAAAAGAGAAATATTATATGCTACCAGTAATGTGAACTTTGAAAAATGTAAAACAAATGGTTTATAATGTAGAATGTAGGGGAACTAGCAGTAGAGAGCAATTAAGGAAGGGGGAACAATAATCCAAGAAGAACAGATAAGCTATTTAACGTTCTGGGGATGCCCAGGAAATGACTATGGTCTGTTAATTTCTGATGGATTAGTAGGAACAAGTTCACATGAAATGTTGCTATATTATGTAACTTTCTTGGGGTAAAGTAGGAACATGTTGGAAGTTAAGCAGTTATCTTAGGTTAGTTGTCTTTTTCTTACTCCCTTGTTATGGTCTCTTTGAAATGTTCTTTTATTGTATGTTTGTTTTCTTTTTAACTTTTTTTTTCATACAGTTGATTTAAAAAAGAAGGGAAAGTTAAAAAAAAAAAAAAAAAAGAAAAACAAGGAAAAAAAAAAAAAAAGATGTAGTGCCCCCTTGAGGAGCCTGTGGAGAATGCAGGGGTATTCGCCTACCCCACCTCCATGGTTGCTAACATGACCACAGACATAGGGGACTGGTGGTTTGATGGGTTGAGCCCTCTACCATAAGTTTTACCCTTGGGAAGACGGTTGCTGCAAAGGAGAGGCTAGGCCTCCCTAGTATTTGTGCCTAAGAGTCTCCTCCTGAATGCCTCTTTGTTGCTCAGATGTGGCCCTCTCTCTCTGGCTAAGCCAACTTGAAAGGTGAAATCACTGCCCTCCCCCCTACGTGGGATCAGACACCCAGGGGAAGTGAATCTCCCTGGCAACGTGGAATATGACTCCCGGGGAGGAATGTAGACCCGGCATCGTGGGACGGAGAACATCTTCTTGACCAAAAGGGGGATGTGAAAGGAAATGAAATAAGCTTCAGTGGCAGAGAGATTCCAAAAGGAGCCGAGAGGTCACTCTGGTGGGCACTCTTACGCACACTTTAGACAACCCTTTTTAGGTTCTAAAGAATTGGGGTAGCTGGTGGTGGATACCTGAAACTATCAAACTACAACCCAGAACCCATGAATCTCGAAGACAGTTGTATAAAAATGTAGCTTATGAGGGGTGACAATGGGATTGGGAAAGCCATAAGGACCAAACTCCACTTTGTCTAGTTTATGGATGGATGTGTAGAAAAGTAGGGGAAGGAAACAAACAGACAAAGGTACCCAGTGTTCTTTTTTACTTCAATTGCTCTTTTTCACTCTAATTATTATTCTTGTTATTTTTGTGTGTGTGCTAATGAAGGTGTCAGGGATTGATTTAGGTGATGAATGTACAACTATGTAATGGTACTGTAAACAATCGAAAGTACAATTTGTTTTGTATGACTGCGTGGTATGTGAATATATCTCAATAAAATGATGATTAAAAAAAAAAAAAAAACCTAGTGAGAGAATCTTTTATAAAATCTCAGTAGGGACCTAGGTATTTGGGGACTGCTTTGGTAAGGGCATAGCATACTATGCCATTTGATCTGTCTAGCTGGAACTTGCATAAGAGAAAACTCCAGAATAGCCTCTCACTCTATTTGGGATTTCTAAGCACCTGTGACTTAATCTTGTTACCTTTCTTTTTCCCCCTTTTGTCAAGTAGGCATTTTCAGTTCCTCATTGCCAGGGCTAGGCTCATTCCTGGGAGTCATGTGCCACACTGGGGGGAGGTTAATGAATTTATTTGCCAAATTGGGTCTTAGAGAGAGAAAGGTCACATCCAAGCAATAAAAGAGGTTCCCTGGAGGTGCCTCTAGGCATAATTAATAGGAGGGCTCAGCCTCCATTACAATCCTAAATTTAACAAGAACAAGACTCAAGTCCAGGACTGATTTAGTAAGTAGTGGGTTCCTAATTTCACTTAATATATATTCTATCTGAAGAGAAACGGTCAGTTTCTTACATTATCCTCACTTAATTGTACAGTGATTATCATCCTCAACTTTAAACAATTATGTAACATAATACATCCCAGAGCTCTTATCAGCTTGCTACTTATTCATCCCTAGTATTAGTGTAGTTTTGGCAAGATACTTCTATTAAATATAGTCTTTAATATGTAATAGATAGCTTTTCCTACCACTCTATTGTTAACCATCTGAACCAGTGTCATACCTTAAAAGTATATCATGCTAACACTTTTTTAGGTTTGTGGTGCTACTCTGTGGGTTATATGCCTTTAAACAACCATTTACAAAATGTTCACCTTCAATGCATCACTTATGCTTATAATCCATTAATGAACCATAGTCACATCTGACCATTCCCATACTATTAAGTTCACTCTCGTTATTGTAACTGTACATATTAGATTATCATTCCCCCCTCACTAGCTTCTGTCTATCCCTAGGTCTGCTATATTCTACATTATAAGACACTTATTTTACATTTTTCATGTAGTTCACATTAGTGGTAACATACAATATCTCTCCTTTTGTGTCTGGCTTATTTCACTCACCATTATGCTTTCAAGGTTCATCCATGTTGTCATATATTTCATGACCTCATTCCTTCTTACTGTTGTGTAGTATTCATCATATGTGTATACCACATTTTGTTAATCCACTCATCTGCTGAAGGACATTGGATTGTTTCCATCTCTTGGCAATTGTGAACAATGCTGCTATGAACATCGGTGTGCAAATATCTGTTCATGTCACTGTTTTCAGATCTTCTGGGTCTATACTGAGAAGTGAAATTGCTGGATCATAGGGTAACTCAATATCTAGTTTTCTGAGGAACTGCCAAACTGTTTTCCAGAGTGGCTGTACCATTGTACAGTCTCACCAGCAATGAATAAGAGTTCCAATTTCTCCACATCCTCTCCAACATTTGTAGTTTCCTGCTTCTTTAATGGCAGCCATTCTTATTGGTGTGAGATGATATCGCATTGTGGTCTTGATGTGCATCTCCCTAATAGCTAGTGAAGATGAACATTTTTGCATGTGTTTTTTAGCCATTTATAATTCCTCTTTGGAGAAATGTCTTAATATCTTTTGCCCATTTTATAATTGGGCTGTTTGTACTACTGTTGTTGAGTTGTAGGGTTTCTTATATATGCAAGGTATCAGTCTCTTATCTGATACATGGTTTCCAAAATTTTTCTCCCATTGCATTGGCTGCCTTTTCACCTTTTTGACAAATTCCTTTGAGGTATAGACGCTTTTGGTTTTGAGGAGTCCCCATTTATCCATTTTTTCTTTCATTGCTTATGTTTTGGGTATAAGGTCTAAGAAACAACCTCCTTTTAGGTCTTGATGTTTCCCTACATTATCTTCTAGGGAGTTTATGGTACTGTCTCATATTGAGGTCTTTGATCCACTTTGAGTT